>NC_081175.1:25881506-26206506 GCF_012432095.1 Onychostoma macrolepis
TGTCAGCTTTCAGTCATACATAAGAATGCTTAAGGTACATCTGACGTTATGACAGAATGTTATTGAGAAATCGCACAAAGATTAGTTTTAACTTTAATAGTCTTTTTTGCAGCTGTAGCCAAACACATTAAATGACAAAATACACTAAGCATTAAAGAATATAAATTAGTAACAGTATGATTTAACAAAGTGTTTTGACTGACCATCTTAATACATAAAATTTTCATAAAAGTCATGAAAATGCAAACTTTTTGTTCTTGCAGGCACCTGTAAACTCAAATTAAAAACATATGAAAAGATGGGTATAATGATGCAAAATCCTCTTGGGGAAAATGTGATATAAATCTTAATATCTACATTTTTGTCCTGTAAAATGTATTTTTCTCTTTAATAGTTAAAGCAACATCATTTGTGTGAAAGAAAGTGGAAGATTAAAAATAAGGCAGCTAGATCAACCTTTACCCCGTTTTTATATAATATCAATACTGATACAAATGATCACCATGCAAATACTGTACTGGTGAAGACATTGTGCACCAGCAGCCCCTCATGTAGCCTTGAGTTACAGATTTATCACCTTTACCCTTTTTCACCTCAAAAGCATTAATACACATTAAACAAATAATTTACCAATATAGCAAAATACATAAAGCTGCAAACATCTGCTATCAAAGATGGAACATCTTTCTGGAGTTTAACAGGAATGAATTAAGTAAATATTGAGTGAATATGAAGTAGCCAATTATCAGATTTTGTATATCTTTTTAAATTCTTCACACCAAGTCAAATATAGTACAGAGGTAATACAAGTTATATGTTTGTAAAGCACATAATATCATGTCTTTGCTGCAGCTGTAGACTGTGAAGAGCTGCTGGATTCAGTGCAGCAGGATGAAGGAGAGCAGAGAACAGCAGAGGAACAGGAAGCTCTGAGTGACACTTTTAGCACTGTTACACAGGTTCCCCTCACAGCATGAGACACTTCCTACACCAGGAAGCAATGTTGTGGTGGCATCACAAAGAGATTTAGAGACACAGCCTTTAAAAACCTGTGACTGGACTCCAATAGTCACTGATGAAAAGATTGAAGAAGAAAACAGTTTGAGTCAGAGTCAAGTTGGCCACTGGTATATGTGATCTGTATCAAATGTATAACATAACTCAGAGAAAGATAATGAACCTTCTTTCTTTTCCAGATTCTCACCTGTTGCATTAAAGCAGCGGTCTTCAGTCCCTAAACAGCTCAATTTGCTTGAGCAGCTCTGTCCATCACAATAGTAACATGACTTTCCATTGGGAGCGTTAGTGCTGGGATCTGCAGGAGGGAAAATAGATTTGCTTTTTTTTCATGGTGCTGGTGTGCTGACTGTGCACACAACATTTTAGGTGCTCGTTGTACCAAAGAAAAAGTTTTTGTCTTCGCTCTGCCTGTAAATCAACATTTGTTTTCAGCTGACATCACATTCCTGATAGAAAATAAAATTCCATTCGACTTTTTTTTCTTGTTAAATGGTTTATAAACTGCACTAAGCAAGTAAAGTACAATACCTGGAGCATCTTGGGCGTTACAGAGATCTGTGCTACAGCACAAATAAGAGCCTTTTCCAATGCCAAGGTTGATGGATCCACTTGGACAGACAGACGGAGCACAACTTTTAACCTTAACTGTAGTACTGTTGACTAAAAACACATGAGTGATAGGAATGAGTAGCTCAAATGAACATTATTTTGATGGAAAATATATTTATAAATATGTCAATTTAAATGATCTCTAATATTTATTAGAGATCTAAGATTGAGGTCCAAAGGTGTAAGACCAGTAAAAATTTTTTTTTAAATTTAGTATTTTTCTGATTTAACACATTTGTAAATTTCAAATTCTATAATCACAATGTAATCAATATAGAACATTCTATGTGTTCAATTATAAATTCTGTCCAGAAAAGAAATTCTGTGTCAGTCAGTTATAATAGTACCTTTCAATCCATTATACTGAACTTACCAGTAACTGTTGCACTGAAGCAGTTGGTAAATCCAGTGACACACTGACTCGTCTGGGCACAAGAGCCTGACGGACTCATGCAGTCATAACAGCTGAGAGAGTATCCTTTAGTAATTAAAAAGAGAGAGACAGTGAGAGAGAGACATCTAATTTGTACACAGTAACATTACAAAAAAATTGTATTTTGTACCTGCAGTGAAAAGAGAGAACAGAATAAAAAGTGACATTTGCAGATCCATCTTTGATCAGGAGGTGAATGAGATAACGTGCCTGTTTCAGCACTCGTTTTATAGCTTATCAGAATGGGGGGGGGGGGCATTTTCTCATTTTATCTCTCCAAATCTGTGTGACTTACATTCTTCTGCGTTCCATACACTGAAAGACAAAAGGGGTTCAAGGTTCAATGTTGTTCATACAGGTCAAACTTGTTTTGTTTTGTTTTTTCACAAGTAAGAGTTTTATTTAATTATATGTTTATGTGTTTGCCTTGTCTGTTAGACTTCAGCTCTACATACAGTACAGTAAGAAGCCGACCTTCTAGAGGTCAAAAATGGTATACACAGTGTTTACTGCATAAAAATGTTTTGAGGTTTAGAAGATTATTATTATTTTTTTTCAATTTCAATGGGATGTCATTCCAAACTTGCATGACTATTATTAGCCTTCCATCCATTGAAAAACAAAAGGGTTCAGCGTTGTTCATACAGGTCAAACTTGTTTAGTTTTTTTTCGTCTTGCCAAATGAGAGGTTGATTTAACTGCGGTTGCTTATTGACTGTTAAACTTAAGCTACATACAGTAAAAGGTTGAGTGACATTTAAATGCAATATTATTAAGAAACCAGGCCAAGAATACTTTCATTTTCTTTCATTCAAAGAGACTGTCTGCAGTGCAACCGTAAGCAAACTGGTTTAAATGGTTTTAAAACTGAAACCAATTTAAAAATTTTAAATTTAAAACAGTGTAACCTAACAAATACTGGGTGTTTTTTTCAAATCTTGAAAATTGTACTCTACACGCAAACTCAAATAAAATCTGACACAAAACCAAAGAACAAATCAGACTGTCACTTAGGAGTAAGCTTGCTATCAAACTGATTAAATTCTTGAGTGTATAAACTAACAACACCCTTCTGAAAAAAGTTCACTTTAACATACTTTTAAAAAGAAAATACTTTAAAAGTATGCTTAAATGTGAACTGAATGTAATGTTTTTGCAAACTTAATTACAAGTTGATAGCAAATAATTAAATATTTTAAATATTTTAAATTTATATTAAATACAGTTTGACCCAAGTAGAACTTAAGTACATATTTATATGTAATTTCATAATTAATTATTTTGTCTTTTAAATATGGTTGAAGTGTAGCTTCTGCTGATGAATGTACTATTAATTTGTTTAGATACATAAAACCATGGCGAGAAATTAATAATAGTATGTCTCCCAAACAAATGTAATGATTGTGAAAATATTCTGTACACAAAATACCAATACAGTTAATACATTATTAATAAAATTACAACATAGGCCTATCAATACATCACAATTCTGAAAAAAAATTGCATTGAGTTGTAGTCTTCTGATGTTTGATGGAAGCAATTGCAAGTGTTATTTTGATTCTAAAGGTACAAAAAAAAAAAGCTTGTTTGCTGCTTGATATTGCAAACTGGTGTGCCTTACCATATTATTTTAATGTATTATCTTAATTATGAACACACTGGTTTGCAGTGCTAACAGTTTTACCGTTTAATGCACTTTGTTTTTCTTCGTTATTTCCCTACAGAGACTAATGAACCGGAAGTCTCGCACATTCACAGAAAACGATTTATTTCCACGTTGAAAAATAAGGTGGATAAGCTAGCAGTTGCGCTGTATCAAATAAAGAGTTTAATAATTTTCTTCCTTTTCCAGATTCTCGCCTGTTGCTATAATGCAGTATTCTTCACTTCCTGAACATCTATAGGAGGTAAAACAGATGTGCTTTCTTTACAGGTTCCTTATTTTGCACAAATTAGTCTTCATTTTCTCTCTTGGCTGTAAAACAACTTTACATTTCAGCTTACTTCACAATATGTTGCAGCCACTTTACTGCTGTTTGCATGCAAAATCTAGTCATTTTGATATGGAATTTTGTGTGAGGGGCAAGGCTTTTCCCCATGCAGATTTCGAAATGATTAACTTCTATATGAGCTTTATAGGTTACATTGCTACAATCTTAATAGTAAAGGTTCTTTACTGGTATCAGTGGTTGCATGAAGAACCTAACATCCATGGATCTTTTCCATTGCAAAAAAGGGTCTTTATAGTGGAAAAAGTGTCTTTAGGTTTTGTTAAAAATGTTGTTTATATTAAGAAAACAGTCCTTATAAGAACTATTCATTGAAAGTTCTCACTACATTGCTGCAAAAACTCCCTTTTGGAAAGTTTATTTTTAAGAGTGTACTATTAATAATAGACAATGGGCCTTTTGCCTGTGAAAATTTCTAATGTAACTGCACCTTTCAATGTTTTGATGTAAACTATTCTATGTTAGTAAAATGCAATAATCTGAGCATTTTAGAAAGATCCATGTTACAGCATGTTTCAGTGCTATTTGCAAAGCCAGTTGGTGAAGCACAATGTTTAAACTTAGTTGTAGAACTAGTATTACTTAAATTACATAAATGATACAGGAATGACCAGTTCAACTGCACATTCTTGTGTAAAGTGAAAATGCTTTAAATGCATTTTTTCTCATTTCAAGCATATATCATTTCATGGCAGGATTCCACCCCTAGAACTGCAGGATTATTGACTCACTGACGCTGATGAGATTAACCCCTTAGGTATCGAAATTTGGTACCGAACGACGAGACGTTTTTCGATACTCGATGCAACCACAAGTGATGGAGCAAAAATAAAAGTTTGTTAGTGTTGCAGTATTCCCGTCTGCTATCGTCTTACATTTACATTTATGCATTTAGCAGACACTTTTATCCAAAGCGACTTACATTGCATTCAAGTTACAGTTTTTACATTTTATCAGCTCTTGCTTTCCCTGGGAATCGAACCCATGATCTTGGCGTTGCTAGCGCCATGCTCTACTATTTGAGCTACAGGAAAGCATAGTATGTGAAATATACCATGAGGTCGAGAATCACTACAATGGTGACGAGGATATAAACGCGATCTCAGCGTGTGTTTCAAGCGTTTGATGAAAGCCTGCCTGTGTATTAAACAATATATATATTGAGCAAAATTATAAACACAACACTTTTGTTTTTGCCCCCATTTTTCATAAGCTGAACTCAAAGATCTAAGACTTTTTCTATGTACACAAAAGGCCTATTTCTCTCGAATACTGTTCACAAATCTGTCTAAATCTGTGTTAGTGAGCACTTCTCCTTTGCCGAGATAATCCATCCACCTCACAGGTGTGGCATATCAAGATGCTGATTAGACAGCATGATTATTGCACAGGTGTGCCTTAGGCTGGCCACAATAAAAGGCCAGTCTAAAATGTGCAGTTTTATCACACAGCACAATGCCACAGATGTCGTAAGTTTTGAGGGAGCGTGCAATTGACATGCTGAGTGCAGGAATGTCCACCAGAGCTGTTGCCCATGAATTGAATGTTCATTTCTCTACCATAAGCCGTCTCCAAAGCGTTTCAGAGAATTTGGCAGTATATTCAACCGGCCTCACAACCGCAGACCACATGTGACCACACCAGCCCAGGACCTCCACATCCAGCATCTTCACCTCCAAGATCGTCTGAGACCAGCCACCCGGAGAGCTGCTGCAACAGTCGGTTTGCATAACCAAAGAATGTCTGCACAAACTGTCAGAAACCGTCTCAGGGAAGCTCATCTGCATGCTCGTCGTCCTCATCGGGGTCTCGACCTGACTGCAGTTCGTCGTCGTAACCAACTTGAGTGGGCAAATGCTCGCATTCGATGGCGTCTGGCACTTTGGAGAGGTGTTCTCTTCGAGGATGAATCCCGGTTTTTACAGTTCAGGGCAGATGGCAGACAGCGTGTATGGTGTCGTGTGGGTGAGCGGTTTGCTGATGTCAACGTTGTGGATCGAGTGGCCCATGGTGGCGGTGGGGTTATGGTATGGGCAGGCGTATGTTATGGACAATGAACACAGGTGCATTTTATTGATGGCATTTTGAATGCACAGAGATACCGTAACAAGATTCTGGGGCTCATTGTTGTGCCATTCATCCACGACCATCACCTCATGTTGCAGCATGATAATGCACGGCCCCATGTTGACTCATGTCACCCATTGAGCATGTTTGGGATGCTCTGGATCGGCGTATACGACAGCGTGTTCCAGTTCCTGCCAATATCCAGCAACTTCACACAGCCATTGAAGAGGAGTGGACCAACATTCCACAGGCCACAATCAACAACCTGATCAACTCTATGCGAAGGAAATGTGTTGCACTGCGTGAGGCAAATGGTGGTCACACCAGGTCACATGGTGGTACCACCTTTTGTGTACATAGAAAAAGTCTTAGATCTTTGAGTTCAGCTCATGAAAAATGGGAGCAAAAACAAAAGTGTTGCGTTCATAATTTTGTTCAGTGTATATATATATATATATATATATATATACACACACAGGTGCATCTCAAATTAGAATGTGTCACGGCACGGTAGGGATGTGCAAGGAAAGAACAAGATCTGGGTCCAAATGCAGGGAAAAAACTACTTTAATTATCAACGCAAAAGCCAACAGGGCAAAAACAAAACAGGTTAAGGAGTGGGATACAAGACGGCAACACAGTGCATGTATCCCCAGAGTCTAAACAGCAACTACAACAAACAATTAATTCCACCAGACAGAGTAGCGGGAGTGAGGTGTATAAATAGTCCATGGTGATGGGGAACAGCTGGGAGTGTGATGAGTGGCAGGTGTGTGGAGTTATGGCAATTGAGTCCGGGAAGACGAGAGGTGGCGACCTCTGGTGGTGAGAGGGATCATCGCGGACCCGGACTCATGACAGAATGTTGTGGAAAAGTTCATTTATTTCAGTAATTCAACTCAAATTGTGAAACTCGTGTATTAAATAAATTCAGTGCACACAGACTGAGGTAGTTTAAGTCTTTGGTTCTTTTAATTGTAATGATTTTGGCTCCCATTTAACAAAAACCCACCAATTCACTATCTCAACAAATTAGAATACGGTGACATGCCAATCAGCTAATCAACTCAAAACACCTGCAAAGGTTTCCTGAGCCTTCAAAATGGTCTCTCAGTTTGGTTCACTAGGCTACACTATCATGGGGAAGACTGCTGATCTGACAGTTGTCCAGAAGACAATCATTGACACACTTCACAAGGAGGGTAAGCCACAAACATTCATTGCCAAAGAAGCTGGCTGTTCACAGAGTGCTGTATCCAAGCATGTTAACAGAAAGTTGAGTGGAAGGAAAAAGTGTGAAAGAAAAAGATCCGTTTACAAAGAAATTTTGGAGCACTTCATGCTTCCTTCTGCTGACCAGCTTTTTAAAGATGCTGATTTCATTTTCCAGCAGGATTTGGCACCTGCCCATACTGCCAAAAGCACCAAAAGTTGGTTAAATGACCATGGTGTTGGTGTGCTTGACTGGCCAGCAAACTCACCAGACCTGAACCCCATAGAGAATCTATGGGGTATTGCCAAGAGGAAAATGAGAAACAAGAGACCAAAAAATGCAGATGAGCTGAAAGCCACTGTCAAAGAAACCTGGGCTTCCATACCACCTCAGCAGTGCCACAAACTGATCACCTCCATGCCACGCCGAATTGAGGCAGTAATTAAAGCAAAAGGAGCCCCTACCAAGTATTGAGTACATATACAGTAAATCAACATACTTTCCAGAAGGCCAACAATTTTTTTTTTTTTTATTGGTCTTATGAAGTATTCTAATTCACTGAGATAGCGAATTGGTGGGTTTTTGTTAAATGCCTTAAACTACTTCAGTCTGTGTGCATTGAATTTATTTAATACACGAGTTTCACAATTTGAGTTGAATTACTGAAATAAATGAACTTTTCCACAACACAACTAATTTATTGAGATACACCTGTATATGGGTCAAAGATGAGACGTCACCATTTTGGTGTCCGCATCAAATTACATTTACAAAAGTAATTTTAAATGCATAAAAAAACATCTTAAATGCAAGTAAATTGACAATAATATGTCAAAATATGGGGGAAATAATGTTCCAAAGTGTAAAATTGTCATTCAGTGTAATGTTCCGGACTTTAATTTTACCAATACATTTTAAAATAAACATATAAAATACCAAGTTAAAAAATATATTTGTTGTCTTGGCATTTTCAAGTAAGAATTGGCTATTATATATTGGCTAATATAATTGTTATATTAAAAGGACTATGTCTTATTTCAGTATTTAAATGGACAGGGGACTATTGTCCCAAAAACGCAGTTTATCTGAGATCATTCAGTGTAACAGGAATAAGAAGTTATTCTGAAATCATATAAAAAAAAGTGATAGTCATTCGGCAGTCTGTGACATCATTAAATGGCACCATGTGGTGCTGCAGAAAAGTGAGTTTATTGCTCTTAAATAGTTGATAATTTCACCTTTTCATGGTGTGGTTACGTAGGTTACAAAAACACACGTCATTCAGTGAAATGCCAAAAAATAATTTGAATGTTAGATTTTTTCAAATACAAGTAGATTTCAATGAATGACAGTATCACTGTATAAATAACAATTTTAGCATCTTATTTATATTACAGATAAATGAGGAATGTTTAGCATTGACAAATATGCGTTAAACTTAATAATTACTAATATTTGAATGCATTTTGGTATTGTTTAATTTGAAGATTGATTAATTATATACACCCATGAACAGAGGGAGCCGCTAGGCACTGTAAAAAGCCAAAAAGCTAATAAACTAAGTGTGGATCCAGTAGCTTAGGTGGCACTCTTAAAGCCCATTCACACCAAGAACAATAACTATAAAATAACTATAACAGTAACTATGTTAGCCTCCACACCGATGAACAATAGCACTGTTCATTCTAAGCATGTGCTGCAGATTTGTTGTCTGCTACTTTAAATGCTCGAACTCTTTAAAGTTGAATGGATTCTAATTTACATACTACAGTATGTCAGTAGTTCAAGAGAGATCACTGAGGGGATTCTCCACCCCAAATACTCATCATAATAATGTCATTTATGTTTGCAAACAGAAAGTATTAATAAATGTGGCTGCAAGCAGGAATTTTTGAAGCAGAGCAAGTCAGAAACAAAGTGACAAGCTAAGCAAGCATGGCAGGGGAGCATAAGGAAAATGCTTATTATATTTATATTTCAACATCTGTTTCTGTAGTCAATTTACTCAGGAACTATTTACTGACACAGATTAATACTAAAAATATTTCAGTTATGGGAACAATGGCAATGTTATCTCTCTTTTTGGCAAATCGTCATTCAGAGTAACACATATTTATGTAAAAATGAAACAATATACTTATTCTGACCTGTACTTATTAAAATACAAATAAGAATATATGATCATACTAAATTGTAATATTTTAAATGATTTTCACTTCCTTATAAAAACTTCTTGCTGGCAAATTATAAAACAAAGTATAAAGATTTAAAAATGAAAGTTAAATGATATTTGAGGGCTGCACTGTGATGCTTAAATAAAGTCTTTTAATATGTCATCAAATGATTCATGTTTTAAATATGCCTAACAATAATTTTGTATATAAATATTGTTACTGTATGACATTTTAGTGCATGTCTTATCTCAAACATGGTAAAAAGTGCATGCTAATAATTATTTTTTGTTCAGAAAAATATCAACTTAAACAGGACACATTCTAATGTATGGGGAAAAACGAAACTTAAAGCTGTATTGCACTTTTATTTTTGCCTTTTTCGTCTCTGACCCATATAAGGGGTGTAACGATTCATCGATTTGGATCTATACATCGATATGATGCCTTGATGCCACGTGTAAAATATCGATATCTGTATGTAACCCGCTGCACCAAGTACTGCAGACACTATGGGTTCTGAATATGGACCAGTTTTCAGAAGTTCACACTCTAAAAAGGCTGGGTTAAAAAATAACCCAACCTTAACCCAGCCGCTGGGTAACTATGGGACAGAACACGCGCTGGGTTGTTTTGACCCAAGTGCTGGGTTGAGCCATTTGACCCAGAATGCTTGGTTGTTTATTTAACCCAACCAGTGGGTCAGGTTAACTGTGTTGCTGGGTTAAACATTACCCAAACATTGGGTTATTTGTTGTCTCATTGCCTTGCTACGTTTATATTTACCAATATTACTAATAATAATAATAAATAACAATCACAAAGAAATGTAAAATTATTATTTTTCTGTAATACAATTACACAACACAAAAAATGCAACTGTAAATATCAATTTAATGAGTTTTCACATTTCTTTTTAAACATTTTTTTGAATGGGTGCTATACTGTTACACATTACACCCAATCCCTACAGACACAAATAAAACAACATTTTTTGTAGATCAGTTTCTTTAAAAAACAAAACTTTGTGAACTAGGTACTGTAGATTCCTATTCTTTGTCAACATTGCAGCATCATAACACTATGAAATTGATTATTGCCACATGAGAATCGGTCCAAACATTGTGCCATTAAACCTAAGCCAAACAAAGAGACCTACAACAGACAATACGTGACAAAAAATTTAAATGTTACAAGTGGCCAGAAAAAACTGTTGCCCTCAAATACTTCACACATGAAGACTCATGTCCATCAATATGATATACTGCATGCTGGAGAAATTTCCATGAAGGAAGATGTTAGTGTAGCTAACATCAAGCACAAAAAAGACTTGAAAAAGATAAACAGCCTCGAGCAACAAGTCCGTTTCAACGGCGTGGCCTGAAACAATGGCGAAGGTGTGGGATGTCGCTGTCTCGTCACCAAGGCACAAAATGTACAGGAGTGCATCACCATGTTGGTTCCCACCTGTTAATTACACAACACTTAGTCTTGCAACATAACTTACATTTTTACAAGTTGTAACATTTAAGTTGAGTTAAATAAATAATGTTTAAGTGTATTTTATGGAAATCAGCCAAACCATCAGGGTTTTCCTGTGAACTGGGTCTGGTAAAGTTTGCTCAAACTAAATATTTATTGTGTTACTGATTTAGGTTTCTTTCTGCTTACTGGCACTTCTTGGTTGTCTACCTAAATTTCATCCAACCAACATGGCATAAATTATGGGGTATTTAAAGCCCCCAGTATATATATATAGTACTGTGCAAAAGTTTTAGGCCACTAGTATTTTAGCCAGCTAAATAAAAAAATGGTTTTAAGTCAGTTATTTCTATCTTTTGCTGTAATGTGTCAGTAGGAAATATCAGTTTACATTTCCAAACATTCATTTTGCAATTAATTGTAATAATCCAGTGAGATTTTTGTTTGATCTGATCTGGTCAACATCCAGTCTGTCTGGAATGACATGAAGAAACAGAATAAACTGAGACAGACTAAATCCAGAAGAACTGTGGCAACGTCTCCAAAATGCTTCAAGAAACCTCCTGCAAAGCTCCTGAGAAACTCTGCTCAAGTGCACCGAGGGCAAAAGCTGCTTTAAATTTAAAGGATGATCACACCAAATGTTGATTTAATTTAGTTAATAGAAGTTATTTGATAAAGAAAATCTATTTATGACATTATTTTTGACAGCATCCTCATTTTACAGCATTTTATCACAAGTGTCTAAAACTTTTAACAGTACTGTAGCTTTGCTGTAGCTTGAAGCGTACTGTTTTATAGAGGTATTAACAGCTCAGTGATTGTGAACTTTGACACTTCTAAGAGGTTTTTATTTCTTTTAGCCACAGAGTTACTCTAAGAATTAACCAAGATGATCATTTGAAAGGAATTTCATTTAAACTTTTTTGATAAAATGAAAAAAACGAAACAGATCTTTTACATCTGGCTTCAGAGAGATCTTTCATTATATGGTAGAGTTATTTTATCTAAGGTTGAATTCTGCTCTTTCTTTGTTTGTCAACAATAAAGCTATAAAGGAAATTAATAAAATATTTTTGGATTTTATCTGGAAAAATAGACCTTACAAATTAAAAAGAGAATTGCTTGCTAATTCCAGAAGTGAAGGTAGCCTTGATTTTTTTTTTTTTTTTTTTTTTTTTTGATACTGTAAACACCTTTAAATTAAATTGGTTGAGAAGATGCCTTATGAATCCAATGTCACTGTGGTTCTTTATTCCAAATAAGATATTTGACCAACTTGGTGGCCTATCTTTCTTACTAAAGTGTAATTTCTTGCCTGGCAAGTTACCTATTTCCTTATCTAACTTTCATCAGCAATGTCTTCTTTCATGGAAATTGTGTTTTGTCCATGGTTTCTCCCCCCACAAAGTTTTCCTTTGGAATAATGTTGATATAACTGTTAGAAATAAGTCTCCTTTTCCCCCCCTAGATGGTTTAATAATAACTTGAACTGTATTCTATCCGTGTTTGATGATTTTGGTAATATTTTAACTTATGAACAATTTATGAATCTACATAATTTTCCAGTCCCACCAAAGGAATATAATACTTTGATGAGAGCCATCCCAGTAGGCTTAACACAGTTAATTAAAAATCACCTTAAATTCAGTAAAGGCAACAGTGTTTATCCGGCTTTACATTTGGGTGGTATTGATATTTTAGATCGGAAATGCAATAACAAACATAATTGCAAAATATTTCAGACAAAGAGAAAGATTACTCCAAGAGGGAAATTTTATAGGGTTCCTTTATAACAAATATAAATTGGAGAAAGGCCTGGCTTTTGCCAAGTAAATTTTGTATATCTAACAAAGTTAAGGAGATTCATTATAAAATCCTTCATAAAATTTATCGCTTTAATTTGTCTATTTCTAAATATTCTGATGTTGATGAGTCTTGCTCGGTTTGTGGTTTTGTTGAAGAAACTGCTTCCCATTTGTTTTTTGATTGTGGTGTTACCAACAAATTATGGGTTGACTTAAGCACCTATGTTTCTAACCTTACAAATGCGACCCATACCTTCGTCCTCAAAGATGTTATTTTATATTATGAAAATCCAAAGCTACTACCTGTTGAATATGTTGTTAATTTTGTTATATTGAATGCAAAATTCTCCATTCAAAAGCAAAAATGGCTTAAATCTCCTTTGTCTTTCCCCTTTTTCTTTCTGAATTTGATTCTCTTGTTTCATCTCTAAAGGGTGGGTTGCACCAACAAGGATTAAGCTTAAATCTAGATTAAATCAAGGTTTATCTAATAATTCTGTTGCACCAAACTTTAAACCTTGTTTAAAAATTAGCAGGTTTATATTTAAACCATCAGTTTGATATTTAAAGTAGATTAACTTTAATCCTGTTGCTCCATAACTTTAAACTCAGATTTAAATTTTCAATTAAGGATTAACTTTAAATTTACAGGTGAGGAGGTTTAAATACAATAAAGTGCACTTACAGCTACAGTATGCGGCTGGTTGAACAAAGACAGAAACAGTGGGTGTGCCGTCAGGTCTCAGAGAGGTGTTTAAATAAAAATGAAAGTTAAAGCGCATTGAGCCAGCAGATTTTGAGGGTCGTGGCAGCCTGTAGCAAATTTGCATCTGCTATCGAGTCCGGGATGTGAATCCGTCACTTATCTAGGCCTATCTAGTGTTCAGCTCTCCTGATATTCACATCTCCTCATTTTGGATACGAATAAAACTTCAGGTCATGCATAGACTATGGATACTGTCTCTTTTAATTTAAATCTAGATATAAATCTAGAAACCTCCACGTGAAAACACCTGCCCGAATTTACATTTTATTAAAATTAAATATTTATTAAATATTAAAAATGCAGCTAACTTAGTTCTACACACAGCAAAGGTGCTTGTTCTCTTTCGTTCTTGCTGTTTGATTGGGAAAAGTTTAAAGCGCGACGAGGTGTCTTGTCTTTTTTTATGTTGTCTGACTAAAAACCAGGGCCGTGCAGATGTAACAGGGTTAAAAAGAACGTTTAATTTAAAGAGTGTGAATTTCATAAAATAAGAGATTTGTTTGTATTTGTTGGTGTTCGATGGCTCCATCCTGTGGCTGTTAATGGTATTGCAGATGTAGTATTTTGTCCCTCTTCTCTTTCTGTGTCGCAGCATATTTGAGAGTCGCTGCTGTGGGTATGTACGATTTTTCACACTCTAACTCATTAACATATTAATTGTGGAAATATGGTTTATGTGAATATTTTCGACGCAACTGATTGAATTAACGTATTTGAACATGAGTATATAATGTATTTAACACTTTAACATGGTTGTTGAGGTCATTTTAAATTTATTGAATTTCCTCGTGCATTCACGAGCGGGAACAAGTGCATTTCACGTGGTCATTGTGTCTGTCTTAACATTTCTGATAATTAATTGTTATATGAGTCGAGTGAAAGTGTAATTTCTATTTTTCTAGTCATATATAAATCTGCAGTATATTGTCTCCTTCAGCCAACCTGATTTGTATCCGTTTTTCTATCAAAAAGGTATGTTGCTTTCATGTTTATGACATTATAAATGTTAACAAATACCGTTTAGAAATTCTCGTTATCTCGTTATCATCTACAGTTTATTGGTCAGTATTACTACACTGTTACTATTTACAGGTGTACTGTTACAGTTTTCATCTTGTATCTAATTGTTATGTGTTTTATAGCAGCAGATTTGAGTGTCGCTGCTGTGGTCATATATATATATATATATATATATATATATATATCTGCAGTATATTGTCTCCTTCAGCCAACCTGATTTGTACCTGTTTTTTGATCAGAAAGATAAATCAAAGCTGAAGAAATCCCATGTGTGAGTGTGTCCTTTCACATCCGTAACACACAAATATGTTGAGGCCCAAACCAAAAGAGGGGCACTAATGGGGTGGGTTGGTAATACAAATTATTCATTTATTACAAATATACAATTAAAAGAGTGCACTCTGTAATAATTTCAGACTTTAATTGGGATGTTTTGATAAGAGTGGGCTCTCCCTCACTCTCTGAGCCTGCTTCTGCTTCGTCTTAAGTGGAAGTAGGGGAGAGTGGGGTAAGTTGACCCATCCCTGTATCTTTGCAAATACACTTTTACTGTCATGTGACCATGTGTTTTAGAACCACCCATCATTTTTGCCAGACTGTGGAAAAAGGAGAAACACATGGGGGGAATGGAAGGCACCCATTTACTTTAAAAAAACTTTTTTTGGCTTGTCAAAGTAAAATTTTAGCATAACATATGTAATGGTTGTTATATAAAAGCAAATTTATACAGTTATTTGATACATATACAGGTGCATCTCAATAAATTAGAATGTCGTGGAAAAGTTCATTTATTTCAGTAATTCAACTCAAATTGTGAAACTCGTGTATTAAATACTTTCAATGCACACAGACTGAAGTAGTTTAAGTCTTTGGTTCTTTTAATTGTGATGATTTTGGCTCACATTTAACAAAAACCCACCAATTCACTATCTCAACAAATTAGAATACTTCATAAGACCAATAAAAAAAAAAAACATTTTTTGTGAATTGTTGGCCTTCTGGAAAGTATGTTGATTTACTGTATATGTACTCAATACTTGGTAGGGGCTCCTTTTGCTTTAATTACTGCCTCAATTCGGCGTGGCATGGAGGTGATCAGTTTGTGGCACTGCTGAGGTGGTATGGAAGCCCAGGTTTCTTTGACAGTGGCTTTCAGCTCATCTGCATTTTTTGGTCTCTTGTTTCTCATTTTCCTCTTGACAATACTCCATAGATTCTCTATGGGGTTCAGGTCTGGTGAGTTTGCTGGCCAGTCAAGCACACCAACACCATGGTCATTTAACCAACTTTTGGTGCTTTTGGCAGTATGGGCAGGTGCCAAATCCTGCTGGAAAATGAAATCAGCATCTTTAAAAAGCTGGTCAGCAGAAGGAAGCATGAAGTGCTCCAAAATTTCTTGGTAAACAGGTGCAGTGACTTTGGTTTTCAAAAAACACAATGGACCAACACCAGCAGATGACATTGCACCCCAAATCATCACAGACTGTGGAAACTTAACACTGGACTTCAAGCAACTTGGGCTATGAGCTTCTCCACCCTTCCTCCAGACTCTAGGACCTTGGTTTCCAAATGAAATACAAAACTTGCTCTCATCTGAAAAGAGGACTTTGGACCACTGGGCAACAGTCCAGTTCTTCTTCTCCTTAGCCCAGGTAAGACGCCTCTGACGCTGTCTGTGGTTCAGGAGTGGCTTAACAAGAGGAATACGACAACTGTAGTCAAATTCCTTGACACGTCTGTGTGTGGTGGCTCTTGATGCCTTGACCCCAGCCTCAGTCCATTCCTCAGGATTTTGTTAAATGTGAGCCAAAATCATCACAATTAAAAGAACCAAAGACTTAAACTACTTCAGTCTGTGTGCATTGAATTTATTTAATACACGAGTTTCACAATTTGAGTTGAATTACTGAAATAAATTAACTTTTACATGACATTCTAATTTATTGAGATGCACCTGTAGGTGATTTAGCAACATATAAAACCATGCAAATCATTTAGCTAAATATTAACCTGAATTGGTAAGCTAGCTAGTTTTTTCCAAATAGGCATCTATGGGGCAAAGTGAGCCAAATGCTGTGGGGTAAATTGAGTCAGCATTTTAACTTACCCCAGCATAAGGCACTGCAGTTAAGTTAAATCTCTGAATTATAAACGTATTTTAATGTGATATTACTTGTTTAGTTTATCATATATTATTTGTAGTTTATTTAATAGGGACGGTGTACAAGTGCATCAAATCCTTCTCTTATAAGAACAAGAAAATGCATTTTATCTCAGTATAGTCAGATATATCTTTCCACCTGTAGTCGCTAATGGCCAGCAAACTCTCTGTTTAGTCTGTTTTTAGGAAGGTGTACAACATGTTGTTTCAGAAATGCAAACAATTAAATATTGAAATTTATACTTCATTTGGTTGGTTTTATGTTGTTAAAGTTAACTTCATGAAAATAAATATGACTGTTTGTAAAAGGAAAGGGTTTCACTTTATTTTGATGGTCCCTTTAACACATTCTGTTGACTAGAAGTAACATTTGCACCTACATATCTACTAACTCTCATTAGAGTAGACTGGTAGGGTTAGGGTTAGAATAAGTTGACATGTACTTGCAAAGTTACTTACAGTCAGTAGAGTGTCTGTTGGGAGACCATCACAAAAACGAGTTAGCAGATTTGAAGCAGACAGTCTACTAATACTCTAATGAGAGTTTATTGACATGTAGTTGCAACATTACTTAGTATTAACAGAATGTTCAAAAGGGACCATCAAAATAAAGTGTTTTAGGAAATTATTAAATTCATTTTTTAATTATTTATTTCACATGGATTTTAATCCGATTCAGTCAGATGGTCATTTTACACCCAGATGGTGCATCTACCCACTGACTCGACTCGGGTCAACTTACCCCTAACCTGAGCCATGGGAACACTTTTTAATAAGAAGCCATATTTTTAGAACCTTTTGTCATAGATACATTCTGATCATTTAATATAATAGGAATAATTATAGGAATACTTTCATCAGGATAGGATAAGATAAGGATAGGATAGATACTTTCATTGTACTTCAGCATAATTTTTCCTTATCTTGAGGACCACATAAGTAAAAAAAAAAAGACTAATCTTACCCCACTTTCCCAAATCATTACGGACAGAAATACAAAAACAAACTACCAAATTACTAATTCAGCGAATCATCCACTGACTGTAATGTAGAGTGTAATGCATCTATCTGTTAATGCAACTACCTTCGGGAAGAACTGTCATCTGCACCCGGGCACACAGATTGTGAGTTATACTGCGGCGCGAGTGGGAAAACATGAAGCGGATTCGCAGAATCAGTGGATCTTTACCGGTAACAGAACGCTTTGAGCTGGGGTGGTGGGAGCGAGATGGTGAGAGGGGCACCTCAGCCGATGAGGGCAGAGCTCTAGCCACCGGGCCACCCCCCTGTGCATGGCCCTGCTAAAAACTATTCATACTTTGAACTATTATTATTACTACAGTATTCATTTAATAAATATAGAGTGCCTTAAAAATAATTATCACAACACTGGTAAAACAGCTAGGCTTATACTGATTTTCTAGTCCTCCGAATTATACTTATCAGTCCTGTTTTTATTATCATTATCATTCAAAAAATTAATAAATTCAGCACAGGATTAGAATAGAATTCTATTTTAAATAAGACAGAAATATTTTTTTTCTACAACAACAACAACAGTAGTGTTTACAACAGCAAAACCACCATACTCTATAAACTCAATAATAATAATAATATAATTCCAGAGTAATTAAAGGGTTACTCCACCCCAAACTGAAAATTTTTTCATTAATCACTTACCCCCATCCCATGTCCTTCCAAACCCGTAAAAGCTTAGTTCGTCTTCGGAACACAATTTAAGATATTTTGGATGAAAACCGTGAGGCTTGTGACTGTCCCATTGACTGCCAAACAATTTTCACTGTCTTGTCCCAGAAAAGTATGAAAGACGTCGTCAGAATAGTCCAACTGCCATCAGTGGTTCAACCGTAATGTTATGAAGCGACGAGAAAACTTTTTGTACACAAAAAAACAAAAATAACGAATTTATTCAACAATTCGTCTCCTCTTTTTCAGTGTAGCGCCATTTTGGAGAATATCCGCTGGACGCAAAGTGCATACGATTTTATGTGTCAGCCACACCTCACCTCACGTTCCGAAGATGAACGAAGCTTTTACGGGTTTGGAACGACATGGGTGTAAGTGATTAATGACAAAATTTTCATTTTGGGGTGGAGTAACCCTTTAAGAGGTGCAAAGAATTTCTTTAACATTTAAACTTAAAATGGTCTTTTCTGTTCGGTTTCTTTTTCAAATCTGCGTCATTTGCTGCTGTATCAATACAGAA
The DNA here is from genome assembly GCF_012432095.1 of Onychostoma macrolepis. NCBI lineage: Eukaryota > Metazoa > Chordata > Actinopteri > Cypriniformes > Cyprinidae > Onychostoma > Onychostoma macrolepis. The sequence continues at coordinate 25,900,493 of NC_081175.1, forward strand.
GCGTCCATTTTTATACACATATCAGCAAGGAGAACAGCTCTATTAAAAGCCGTGTTCCATGTGCCTCTTTTATACTTTGAGTACCTGCCCCTCCAAAGGTCTCTGCACGGCCCTGGACCTCTCTATAGTTCTGTGAAACGATACAGGTAGGTTTTGAGTTTTTACAAGCAATAACATGCAGTTATTAGATTTTACATTGAGCTGTAATCTCCAGTAGCCAATGTGTTTGTTGTAGGCAAATGTAAAGGTCTAGCTGTAGGCCTACACGTACACAAGCTGCATGCCGATAAACGACTTTAAATGCAGTTTTAAACTTAATTGAAACGACTGTTAAAACATTTTGCAACAGTTTCAAAAACAAAAAGGATGTTGCAACTCCAGAGTTAATTAATGTTCCTGCTTAACATTCATTAAGCCATATCAATGCAGCAGAAATGTTGAACTGAATGGCTGTCAACATGGTCTTTTAAGGGGAGGTAATATTTTGTTATTTTTATTACTGTTATTATTTTGGTGGATCCTTGAAAGCCTTGGTTGTGTCTTTTTCTGTATAATTTCCGCCATGTGCGATCTGATTGATGTGAGTCCTGTTATTACCGGTTTTGTCCTCTAGATGTCACACTCGTGAAGATACAAGACCGCTTAGTTCAAGCGAACCTCTCTCCCTTACTGCGAGTTAACTCATAACCAACGTGAATGGACATCAGATGGTGTGTTGGAAGATACAGTAAAAATTAATGAAATATATAATTTCTCATGTAATCACCCAGTTATGTGTCTTGGAAATATGTTATTAAAACAGCTTAACGTTACATTTACCCCAGAAAAGTTATAAAGTAGGCTACTCAGGAGTGCAGTGTACTGCTAAATATATTAGCTATTCATTATATTTTTACTTAAATGTTTGTGTACAACTCTCTAGTTTGCTCGAATATTGATTATTAGACCAATAGGGCTATCTGAAAATCAGCTGATAGTTTGATAGTAGGGCTAATTAAATAGCTGTAAGAGATATATTTTTCTTAAGAAAAACTGATGTGTAGCCTACATGAAATATTTCCAAATGAATAGATAGTGAATCAAAGTTAATCGAAATTGGAGTTTAATCAAATCCAGGGCTTGTTAATATAAATCGAACCGTGAAATCCCAAGTCCTTTATCATCTGTTGCATAGTTACACTTTATCCTTATACAAATAAAATATACAGTATTGAGCAAAATAATAGAAAAAAAGGAAACTTGTATAACTTTTCTCTCTCTCTCTTTTTTTCCTTTTCTGATCAGTACCTGCATGTGAACAGGAAAACCCTAATAGTGGAAATGTAAATATTGTACTACGAACTCATGTAAAACTTAACAGGTGGATTTTTCCCCCCTTTTTTGAATAGTTAAAGAATGATCAAACTTGTTTCTACTGAACATAATGATGATTTTATATTTGTTTTTGAACCTTTTACAGCTTGAAGCTTTAAATATGAATTCCAGAAACAAAGTGTTGAATATACAATTTCCTGTATGCTTTCAAATTCATTGCATCAGAACCACAAATATAGAGGCAAAAAGTACAAGCTCTATATTCAGTACAGTGTGTCTGATTGTAGAATGTGAAGAGCTGCTGGATTCAGTGCAGCAGGATGAAGGAGAGCAGAGAACAGCAGAGGAACAGGAAGCTCTGAGTGACGCTCTGAACACCGTTACACAGGTTCCCCGAACAACATGACACGCCCTGACCATAAAGACTTGATGTCAACGAATCACAGGCGTCTTTAGAGGCACAACCTTTTACATTAAATGACAAGCCACCGTAAGTTCCTAAAGAAAAGAATCAGAAAAGATGAGTAGGCTAATGAATATAAGCTGAGGTGAAATAAAAATTACTAAATTGGCCATTGGCATATGTGAACTCTATTAAATGCTCAAAATAAGACACAAATAATGACTTTAACCTTCTTCCTTTAGGAGATTCTTACCTTTATGTGTAATGCAGTGATCTTCACTCCCTGTACAGTTCACTATGTCTGAGCAGTACGGCCCATAACACTCGTAACATTTCTTTCCATTGGGAACCTCTTTGGCAGTAGAACTGGAAGGATCTGTATAAAATATAACATCTAATGTAACAGCACTATACTTAAATTGAATGTTCTATGTATGTAAAATAAATGTTGGCTTTAAATAAGTAATTTTCACATCAGTAAGGTACGATACCTGGGGCATCTTTGGCATTACAAAGGTCTGTGTTACAGCAGGAATAGGACATATTTGCAGAGTTGAAGTCTGCGTGCCCATTTGTACAGATGAGATTTGATATACAACTTTTAATTTTAATTTTAATAGTAGAGTTTCCTAAAAAAAAAAAGATGCAAGAATGACAAACGCTCATGGTGAATTTATTTATAAATATATCAAAGTATAATGTTTTGTCTCGCAAAGCATAAGTGAAATGAAAACATTTGCAATGTAAAATCTCTAAAATTAATGAGGTCTGAAAGTCTAAGACCACCAGTGAAAATGCTTAAAATCAGTCAGAAATTTGTCATTTTTCTCATTTCAAAGATGTTTTAATTAAAAATGATAGTATTTAAACAAAACATTTTAATTAGCGAATTAAGCAGCAGGAATCTGTATGAGTATTATAGTACTGTATGCTTGCAATCATACATTTTATATATACATTTAAAAATGCAGCATCCCCATCAGTCAAATATAACGTTATATTTTGATCAAATGTGCAGGACTTACCATTTTGTGTTACTATTGTTGAACTGTAGCATGAGGAAAATTCAGGACATGTTACCTCTTCATTTGCACAAGAATGTGTAATATTTGTGCACTGGTAACATTTGAGAGAGTGCCCTTTAGTAATAAAAGAGAGAGACAGTGACATAGAAATCCAGTCATTTGTATTCAATAACAATTCAAGCTAATTTTCTTTGTACCTGCAGTGAAAAAAAATAGCAGAAGAAAAACTGAGATTTGCAGATCCATCTCTGATCAGGTGAATGAAATAATGTGTTTCAGTGCTGATTTTATATCCTAGCAAAAGGGATGGGCCTTCATGAGATAATGACAGTTTCACAGGAAGTAGCCTAATTAAATAATTACATAATTCATGAAACAGAAATTAGAAATAAGTTGTAATTTCTATAAGGAAGAGTCAAGTCTTAATACTTAAGTCGATCTGTTAACAATAATGACAAGACATTAAAAAAGGAAGATATTTATTACATTGAGTCTGCTTTGAAATGGGAAGAATTGGATTTTAAAAAGGGCTGGATACACTAGAACTTGTGATAGAGGTACTTCCTTTTTCTGGACAGTTTACCAAAATCTTTTTTTTTTTTTCCAAAAGTTTGAAAAGCATTTGAAATGTTCATGAAAGAAGTCCCTTATGCTCAACACCAAGGCTGCATTTATTTGATCAAAAATACAGTAATATGTTTTATATGTTTATGTTTACCTATTGAATGCATTTTAAAATGTCATCTTTTCCTGTGATGCAAAGCTGAATTCAGCACCATTACAAAACATGTCCTAATCTAAAGACACATGCAGTCATAAATGTCTTATGATTGTGGTAAAATAAATTACTTTTGTGGCATTCATAGCAGAAATCATTAATCGCTCAGCTCAAACAACCAAAAGAACCAAAAAAACTGAAAAAATCATAATAACTGCAGCTACAGGACACCTGGGTGTTACTGAAATTTCTGAGGAACAGATTCAGATGCTTCTTTGACAAACTGAAGGAACTGCAATGATGTCTGATCCGGGAAGTCAAAGAAGTAAGACTTTGAAATGAAAATACTACAGTGTAATGCTTAAAGTTTTATTGCAAATGGCCAAGAATGTACCTGACATTATTTGTATTCATTCGCAATTGAATTTTATCATTCCCGGTTACAAGCTGGTTAGAAAGGGTAGAGTGGTGGGGGATGTGGAACCTTTGTTAAAGATGGGGTAGCTTTTCTAAAGAAATAGTATTAGATTCTCAAAGTGAGTGTGTTGTTGTAGAGGTATGGACACATGTAGCGGGAATAAAGGTGGTTAACTTTTATAATCCATGCAACAGTTAACAATAGACAAACTGAATATAATAAGAACTAAAGCTGGGGATAACTCAGTATGGCGTGGGGATTTTAATGCACATAATTCACTTTGGGGAAGTTTATGCAGAGATAATAATGGAAGGGTGGTTAGAAGAGTTTATGGAGGAACATGGTTTCATATGTTTAAATGATGGTAAGGGAACCAGATTCAATATAAGGGATTCATCAACTTCTTGTTTAGATCTGACAATAGTTTCTATAGCTTTAGAATGTGAATGGGAAGTTTTAGATCAACTTTTGGGAGTGATCATAAAGCCGACTGGGACAAATTTAAGAAGTCATGCATTGATGGATTGTTGAACTTTAGTGTGGATGATGATTTAGATTTATGTTGTGATAGATTAAATTAAATTATTATAAAAGCTGCCAAGGAATCTATACCCAAGTAAGAAGGTAAAAGGTATGGTGAAAATTGTCCTTGGTGGAATGAAGATTGCACCAAAGCAGTTAAGGAAAGAAGGCGGCAAATGTATCAAAGAAAATGGGCACAAGCCAGGAAGATAATTACGCATGCTAAAAAGGAAGGTTACACTTTATTTTGATAGTCCACTTTAGACATTTTACTAAGTATAACTATATGATGGACTAATGAAGCAGAGCGGGATTTACAAGCCTGTTTCCACCTCATTGATTGGACTGTTTTTGAAGCTGCTGCCACCGAACTGGATGAGCTCACAGAGACTGTAACATCACATATCAGTTTCTGTGAAGATATGTGCATTCCTACCAGTTCTCATTTAACCTACAACAATGACAAACCATGGTTCACTGCAAAACTCAGACAGCTCCGTCAGGCCAAAGAAGATGCTTGCAGGAATGGGGACAGATTCTTGTATAAACAAACAGGCCAAATACACACTGGAAAAGGAGATCAGAGTGGCAAAGAGGAATTATTCTGGAAAGCTAAGGAACCAATTCTCTTCCAGTGATCCTGCTTCAGTGTGGAAAGGTCTGAAAGACATCACCAATTACAAGACACCATCCCCCAGCACTGTGGAGAATCAACAACTGGCAGATGATCTGAACGAGTTTTATTGCAGGTTTGAAAAAAACAACATTCACACCTCCTGCAACCCCCGTCCTGCACTGCAGATCAGTGAAAGACTCTTTTGTCTTTTGTCTGAAGGACATCACTGGACCCCCATCCTGCAACATCTAGACAGACCTGGGACTTATGTGAGAATCCTGTTTGTAGACTTCAGCTCTGCTTTTAACACCATCATCCCATCACTCCTCCAGCCCAAATTAACTCAGCTATCCGTCCCCACCTCTGTCTGTCAGTGGATCACCAGCTTCCTGACAGACAGGCAGCAGCTAGTAAAGCTTGGAAAATTCTGATCCAGCACCCGTACGATCAGCACTGGCGCCCCCCATGGGTTGTGTCCTCTCCCAACTGCACTTCTCCCTCTACACCAATGACTGCACATCTAAAGACCCCTCTGTCAAGCTCCTAAAGTTTGCAGATGACGCCACACTCATCGGCCTCATTCAGGACGGTGTCGAGTCTGCTTACAGACAGGAGGTTGAAGAGCTGGCTGTCTGGTGCAGTCTTAACAACCTGGACCTGAAGTAGGACAATCTGGACCTGAAGTAGGACAATCACATTGAGTCCATTGTGAAAAAGGCCCAGCAGAGGCTGTACTTCCTTCCCCAGCTGAGGAAGTTCAACCTGCCACAATAACTGCTGAAACAGTTGTACTCCGCCATCATTGAATCTGTCCTCTGCACGTCAATAAATGTCTGGTTCAGCTCAGCTACCAAATCTGACCTCAGAAGACTACAGAGGGTAGTCCAGACTGCTGAGCACATCATTGATACAACCCTCCCCACTCTCCAAGAACTGTACTCATCCAGAGTGAGCAAAAGGACTGGCAAAATCACTCTGGAGCCCTCACATCCAGCATACTCCCTCTTTGAACTGTTGCTATCTGAGCGAAGCTACAGAGCACTGCGTACCAGAACGGCCAGGCACAGGAACAGTTTCTTCACTCAGGCAATCCATCTCATGAACAGTTGACAATAAACGTGGAACACACAACATTATTATACATTATTTCAAATTTACACATATCATACCTGTACATACATAATTGTCTATATTATGTATTGTGTTTTTGCTGTTTTGTACATTGTCTATTTTTGTCTATTATTCTTTTTATTATCTGTGTCCTGTCGCTGTCACTCTGTTGCACTGTGGAGCTTCTGTCACTATAACAAATTCCTCGTATGCGTAAACATGCCTGGCAATAAAGTTCATTCTTATTCTCTCTCATTCTCTCATAAGTAAATTTGTAACTACACGTCAACTACATGTCAGCTAATTCTCATTAATTTGCAACTACACATCTACTAACTTTCAGAGTAGACTGTTAGGTTTAGAGTTAGTAGAATAAGCTGCATTTATTTGCAAAGTTTCTCATATGTTGTATGTTGTGGACCCATCAAAATAAAGTGTTAGAAGTTATTAAGCAGACAGTCTACTAATAGTCTAATGCGAGAGAGAGAGAGAGAGAGAGAGAGAGAGAGAGACCTGACCATCCACTAACCATCCGGGACAGACCGTCTGCATTACCGTGTGCCTACCCTGCTCGGTGCTGGACTGTAAAGTGGTAGTCCTGGAGTGTCAAGAACCACCTGGTTACTCGTGCATTGGAATCTTTAGCACGGGCCATCAACTGCAGGGGAGCATGATCCGTGACCAAGGTGAAACTGCGTCCTGTCAGGTAATATCTCAGCTCCAGGACTGCCCACTTTATGGCCAGGGCTTCCTTTTCTACTGCAGCATATCGGGATTCTGCAGGAGAGAGCTTACGACTGATATAGACGATTGGATGCTCTTCACCTGCTTGGACCTGGGACAGCATCGCTCCTATTCCTACATCGGCTGCATCTGTCTGTAAGATGAAGGGGCAATTGTAGTCCGGAGCATGCAGTACTGGTGAAGCTGTGAGAGCAGTCTTGAGCATTTGGAATGCTTGCTCTGTTTCGTCTGTCCAGCGTACCTTCTCTGGTTGCCATTTCTTGCAACGAGATTGTACATTTTTATGTTCTGTTTGTTCACAAAATCTTCAAAATCTTTAGTGTTTTCTCTTTAGTTTGATTCTCCTTGAAATTTCGCTCACTACCCTAGTGAAAAAATTGTATAATTAAGTACAATTTATTCATATATACTTTAGTATAACTAAATATATTTATGGCACACGATAAATTGGTATACTTAAAGTCTGTTAAATTGGAACAACTAATTTTGTACTAAATGCATTTTAGTTGTGCCAAAGCAGTGCTTAAGTTCAACTAAAGTTGTAATAAATATACTTGTTTGTACTAAAGTGGAACTATTTCAAGTATACTTAAGTACACTTTAAATATACCTTTTTGTATTTAAGTTTTGAAATGCAGAATTCACTCAGAATAAACTTCAAATGTATTTTGCTGACATTACAATTGCAATTCAATTGCACTTTAAGAGTGTTGAAGAGACATTAATATTATACTAATAGCAAACTGAGGTCATACTATCCCTTACTTTTAGTGACTTTAAAATGTGACACAAGCGCACTTGCTTTATCAGTCGCGCCACCAAAGCAGACACGTACTGTGCAAAACGAGAGTTACGCATGTAACTGCGGTTCTATGAGTTCTGGATGACCATCAGAGGCAGTGCTTACACTGAATATTATCTCTCTTACTCATGCACAGGTCGAGTCTAATAACAAACAAAGTCATCACGTGACCCAGAATGTCATGGATATCTCCCCTATTTAATCCTGTGACATCCGGCAAACTGTCTTTACAGAATCTTCTCGCCCCGACTCTGAGTGACAGAGTGCTCTGGCGGTCATCCAGAACTCTCGTTCTGTTTCGTTCTTACTGACTGCCAGAGGCCGTGCTTACACTGGATGACTCATAACAACAAACTCACGAGGAGACTTCTCCTACCTAATCAGGAGTCAAGGATCCCAACAGAACTGCTCTTTCCATAGTAGCAGAGGTTGCCACATTAACTCTGTAGTATCTAGAAAAGGTATCAGCAGACGACCAATTAGCAGCTGCACAAATATCGATTAGAGGAACACCTTTAAGTGCTGCCCAAGATTTTGAGATGCTTTTTGTCGAATGGCACCTTATACCAGCTGGCACATTAAGGTTATTGACCTTATATGCCTGGATAATTACTCCTACTGCCCCTTCTTAGGTCCACCATAGCATATGAAAAGTTGGTCTGAATGCAGCAGATTCTCTGTCGCTCTCAGGTAACCTTTCAGGGCTCTCACTGGGCAGAGAAGCTCAGAATGATTACCATCTTGTGCTTCTCCCACCAAAGGATTAAGTGCATTCAACTCGATCGCCTGGTTCTTAAACAATGTAGACATTCTTTTTGGGAGAAATGAAAGGTTAAGCCACAATGTCACCACCAATTTATCCGCATTCCAATGCATACAGGACTGACAATGCATGGAGCTCACCAACACGTTTAGCTGATGTTATAGCCAAAAGAAATGCTGTTTTCCATGAAAGTCACTTCAGATCACCTTGCTCCATAGATTCAAAAGGGTGCTATGTAAGTGATTTTAAAACCAGACTGAGGTCCCACGAGGGACACCTAACAGTCTGAGCAGGGCGCAATCGCTGAGCACCTTTAAGAAAACGAGTAACTAAGTTATGAGATCTCAAAGGTTGTCCATTAATAAATGCATGACACCAGTGGCACAGAGCATTGCTCTTGAATCACCCCACACTGAGTACACCAATCAGTGAAAAGTTTCCATCTGCAAGCATACATATTTCTGGTGGAGGGTGCTCTTGAATTCAGAATTGTACTTTTTCACTTTCTGAGAAGTTTGTATAACGATGAGTACCATGGTCTCCCCGGCCAATTTGGTGCCACTAGAAGCACCTTGTAGTGTCCTCTCCATATACTGTGGAGAGTTGGCAGAATTAGAGGAGTTGGAGGAAAAGCATAAAATAGTAGATCTGGCCAAGTGTGTGCTAGTGCATCCTGACCTAACAGGCTGGACTTTTTCTGTCCATGAGAACCACAGAGGGCAGTGTGTTGACTCCTCTGAGGCAAAGAGATCCACATTTGTTCTCCCAAATCAATGCCAAATCATCTGAACTACCTCCATATTGAATCTCCATTCTCCCGGGAAGGGTCTATGACTGGACAAGAAATCTGCCACCACATTCAAAACCCCCGGTACATACATCGCTCTGATGCTTGCAAATTGAGGGAAAGCCCACATAAGAAGGTCCCATGTCAACTTCAGCAAGCAACTGGACCTTGTGCCACCCTGATGATTGATATGATATACCACTGAAGTATTGTCTGTCCTCATGAGAACATGATGATTCAGTAACACCAGTCCAAAGTGCTCCAGAGTTAGCTGCACCGCTTTCATCTCCAAAATATTTATGTTTCTTGATGCTTCATCGGAATTCCAGTTTTCCCTGATCGCTCTGTGTTGCCACACTGCCCCCCACCCAGTCAGTGATGCACTGTTTTGAACTACTTCTCGGCGAGACGGAATCAACCCCAGAGCTACTCCTTTCATCAGAAATGATCTCCTCATCCATTGTCTCAAGGTAAGAAGGCATGTTTCTGTAATTTTCACTAGTCTTCTCTTGTGCCATGTGGAGTTCAGGTGCAGACTGTTCTTATCTCTGATAAGGGCGCAGCCAAAGCAGACCCAGTGGAATCACCAACACTGCCACTGCTAACATGCCCATCAACCTGAGCACACATTTGAATGGAAGCTTGACATGCTTCCGCAAACGTTGAAGGAGGAGCAGGATGTTGTCCACTCTCTGAGGTGATGATGAGGCTTTCATCAACTTCGAGTCCAGTACTATACCTATGAACTTCACAGACTGACATGGGACTAACTGGCTTTTGTTGAAGTTCACCTTGAGGCCCAGTTATGTCACATGAGAGATCAGAAGACTGGTCTGTTTTATTGCTTGCTCCTGAGATGGTGCGCACAGGAGCCAATCATCCAGATAGGGGAGCAACTGTACCCCTTGAGCTTGAATTGGAGATAACGCTGCCGAAACTGGTAAACCTCACCCTGAAATGCAAAGCGGAGAAATTGTCTGTGTTGTGGTGCGATTGGCACATGAAAGTAAGCATCCTTCAGATCTATTGTGGTGAACCATTGCTGTGGGTTGATTCCTTGAAGGACAGCCAATGTGCATAGCATTTGAAATGGCAAAACCTTCAAGAACCGATTCAGTTCCCGAAGGTCGAGAATAGGTTGAACACCACCATCTTTTTTTTGGAATTATATAGTAGATTGAATAAAATCCACTTAACTATGCTGGCCATTCTACTGGCTCTATAGCTTCCTTTCCTATGAGCTCTGTTATTTGTTGTGCCAATATCATTGCATCGTTGGGGTCTTTGACAGTGCTCATCTTGACCCCGTTGAAAGAAGGGGCCTGCCGTCAGAATTGCAGCTTGTACCCATGAGATATAACATTGCTATGACCCATGTGTCTAGGGTGTTTTTTTTTTTTTTTAAATTAAGCTGCTGGTGTGAAAAACGTCCGACGGCTGGGCCGGATATATCATGCTCTATGAACTTGGCCTGTTGCTCTCCCCCTAGACATCTGATTAAACTGTTGACCCCGAGCTCTAGAGTACTGAGCAGGCCATTCTAATTGCCTTGATTGGTTCCTTTGAGCACTTCCAGAATGAACTAATGGTTGAAAACGCACCGGTTTATTCCCCTAGATTCTTGTCTAGCCTGAGATGGTGGTGCTCTTCTTAAGTTTCCTAGCTCCTAGCTTCATCTAAACACTACGCTCCAGGGTTTCCTGTGCAGCTGGGCAAAACAGCTGGCCTGGTATTACTGGAAGGTCATGTAGCAGAAATGTTTAAATAAATCAGCTTGGAGAACATCTAGCAACTAATTAAGTTAATTGACATCAGGTCTGTAACATAAAAGGCATGTCTTAGAGAGGCAGTCTCTCAGAAGTAAGGGGCAGAGGCTCTCCAATCTGTGAAGGAGTGCATAAAAAGATTGTGGAATACTTTAAAAACAACGTTCATCAACGTTAAATTGCAAAGGCTTTGCAAATCTCATCATCTACAGTGCATAACATCATCAAAAGTTTCAGAGAAACTGGAGAAATCTCTTTGCGTAAGGGACAAGGCCGAAGACCTTTGTTGGATGCTTGTGGTCTTCGGTCGCTCAGACGACACTGCATCACTCATCGGCATGATTCTGTCATTGACATTACTAAATGGGCCCAGGAATACTTCCGGAAACCACTGTTGGTAAACACAATCCGCTGTGCTATCTGCAGATGCCAACTTAAGCTCTATCATTCAAAAAGGAAGCCATATGTGAACATGGTCCAGAAGCGCCGTCGAGTCCTGTGGGCCATGGCACATTTAAATTGGACTGTTTCAAAGTAGAAAAGTGTTCTATGGTCAGACGAGTCCAAATTTGACATTCTTGTTCGAAATCACGGACGCCGTGTCCTCCGGGCTAAAGAGGAGGGAGAACTTCCAGCGTGTTATCAGCGTTCAGTTCAAAAGCCAGCATCTCTGATGGTATGGGGGTGCATAAGTGCATACGGTATGGGCAGCTTGCATGTTTTGCAAGGCACTATGAATGCTCAAAGGTATATAAAGGTTTTAGAGCAACATATGCTCCCCTCCTGATGACGTCTATTTCAGCAGGACTATGCAAAACCACATACTGCAGCTATTACAACAACATGGCTTCGTAGTAGAAGAGTCCGGATGCCGAATTGGCCTGCCTGCAGTCCAGATCTTTCACCAATAGAGAACATTTGGCACATCATTAAATGAATCTACGTCAAAGACGACCACGAACTCTTCAGCAGCTGGAAACCTATCTCAAGCAAGAATGGGACCAAATTCCAACACCAAAACTCCAGAAATTCATAACCTTGATGCCCAGACATCTTCAAACTGTTTTGAAAAGAAGAGGAGATGCTACACCATGGTAAACATGCCCCTGTCCCAGCTATTTTGAGACCTGTAGCAGGCATCACATTTGAAATGAAATCATTTTGTGCATGAAATTGTAACATTTCTTAGTTTAAACATTTGTTATGTTATCTATGTTCTATTGTGAATAAAATATTGGCTCATGTGATTTGAAATTCTTTTAGTTTTCATTTTATTCTAATTTAAAAAACGTCCCAACATTCCCGGAATTTGGGTTGTATATCAACATAGTTAATCCTAACTAGACTTTACGGAGCGAAAACCATTCATATGTCCACAAACTTACCATAGCTTTCCGTGTCCGAATAAACAGACAGATATCGTACTTCCGATGATAAATTAACTTGATCTGCCGCAACCCCTGGAGGATGCTTTGCGCGCAGCTCCAACTAAATATTTGTTACGAGGTCGTTAAAGATTTTTCATGTAAAATTTTTTTTTACATGTATTGTACTTTTACATGTATATACATGCGTGGCCATGTGATAAAAAACACTGTTTCTGTTCAGGGTTTTCCTCCTGAAATCTATACTATTTAAATATATTATAAGCATTACTAAAAATGTCTACAATAATCAAAATATTCTCATTTTACACGGTACAGGGTTCTAAAAACCCGAACAAACAGATTAAGAAATAGTTTTTATGCCAAAGCTATTTCTGTTCTGAATACTGCAAAAATGTAAACTAAGCATCATGTGTGTTGTTCATCTCTGTTGAATGTAATATTAATAGTTTACATGCCAAGCCATATCTGTTTTAAATACTGCATTAACTTAACTGATCATTATGTGCAATATTGAATGAGTCGTTGCAACTCTGTTGAATGTGAGATTAAATAGTTTACATGCTTAAACTATCTGGTTTTGGATACTGCAATAACTTAACTGAACATTTTGTGTACTGTTGTACATGAGTCGTGTAACCGACTGTTGAATGTAAGACGTCTTCTGTGTGGAATGTTGTGTCACAGATCCTGTACTATTTATTAGAGTGATTATTTATTTATTTATGTATTTATATATTTCTCATTACACTATGCACCTAAAGGATTGCATTCAATTTCGTTGTACTTGTACAATGACAATAAAGATATTCATTCATTTTGCTGCCAACACAGTAACAAAAAAAGGGTATTTTTATTTGTCTTGCCAGGATACAATTCGTTTAACATTTACAACACAATAGGAAAAAAAAAAAGTAGGTTGTCCAAAAATAGCCTATTAGTTATTTTATTCATCTTGTCAAAATACTAAAGTTTAACATTTTGCTGTTAACACAGTAGGAAAAGTGACGCAGAGAAAAATAAATTAATTAATAGGACACCTGTCATTTAAAATAACAGGCTAAGCAAAACATAAACAAAACTGAGTTATTCAAGGACAGCACATCCTGCACTTTGCTCCATCCTTATTCTGCTCTGTCACTCATTGACAACCTGCCTGTTCTGTCACTACAACCTGGCTACAACCGATTTAGATCAACCAATTTCCAAGCAATGCTTAATTTTGTTCAGTCTGGGGTGTAAAAAGCAATTCAAGAAAAAACAACTTGAGCAAAACATGGTCAGGTCAATAATTGAATCATTTTGAGTCCCAAATTTTGATCAAGTTTACTAGTAGTCCACTGTATGAAGAATTTTGGGGTATAATATGTCACAGTTCACTTTATTTTGCTATCCTCACTTACATAAATGAACTATAGTGCTCTGCACCCACTGGTAAAACAAAAAATATATATAAAAAATTATATCTAGTGTCTGAATAATTTTTGGTTTGTATGTTGTTTACATATCTTTAGTTTTGTATAACTACTTTCTGTATGTATGTAAAACTGCTTTACAGCCATGCAAAATTGTGAAAAACACTACATTTAAAAAGTGGTTAAATTATTAAAAAAAGGTAAAGATCATAATTATAAAAAAAGTACTGCATGATTAGAATCAGAATCAGAATTAGCTTTATTGCCAGGTATGTTTGCACATACAAGGAATTTGTTTTAGTGACAGTAGCTCCACAGTGCGTCAGAAAGACAGCGACAGGACACAGATAATAAAAAAATAATGTACAAATATACAAAATGGACAATATGCAAAATAGCACAAACACAATATACAAAATAGACAATTCAGTATGTACAGGTATGTTAGGTGCAAATTTGAAATGTAATAAGTATGTGTTAAATAAAAAATAAAAAGTATGATAGTGTTGTGTGTTTCATGTTTATTGTTAAGAGTTCAAATGTTCATGAGATGGATTGCCTGAGGGAGGAAACTGTTCCTATGTCTGGACGTTCTGGGGCTCAGAGCTCTGTAGCGTCGACCAGACGGTAACAGTTCAAACAGGGAGTGTGCTGGATGTGAGGGGTCCAGAGTGATTTTGCCAGCCCTTTTGGTCACTCTGGATGAGTACAGTTCTTGGAGACTGGGGAGGGTTGTATATTCGCTCAGCAGTCCGGACTACCCTCTGTAGTCTTCTGAGGTCAGATTTGGTAGCTGAGCTGAACCGGACAGTTACTGAAGTGCAGAGGACTGATTCAATGATGGCGGAGTAGAACTGTTTCAGCAGCTCCTGTGGCAGGTTGAACTTCCTCAGCTGGCGAAGAAGTACAACCTCTGCTGGACCTTTTTGACTATAGAGTCAATGTGAATTTTCCACTTCAGGTCCTGAGAGATGGAGCGGCCCAGGAATCTGAATGACTCCACTGCAGTCACAGTGCTGTTCATGATGGTGAGTGGGGGGGAGAGCAGGGGGGTTTCTCCTGAAGTCCATGATCATCTCCACAGTTTTGAGCATGTTGAGCTCCAGGTTGTTAAGACTGCACCAGACAGCCAGCTCCCTAACCTCCTGTCTGTAAGCAGACTCGTCACCGTCCTGAATGAGGCCAATAAGTGTGGTGTCGTCTGCAAACTTCAGGAGCTTGACAGAGGGGTCTTTAGATGTGCAGTCGTTGGTGTAGAAGGAGAATAGCAGTGGGGAGAGAACGCAGCCCTGAGGAGCTCCAGTGCTGATTATGCGGGTGCTGGATGTGTATTTTCCCAGCCTCATTAGCTGCTGCCTTACAAATTATTATTATTATTATTATTATTTGCAACTCAACATTTATTTTTTATCTATACTACTTTTATACTCAAAAAGTAGAACTCAAATACTGTATTGTACATTTAATCATAACAGATCAAGCAGAAGATTCAACAAAAATAAATGACTAAAGTATTACTTTAATATTTAACAAATTAAATTGTTTGATTTGCAAATTTCTCATTTGCGCTGTAGGCAAAAGTTGCATTTGGAAATTCTGCCCTTACGTCACCTGTTAGCAGAAACATATAGATGTTTCAGTTCATACCTCTCATTTTCTTTGGTTTGCCCAAAAAGAAAGTTTCATCTAAAAAAAATAAATAAAATAAATAAATAAAATTACACAGCATCATCTTAATAATAATTTAAAAATAATTTCATCATTTCCAGATTTGAAATACATGGTGAGATTTGTGTCTTTAGCTGGAATGAGTTTCTAGACTCTAAAGGTTTCTTCTGAAAAAATGTGCCAAATCTGCAACACAGATTCCCAATAGTGTGCACTCTACTGAGTTCAGGCCCATATTCATGAAAAATCTTAGTGTTAAGAGTTGCTCCTAGTAACAAAATTCTAAGAAAATTCCTCTTAAAATTGATTTGGGTCTGTCACAACCTTCTATAAGTAAAGTGATCACACAAACATTTATAACACTTTCAGAACCGTATTACGTCACTGTTCATTTCCTATAAAGTATGACAGCATGGTAAATAAAAAAATATATACATATATAATGTGTGTGTGTGTGTGAGAGAGAGAATACGGTAAAACAGGAAAAAATACGCATGTAATTTAAAAGTGAAGGCTTATAATATACCCTAAAAGTGCTCTTTTATTTCCTTCTTGGACAACCAACCAATCACAGTCTTCAAAACACTGTGTCATAGCTAGCAACGGGGTCAGCCTCACTAAGATCAAAGCTCAGAGTTGCTCTCAGATTGGTCCTGAATCACTTTTAAGCTAAGACTCCTAGTTAGAAATGTTTAAGCTAAATTAGGAGCTCTCTGAGAGGATTCTTAGGGTGTTTCCACACCTGGCCCGTTGTTTCGGAACCTGGCACGTATCCCCCCTTAGCTTGGTTCGTTTGGGCATATCAGATCTGTGCCAAAACAATCGGTCCGAGATCGCCTGAATGAGGCGTCATGCCTCGTCAGCATGATATGAGAGCAAGGCGGACGTAACTCGGACACTTTTCTAACCAGCATGCATTTCGCGGTGATCACCGGTGATCGGTTCTGCGTAGATTTTGCTCATTTCAAACAAGCCTAATGTTTTGCCAACGAATCCTGTACTCCTGCTCATGTAACGGGTGTTATATTTTTAATTTCTCTCAAAATTTCTCTCCTTGTAGTTATCAATTATTTTATATTTACTTAATTTTATATTCTCTAAATTATTCTTTTAATTTAAATTTCTTATATTTGAGATTTCATGTTTTCATAGTTACGTTTGTTTTCAGTGGCTGGTGTATTGTGAATATGGTATGTGGTTCCTAAGTGTTGTGTTCCGGTTCCGGCTGCTCTCCCTCAGTTCGCGGCAAGCGCGATTGAGGAGAGGTGAGTTGCACTGAAGCTCCGGTGTTCTGAAATATTCGGTGTCTGAGATTTTCATGAGTTTCCTGTTTCGCGTTAAAGCGCCACTGAAAATATCAGTGCACTCTAGGATCATCACTGCACAGAAAGTTTTACGTAATGTAATTATGTTTCAGTGACAGTGGCGATCTAGCTCATTTAGCTATTTTTTTAGCTTTTGAAGTTTTGTTCATCTGAGCACAATAGTTTGTAGATTGTATATGTTATGTTTGATTTCATGATTACAACAATGGGGTCAAAAAACACTTTAAATAGGGCCTTGACATCCCGGACAAATAAAAAGTGCCTCCAAACGTGGCCTGTTTATGCAGTCCCAGTGGTATCAGCCGTTGCAAGAGTCACATGCAATCTAAAGAATATAAGATTTACAACACATGAATGATTAGATTAGATGATTAGATTCAACTTTATTGTCATTACACAAGTACAGGTACAGGGCAACGAAATGCAGTTTAGGTCTAACCAGAAGTGCAATAGTAGCAAGTGCAGTATATACAATGGTTGAATAAGTGCAGGACAAGGATATGTACTGAATATACAGTGAGGAAAATAAGTATTTGAACACCCTGCTATTTTGCAAGTTCTCCCACTTAGAAATCATGGAGGGGTCTGAAATTGTCATCGTAGGTGCATGTCCACTGTGAGAGACATAATCTAAAAAAAAAAAATCCAGAAATCACAATGTATGATTTTTTAACTATTTATTTGTATGATACAGCTGCAAATAAGTATTTGAACACCTGAGAAAATCAATGTTAATACTTGGTACAGTAGCCTTTGTTTGCAATTACAGAGGTCAAACGTTTCCTGTAGTTTTTCACCAGGTTTGCACACACTGCAGGAGGGATTTTGGCCCACTCCTCCACACAGATCTTCTCTAGATCAGTCAGGTTTCTGATCTTGCATGGAGCACCAGTCCGAGGGAGATTAACAGTCATGTTTAGCTTCTTCCATTTTCTAATGATTGCTCCAACAGTGGACCTTTTTTCACCAAGCTGCTTGGCAATTTCCCCGTAGCCCTTTCCAGCCTTGTGGAGGTGTACAATTTTGTCTCTAGTGTCTTTGGACAGCTCTTTGGTCTTGGCCATGTTAGTAGTTGGATTCTTACTGATTGTATGGGGTGGACAGGTGTCTTTATGCAGCTAACGGCCTCAAACAGGTGCATCTAATTTAGAATAATAAATGGAGTGGAGGTGGACATTTTAAAGGCAGACTAACAGGTCTTTGAGGGTCAGAATTCTAGCTGATAGACAGGTGTTCAAATACTTATTTGCAGCTGTATCATACAAATAAATTGTTAAAAATCATACATTGTGATTTCTGGATTTTTTTTAGATTATGTCTCTCACAGTGGACATGCACCTACGATGACAATTTCAGACCCCTCCATGATTTCTAAGTGGGAGAACTTGCAAAATAGCAGGGTGTTCAAATACTTATTTTCCTCACTGTATGTATAAATATATATAGAAAGATGGTTATTAATATAAACAGAATTTACAGGTGAATATGTATAGTGAATAAATATACAGAAATTTACAGGTGAATATGTATAGTGAATAAATATACAGAATTTACAGGTGAATATGTATAGTGAATAAATATACAGAATTTACAGGTGAATATGTATAGTGAATAAATATACAGATGGCTATTACTATAAGCAGAATTTACAGGTGATATGTACTATCAATATAATATATATACAGATGACTATTACTATAAACAAGGTGTAAAAGTGCAGTGGAAGTGATTGCGTATTACAATTAGACATATGGTGCAAAATGTTAATGTAAGCATTGATAATGTAACAACAGTCGGCAGTGCAAATGAGCATCGTCCAATTTAGGTATGGTAATGCAAGATACAAAAGTAAACAGTTGTTACTGTAATAAAAATTTACATTCAGTAGTGCAAATAAGGCAGATGTGAGGTAGGAGAGAAGAGTTAATAATATATGAGGGAGTGGATCAACGGGGGTTAGAGTTCAGTAAAGAGACAGCTCTGGGGAAGAAACTGTTCTTTAGTCTGCTGGTCCTGGTCCGGAGGCACCTGAAACGCCTGCCGGAGGGCAGGAGAGAAAACAGTCTGTGGGCTGGGTGAGAGGAGTCCTTAAGGATGCTGCGAGCTCGATGCAGACAGCGTTTCCTCTGGATGTGTTCGATGGCAGGTAGTGGAGTCCCTGTGATGCGCTGGGCAGTTTTCACCACCCGCTGCAGTGCCTTGCGCTCCGCAACAGAGCAGCTCCCATACCATACTGTTACACAGTTGGTCAGGATGCTTTCTATTGCGCAGCGATAGAAGTTCACCAGTATAGCAGAGGAGAGCTGATTCTTCCTCAGTGTCCTCAGAAAGAAGAGGCGCTGGTGAGCCTTCTTGACCAGGCTGGAGGTGTTGGTTTTCCACAACATGTCCGCCGAGATGTGGATCCCCAGGAACTTGAAACTGGAGACACGCTCAACAGCCATTCCATTGATGTGGATGGTGTCGTGTGCCTCTTGACTCCTTCCTGAAGTCCACGATGAGCTCCTTTGTTTTGGTGGTGTTGAGGAGCAGGTTATTTTCAGTGCACCATGTGGCCAGGTGCTGGATCTCCTCCCTATAGGCAGTCTCATCGTTGTTACTGATGAGGCCAATCACCGTGGTGTCGTCTGCAAACTTGACGATGGAATTAGATCCATACACAGGCTTGCAGTCGGAGGTGAAGAGGAGTAGAGAAACGGGCTTAGCACACAGCCCTGTGGTACACCAGTGTTAAGTGTGATGGATGTGGAGCAGGTGAATCCTGATCGAACATTCTGGGGTCTGTTGGTCAGGAAGTCCAAAATCCAGTTACACATTGAGGTATTGATGCCCAGGTCTCCAAGTTTGGCTATTAACTTGGTTGGGATGACAGTGTTGAATGCTGAGCTGAAGTCAACAAACAGCATACGTGCATAAGTGTTCTTATTGTCCAGGTGAGTGAGCACAGAGTGCAGTGCCATGGAAACTGCGTCCTCTGTGCTCCTATTGCTACGGTAGGCAAACTGGTGTGAGTCCAATGTGGATGGTAGAGAGTCTTTTAGGTGTTCCAGGACCAGCCGCTCAAAGCACTTCATGACGATGGGTGTGAGTGCTACAGGGCGGTAGTCATTAGGGCACCTCGGACTAGAGTGTTTTGGCACTGGCACAATGGAAGTGCATTTAAAGCATGTTGGTACGGCTGCTTGGGCAAGAGACAGGTTGAAAATGTCTGTAAAACCCCAGCGAGCTGCTCCGCACATGCCCTGAGAACACGACCAGGGATGTTGTCTGGTCCAGCAGCCTTGTGCGCGCTGATCCGCTCAGTGCCTTGCAGACATCTGTGGAGGAGAGTATGATTGGTGGGTGGTCAGCTGAGGGATTGAGCTTGGTGGCAGTTTCTCTGTTGTCTCTTTCAAAGCGAGCATAAAAGTAATTCGGGGGTGGAGTGGGTGGGTTTGTAGTCACTGATGGCCTGAATGCCCTGCCACATGCGTCGAGGGTCAGAGTTGGAAAAGTGTCCCTCTATCTTTAGCTTGTAGCAGTGCTTGGCCTTTTGATGCCCCTCTTCAGGTTTGCTCTGGATGTGCTGTAGGCTTGTGCATCTCCTGATCTGAAGGCAGTGTTGCGTGACTTCAACAGGAGTCGCACTTCCTTGTTCATCCAAGGCTTCTGATTTGGATATGTGGTGATCTGTTTCTGGCTTGTAACACTGTCAATGGTGATATTGATATGATCCAATACAGAGGAGGTGTAAGAGTCAATGTCTGTGTGAGCGCCACTGGTGGCTTGAGAAGCAAACATACTCCAGTCTGTGTGTAGAAACCTTTCCTGGAGTGTGGAATCTGCCCCGCAGGCCACACCTTGATGGTCTTCACTGATGGCTTCACACGGTTGATGAGGGGTGCATATTTGGGGTGAGGAACAAAGAAAGGTGATCTGACTGTCCCAGGTGGGGGAGGGTGTCATAGCGTAGCTCCAGCCATGTTTGTGTAAACATGGTCTAAGGTTTTGTTTCCTCTGGTGTGACAGGAAACATGCTGGTGAAACTTGGGTAGCACTGACTTTAAGTTTGAGTGATTAAAGTCACCTGCAACAATAAAAGCTGCTTCCGGGTGATCAGTCTGTTGTTTACTGATGGCTGCGTGAAGTTCTTTCATAGCAAGCTTGGCATCAGCATCCAGGGAATATAGGCTGCAGTTATAATGGTGGAAGTGAACTCCGCGGTAGATAAACGGTCTACATTTAACCATGAGAAACTCAAGGTTAGCTGAACAATGACTCCCAACAATAGCAGAGTTTGTGCACCAAGCTTTGTTAATGTAAATGCACAATCCACCACCTCTGGTCTTACCGGAGCCATCTAATGTTCTATCCGCCCGAGTGTGTGGCGTCCGCTAGCTCAATAGCGGTGTCCGGTATTCCGCTGTTTAACCAGGTTTCCGTGAAGATTAGGACGTTACAGTTCAAAAGTTTCTTGCTGTGTGTGATGCTGAGTCGAATCTCCTCCATTTTGTTCACTAGCGACCGTACATTGGCAAGGAAAATGCTGGGTAAAGAGAGCCGGTGTGGTGTTAGCCTTAGCTTAGCTCTTAGTCCTCCGCTTCCCCGCCTTTGTTTACGATCTCGACGCCGCCTGCGAGCACTTCCGCCCGGCCGGGTAGGGTGCATAGCCTCGGGTGTCCTAGCGATCTCAGGAAGGAGTCGAAGATTGTCCATAAAAGTGTCGGAAATTCGCAAACCGATATCCAAAAGCTCACAACGGGTGTACGATGTAAAGGCACAACTGTTCTGCACGAACAGGCCCGAGATGAGTAAGAAAAATACCGCAAAATTGCAAAATCTGGAGAGACCCAGAGCCTCGCGATGTACTCGCGCCGCCATCTTGGGTTTGAATGAATATGGTAGTGTAACTTTAAAATACACTGTAGTGTTTATATATAATAATATAAATAATAATAATAATCTAACATACCCAAGTGTCTACCTCGTCTGGTGTGTGGGGATATTGTTGTCCACAAGCCAAGCACAGGTTATCCAGAGGTTCTGTGGAAGGTAATCAAGGTGACATTATATTCTTTATCACATGTAATACATCATCCTTTTTAATATAATGAAGAAAAACCTGATTCATTCAGAAGGCATAGACCCAGGTCTTCACGCATCTGTGCAATGTTTGCGTCTGTGCATGAGAAGGTCAAGTCTCCCCCCAGAAGAACTGCTTCTGCAAACTAGAAAATGGTGGGGGGGTGAACAAGTATGCAATTATAAAAACAATTTACAGCTAGTTACCTTACACACAAACACCCCACATGAAGTGGCATCTGGTTGTCGGCTGTGTGGTAACTTCACACACTTCCATGTGGCACCCTTGAAACCCTTTTTGTCCATGAAACCCCTTTTATTGAAGAAAGAACAATTTGTATAAAACTTATAAACCATTATCTGATGATGGTTCTTAATTTCTCACCTAATAGCCTTAAGGCAGTGGTCAACTTTCCTGCTGCTTTCTCCACAGGAGTTTATATAAATTATCTTTCCTTCCTGAGGATATATTACCTGGCAAGACATTGAATTCAACTTTCAATCTTAAAGGAAAAAAATCCACTCTCTTATAGTGTAATAGAACAACAGACATCATAGAGTGAAACAAACCAGCAGTGTCCAGTGGTCACCCTCGTTTACAGAGCCCACCAGCAAATCATATACCTGCAGATTCATCTATGGGTACACAGACAATTACAGATGAAACATGAACATTTACGATAATCATATCAAAATAAGCAAGCTTGTTTACCTTCATTTCAGTGGCCTTGCCATTCCACAGATTTGTAATTTGAAATGAATCAATGACTAATGCCTTTCCTGCATACCTGCTTGCTATGCAAGTGAGGTAGGCATTGATAACCTGAACAAGACAGTGGTTCAATCACTTGTCAGTTCCACACTTGTTTAAAAAAGCATTATGATGAAGTCCAAATGAGTGAAGAATTATTAGGAATTTTGTGAAGACTCGCTAACCTCACTCTCAAGCTTCTCCCCAGGTTGGAGGTGCTCAAGATCCCAGGTAAATATCTTATATGTACCTATTTTGCTCCACAGTCTTCCTCCTACTTTTCCTGCCCAGATGTCTTGTAATACTGAAAATAGTTTTTAAAAAACGCAAATGACAACAGAATGTTGTTCTCTTTACATAGGTTTTAAAAGGTGGGTACATACAATCAGTGCAAGGCACAGCTGAGGAGGGCGCAGGCTGGGGGGCACCAGAGGAGGGCACAGGCTGGGGGTCACCAGAAGAGGCCGCAGGACTGGGGGCACCAGAGCAGGTTGTATGAGGGACTGAAAAAGTTGTGACAGGGAAGGATGTGGTTGTAATGGGTGAGGTGACCTTGGGAGCTTTTGGTGGAAGATCTTCTAAAAAGTGTACCAGGTGATCAAGGCTTACTCTGGGAAATAGTTTGCCATGGTCATCCACAATGTCTATGCTTTTGCCATCAACTTTAGTGACAGTGTACGGGCCAAAGAAATCAGGATCCAATTTACCCCCCTTTCTCTGCTGACTTCTTTTGTTTTGCCTCAGGACTCTGTCCCCAACCTGCATGACAACAGCCTCTCCTTGATCCAGTTTCCTCTTTCTTATTTTTTTTTGCACCTGTGCCATATTCTCCTGAACAATGTGGTACAACCTGTCCTGCCGTTTAATGCATTCAGAAATGCACTCCTCTGGAATCATTTTCTCCACACCTTCATTGATCTACAGTAAAGAGAACAATTGTGCTTACACATTGAAAAAAAATACTGTAATAGAAAAATGTCCAAATATTTAACTATAGTGCCTACCTCATAGGTGTCTGGTACCTCACATGGGTACCTAGCCTCACGACAAAATAACAGAAAGTATGGGGAAAATTTCGTTGTTATCTGCTTTTTTGTTCGCAGACCAAACATCGTGGCCTCCAAATAATCAGCCCACGAGCTTGGCCTATTATCTACCAATTTGCTCAAACATCTGTAAAACGAAAAAAAAAAAAAACGATTATATTGCCATATACAAATGGTCTCATATTTTATATATATGGACTGTGTGTTACCTCTGAATTGTGCCATTGAGCCTCTCAACCAGTCCATTTGTTTGTGGATGGTATGGCGCACATAGACTTCTCTTAATGCCCAGAGTTTGGCACACACCCAGATTGATCTGTGTACAGATCAACACAAATCTCATTTACAAATAAGTAGTAAGAATCAGTTATTTCCTTATTTGGAAGAACAATTAATGGAATAAAAGACAAATAAAAAGTAAAGCACTAACCTTATTTACAAATTCAGTGCCTTGATCTGTTAGGAGTCTTTTAGTGGCACCAAATTTGTAGAATAATTTTACTATGCAGGCTGTTACCTCCTCTGCGCTTTTGGTTTTCAGTGGGAAAGCCTCACACCACTTTGTGAAGTAATCTACCATCACACAAATGTATTGGTAGCCTTCTTTCGTTGGTGTGAGCTTTCCCACTAAATCCATCCCCACAATATCCCAAGGCTGTGCCACCTAATAAACATTCATGTTTGATATATAAAATTGCTGTAACAAAAATATTCCTTGTGTTTTTCATAAAAACATGAATTACCATGATAGGGGTATATTCTGTTGGGTTCTTCAGAGAACATTGCTTTTTTTGACAAGCAGCACAGTGTTTGACCTAAAATATATTATCAAAATCAGTTTTGATGGAATAATATGAAAACATGACGAAGGATTCACATATTAAACTCACCCATTTTTTTATGTCCACAGTTGCGTTCTTGAGAATTGGAACTGAACTTCGACAGTTGATGATGACGTAGAACGAGAACACAAGGACGCAAAATCGCTGAAGAATGCATATTGAGAAACAACCCATGTTTATTGTCTTTCGAGCTCCGTGGACCAATGAGAGGACAATTTACTCGCATGTGACTTGTATTAACAATTTTGGTTTGTTTAGAAACTTTGCCATGTGAAAGCAAACCGCACCAACAATAAAAAGCAACATTATAATAATTTTAATCCTTGTTTCGGAACAAAGCAATCGATCTACAGGTGTGAAAACACCCTTAGAATCTTTAAGAATACGGGCCCAGATGTTTAGCAAAAATACAGCAAAACGGATTGTTGGTGAATTTCAGAGCTCATGAAAGTATAAGGTGAGGAGAGAATGACTTATCAAGCCACCTTCACTGAACAT
Organism: Onychostoma macrolepis; assembly: GCF_012432095.1. Lineage (NCBI taxonomy): Eukaryota > Metazoa > Chordata > Actinopteri > Cypriniformes > Cyprinidae > Onychostoma > Onychostoma macrolepis. Next base: position 25,925,472 of record NC_081175.1, read on the forward strand.
ACTGTAGCCTATATTCAGGCCGATGTTAAAATCATATTATTACAATACTTAAGACAATTTTAAGTACACTTTTCACGTGAAGGAACAAACAAATATCAATACACAGAATCTGATATTGTCTCTTGTGCAATAGTCTTAGATGAGAACTCAAACAGCGGCCTTGTTTACTTAAATTATATGACAACATACAATACAAACAATCCCCACAGACATACATTATATGGTCAAATTTGTCAATTTCACACATGTTGTAGATGGAATTAAGAACCTAGCCAGTGTACTTTTTTAAGGATGAATATATATATATATATATATATATATATATATATTTCATCCTTCCCCAAATGCATTTGTAAAAAGTATAGAATTTTACAATTGAATTTGTAGTAACACTAAGTTTGTGCTTGATGAAAGCATGAAATAACTACATTTAGAATGTATTTTCAGTTAGTATAGACATGCCAATCTATATTTAGTATACTTATCACAAAAAAATATATACTTTTAAAACAATTAAGTATATTTATGTTTCACTAGGGTATCCAGCAATATTGATGATGACCGCATTATTATTTTTGATTACCTAGATCAGGGCTGCCCAACCCTGTTCCTGGAGATCTACCATCCTGCAAAGTTCAGCTCCAACCCTGATCAAACACACCTGAACCGGCTAATTAATCTCTTAGGCAGCACTTACACAGCTATGTTGGAGCAGGGCTGGAACTGAAGTCTTCATCTCCAGGAACAGGGTTGGGCAGCTTATTTACTGAAATGTATAAAAGTAAATTATTGAAACATTAGACTGACATTTATCACATTAAATGGGCCTGTTTACACCTGTTCCCTTCATCCGTTTTCGCTGATCGGATATATATCTGATTTGTTAAAACATTTCCATTTACACTTGGCCACATAAATGTGTCATCGGAAAATGGATATAGCCTATATCCGATCTTCAGTTCCCGCGCTATATTTAAATTTAACGGAGTTCACCTCAACGAAATCAAAAGATATGCGCTGCATTTTATTAATTACCGTATTGACCCGAATATAAGACGATGTTTTTTTTTTTCTTGGAAATGCATCTAAAAAAACGCGGTCGTCTTATATTCAGGGTCTAGACTTTAACATGTCAATAATACACCCACAACAATAGGTGGCGCCAAAAACGCATAAAACGCATAAAGAAGATCTTATTTTAGAATATTAACAGTTATAAATTTGACCATTATTCTTAGTTAAGTGTAAATTGTTGTAGTATGCTTTTGAATCGTGAATATAATGCTCAGTTAACTGAAATAAACCAGGCTTGATGACGTATGCAGCCTACAAATGTGACCTCCGGAGGATGCAGCCTTCCGTTTGAGAAACGGCCATAGTGTAATGTGTGTTGTAAAGATCGCGAGTGAAAACAAAAGAAAAAAAAAGCTTACAGCGGCACGAGTCGTGACTGTCATGTTGGCCCGATGTATGGAGCGAATTTTGTGCCAATAATCATCAAACAAATCCAGTGTTTTGCAAATAAACACAATCTGCTTTGCAAAGAAAAACTCGACTTTCAAACAAACGCAAACTGATTTGCAAATACAAAACTATCTGAGAGAAAATGCAGATGTATGGACAAATATGTATTGTGTGTTACAACTGTGAGACTCATTTGCCTTTTTATGACGAAATGTGACTTGATTTTCTCACAAATGCGGCGGATGCAGGCGGATTTTCTCACATGTGTGCAAACAGATTTTCTCACAAATGCGGCAGATGCAGGCGGATTTTCTCACAAATGCAATCCAAAAACAGCAGATGGCGCTGTTGGTCAATTTATGCTAGTCTCTCGAGACCCGAAACACCCGTTTACCTTTTCAGGGAATACAGCAGACCAACATGAGTGGAGAACAGGTGAGTTTCTGTCTTACTATATCTATAATTAACCATTTAGCCTAGGTGTTTTCACAAAGAGTCCCCACTACAATGTTAGTGAGTGAAATTCACAATAAGTGCTGTAAAGTTGTTAACATGATTGATTAGTTCAAAAATCAGGAGTGACATGGCTAAACATTTAAGGCAGTCTTTCTCTATAAAAATTATCTGATCCATTCTCTGTACCTCTCATCCTCTGTTGGATCGCAGGATATAGAATATATAGGCTACATATGTTGATACAATTGTTCAACATTCAAAACAATGCAGGGGTATAGCAATATATTGTCACTATATATAGTCATTTTAAAATGCAAATGTATTATGGATAGCGACAATATTGTGTACCAAAAATGAAAGCTTAGACAATTTAATTTAGTATCAAATATAGTAATATCACCCAAGAGGTCATTAATTATTTACAAAAAAAAATGTAAAACAAATCACATTTAGTGCAATATCTAAAACTTTTTAAATGTTATAACACTGTGCAATCATTTATGTCAAATAATTATGTAATTTTGTAGCTAAGCAAAATGATGAATATTTCTCTTCTGGTGTCACTCTTGTCCTGTGAATTGGGGAGAAGGATCAAGTTCATGCTGATATAATACTAAATTCAGTGTTTTAATAAACAGTGGTTTACCAGTATTTCAGAATGATTTTAACAATGGAATGAGTAGAAAATAATCTTTGGGGTCGAAGACCAGGAAAATAACTAAAAATACAGATACGAGTATTGCATAGTTTTAAACTGCAAAGGTTCTACTTTTATTGGTGTATAGTCTTAATAACAGAACAATGTGCTTTGGTTGAAATATGAAATATCTCTTTACAGGCCACTTTTAGTTTTAAATGTTGTACAAGGCGTGCATATAAACTATTGTATGCTATATATAAACATAAATATGATAATAAACTATGATATCAATTTGTTGTCCCTCTACTAATAATGCATTAACTGTATTTGTATTTACATGTAAAAAAATTAATACAAATAAATTTTTGCTTGAAAAAACTCAAGACACATGCATACAGACTTCCATGCAACATGGACTTTTTCCTCATTGCATCATTTTCTCTTACACCATTGTAAAGATATACTCTATGGCCAAAAGCATGTGAACACCTGAACATCACACCTATTTGTTCCTGCTGAACATTTAATGTTTAATTAAGTCAAAGTCACAAACGTTTATAGGAAGCTGATCCTCCCTGTGGTGCTACTACAGCTTCCACTCTTCTATGGTTTTGCAATAGATGTTACAGAATCACTGAGGTTCAGGTCTGGGTTTGGTGCAGGTACATCAAGTTCTTCAGTACCAGATTCAAAAGGACCTTCTTCAAACGTCTGTAGAAAGTGATTGTATGACATGACATCAAGATTTGCTTTCACTGGGATTGCCAAACCCATTCATCATAAGGAGGTGTCCACAAACCTTACAGCCAGTTGAGAAATAACTGTCATCCTAATCATTTTGTTTTTGTACATTTCAGTAAATCAGATCTAAGTAGTCAATATTAATAATGACTTGAACACAACCATAAAGAGACTTAACGAAACTAATCACTTAAAACAATCAAACTTCAAAATAAAAGACAAGAAAACATGAATAAAACCTTAAACAGATATGACATGGAGAAACCTAAACATAATTTTTTTAAAAATTATATATATTGAACAAGAAACAGGACGATCCAACATCCTAGTAAGTGATTTTCTATGAGAAATCAATTTAATATTCAAACAAAGAATGCTGAGAAATGCTATGTTTAAATAGATCAGTGTTCAAGAGTGTAGCTCTTGTGAAAAAACATATAAATACATATTTTAAATAACAGAGGATTATTTTTTTGTTTATCTTGATGTGCAGTTTCTACCAAAAATAAATAAATAAAAGTGCATCGGGCACATATCATCACACTATTTAAATAATAATAATAATAATAATTCCTTATATTTATATAGCACTTTTCTAAGCACTCAAAGCGCTTTACATCGTGAGGGGGGATCTCCTCATCCACCACAAGTGTGCAGCATCCACCTTGATGAAATGAAATATAAATATAGAAAGGAAATTTAAAAAAAACATGTTAAGCGAAAACATGTTATCAATATCCAGTGTGTGTTACATGTATTTCATATTGCTGAACTTGACCCATTTTAATCCTGTAACTGAACACTACAGTACATTCATGTGCAAAGAGAAAGGAAACCAATCTTATCCTGATTTCTCAGTATCTTCCCATCATCATCGCCACCCAAAATAGGCAGTACCTTAAGCATTCTATGCAAACTGTCAGATCCAAAGGTTTACAATGTGAAGATGTTCCGTAATTAAATTTCTTTTGTCATGACCTCTTACTCATCTTTGACCTGTATCAATTTCCCATTCAGGCTGATTTTTAGTGAATAATGCTCAAGTAATTCAAGTACTGATCTTAATCCAAAACATAACCTAATACAGAAGAGCATGTGGTTTAATGGATAGTTCACCCAAAAATTATAATTTATTTACTCACCCTCACATCGATGCAAACCTGGCTGTCTTCCTTCTGGGACAGAAGAAAAGAGCATCTGTTAAAAAGGAAATGGTCATTTTAGAAAGGTTTTATATTTTGGTTATGTCTGGTAAATTGTGTTTTTCTGGCGTATATTATTCTGATATTGTTTCTGTTGAATTCATGAGGTGGAATAGTGATACTGCATGTATATTGCAGAAGTGTTCAATCCATCCTGCCCGACAGTCAGACTCAATCGGTCTTTGTCAGTCACGTGCGTTTATTATGTGTGACGTCACCGAGGCACCATTTTGAAGGTATCGTTGCATTGAGCAGTGAACTGAAAGTGAACAGAGCCATACAATAAAGATCTGAGTTTACGCCACAGCAGTCAGTTTTCTTCTGCGCACACACAAGTTACATTTAGTTAGTGACACTGAGTGGTGTCGTGTGTAGCCGACCATCTCCTCCAGCCTTCAGTGTGTAGCCGGCTATCTCCTCCAGCCTGGTGGGTCATCTCAGCTGGCTGCAATGTGTTTTTTTTTTTTTCTTAACTGCTCCCACTTACTGTTTAGTCACACCTAGCCTAACTATATGAAATGAAAATGTACAAAAATGTAGTCAGTACTTTTTAAAATTGTAAGAAATAAAAATGAGAAACATTAGAAATGTATTTTAGTGAAGTATGTTACGTTCCCGTTCCCCCAGTCTAGAGTTGGGAGTGGGAGTAACAGGTTAACTAATATTTATAAAAGGAAGAAATGAATAAAACGAGGAGGAGTCACCTCAGTCCTCTGCCCCAGAAATGCAACAACCACTTAGCTTGTCAAACTTAAACCATTTATTTAGGAAAGTAAGAATCAAGGAAGCAATAAATGTCTTCAGGAGAGGGCCTGGCCAAAACAACAAACAAAACAACAGTTAACTAACAGGAGGAGTATTTAATTTTTGTTTTGGAAGTATGGTAAATACTGGTAAAATATACCAACAATGACATTGAAAAATATACACTTTTTGATATATCATAAAAATAACAGGTAGCCCATCTGAATTATAAGGCTATCCATCTCATAGTAGCCTAGCAAAATTTTATTAACAGTAGAAGTGAAATTTTATTGTAGTCTTCAAATCTGGGTACTGTCTTACGTTTTAAAATTACTTACAGAGGAAAGTTTGGTCCCATCGGTAGTATGGAGCGAATTTTGTGCCAATAATCATCAAACAAATCCAGTGTTTTGCAAATAAACACAATCTGCTTTGCAAAGAAAAACTCGACTTTCAAACAAACGCAAACTGATTTGCAAATACAAAACTATCTGAGAGAAAATGCAGATGTATGGACAAATATGTATTGTGTGTTACAACTGTGAGACTCATTTGCCTTTTTATGACGAAATGTGACTTGATTTTCTCACAAATGCGGCGGATGCAGGCGGATTTTCTCACAAATGTAATCCAAAAACAGCAGATGGCGCTGTTGGTCAATTTATGCTAGTCTCTCGAGACCCGAAACACCCGTTTACCTTTTCGGGGAATACAGCAGACCAACATGAGTGGAGAACAGGTGAGTTTCTGTCTTAATATATCTATAATTAACCATTTAGCCTAGGTGTTTTCACAAAGAGTCCCCACTACAATGTTAGTGAGTGAAATTCACAATAAGTGCTGTAAAGTTGTTAACATGATTGATTAGTTCAAAAATCAGGAGTGACATGGCTAAACATTTAAGGCAGTCTTTCTCTATAAAAATTATCTGATCCATTCTCTGTACCTCTCATCCTCTGTTGGATCGCAGGATATAGAATATATAGGCTACATATGTTGATACAATTGTTCAACATTCAAAACAGGGGTATAGCAATATATTGTCACTATATATAGTCATTTTAAAATGCAAATGTATTATGGATAGCGACAATATTGTGTACCAAAAATGAATTTTATTTTTACGTTAGGTCAAGTAAGATTTATTGTCATTCTGCTATATATGTTGAGACATAGCCTCCAGTGGAGAGAAATGGTGTAGGTCAAAGATGAGTAAGAGGTCATGACAAACAATATAACTACAGAAGAGTCAAGTTTTAAATAGGACAAATATCGAAACTCTTTGGTCATTTTTGAACGCGATGCTACTGGTCTAATTGGATTCAATGATCTATGCTAAGCTATGCTAAAAGTGCTATCGCCAGATCCGGAGATCGGCTGAATGGATTCCAAAACGGTAAAACTCAACTTATTAACTCTAGGGGAGTTGGAGAATGAGCCTATTTCCAAAAAAAGTGGAGTGTTCCTTTAAGGTACTGCCTATTTTGGGTGGCGATGATGATGGGAAGATACTGAGAAATCAGGATAAGATTGGTTTCCTTTCTCTTTGCACATGAATGTACTGTAGTGTTCAGTTACAGGATTAAAATGGGTCAAGTTCAGCAATATGAAATACATGTAACACACACTGGATATTGATAACATGTTTTCGCTTAACATGTTTTTTAAATTTCCTTTCTATATTTATATTTCATTTCATCAAGGTGGATGCTGCACACTTGTGGTGGATGAGGAGATCCCCCCTCACGATGTAAAGCGCTTTGAGTGCTTAGAAAAGTGCTATATAAATATAAGGAATTATTATTATTATTATTATTTAAATAGTGTGATGATATGTGCCCGATGCACTTTTATTTATTTATTTTTGGTAGAAACTGCACATCAAGATAAACAAAAAAATAATCCTCTGTTATTTAAAATATGTATTTATATGTTTTTTCACAAGAGCTACACTCTTGAACACTGATCTATTTAAACATAGCATTTCTCAGCATTCTTTGTTTGAATATTAAATTGATTTCTCATAGAAAATCACTTACTAGGATGTTGGATCGTCCTGTTTCTTGTTCAATATATATAATTTAAAAAAAAAATGATGTTTAGGTTTCTCCATGTCATATCTGTTTAAGGTTTTATTCATGTTTTCTTGTCTTTTATTTTGAAGTTTGATTGTTTTAAGTGATTAGTTTCGTTAAGTCTCTTTATGGTTGTGTTCAAGTCATTATTAATATTGACTACTTAGATCTGATTTACTGAAATGTACAAAAACAAAATGATTAGGATGACAGTTATTTCTCAACTGGCTGTAAGGTTTGTGGACACCTCCTTATGATGAATGGGTTTGGCAATCCCAGTGAAAGCAAATCTTGATGTCATGTCATACAATCACTTTCTACAGACGTTTGAAGAAGGTCCTTTTGAATCTGGTATTGAAGAACTTGATGTACCTGCACCAAACCCAGACCTGAACCTCAGTGATTCTGTAACATCTATTGCAAAACCATAGAAGAGTGGAAGCTGTAGTAGCACCACAGGGAGGATCAGCTTCCTATAAACGTTTGTGACTTTGACTTAATTAAACATTAAATGTTCAGCAGGAACAAATAGGTGTGATGTTCAGGTGTTCACATGCTTTTGGCCATAGAGTATATCTTTACAATGGTGTAAGAGAAAATGATGCAATGAGGAAAAAGTCCATGTTGCATGGAAGTCTGTATGCATGTGTCTTGAGTTTTTTCAAGCAAAAATGTATTTGTATTAATTTGTTTACATGTAAATACAAATACAGTTAATGCATTATTAGTAGAGGGACAACAAATTGATACAACACAATTATGAAACTTATTGTCACAATTATGAAAAATTATTGAGCTGTGCAGTAGGTGTTTGATATCAGCCAAGTGCAAAGATCTACAGTACACTGAAAAAACAATAAGTAAATTTACTTAATTTTTATTTGGCAAGTTTTTGCACAAATAAATTTGAAGTAAAATGTAAGTACTGAATTAAGTAAAATCTACTTGGCTAAGTTTGGTAAAATTAGCAAAGGAAATAAGTAAATTAACATGGCCAGTTAGAGTTTGATGAGTAAATTTTACTTGATTATTTTAAGTTAAATCTGCAATATTTAAGTACTTTTCACTCAGTCATGGCTTCTAAAATTCACTTAAATGATGTAGTACTGGGAAACAACCATGCTATTAAAGCATGCAATTCACTTACAAACATGTAAGCAAGCAAGTAGACAGCTTGTTATACTTTTAAGGTAATATGTCCACTCAAAAGTATTGTTACCAAAATGAACACAGAGACCTCAATACTTGGTACACCATACACAATGACGGTGACAATCAGTGGATAGTGTTTGAGTAAGAATGGGTCATTTTGAGTAGAAAATCAACTCCAGATGTCACAAAACAGTAAATTACTAAACCTAACAACAAAAGCAACCATAAAAAAGTGTAAATATAACTAAAAAACAGTGACAAATTTAACCTTTTTAATTATTCATGCCCCAGTGCATGATGGGGAAAAATGGGATCATAACTTTGATATTTACTTAAAGAATCCTTGTAAACATAACAACCAATTCCAAGTAAAATATACTTATAAGTTCAAACTTTAATTTCTACAAGCTTAAATTGAGTACTAATATAGAATTTACTTTTTTTTTTTTTATTCTTGCCTGAACTAAATTATTTAATGTAGAAATTACATTTGTTTTTATGTAGTGTTTACTTCACCAAAAAAAAAAATCATTTTTATCAGTGTAGTTGTACAAATGGTCCGTGTACCTTCGGATAATTCGTTTTTTGATTTAATATTGAAATCTGAAAAATGAAAAAAAACGCCACCTTTTTCGTTTTTCATTTGTTCAAACAAAACGAAAAATCAAGAATTCGGCTTCATTTTTCGTTTTACTTTCAGGGACAGAAAAGGGATAAACTACTTGAATATTCGATCTCTACAAGTGGGCGGAGTGAAACGCCCCTCTCCGCTGATTGGTCTACCAAACATTACAACATAATAATAGTCATAAAAACATAATAAAAGTCCTCCGCTACTATGTATTCTTAAAGTGTTTATTTCTACTACATTTGATCTCTTTCTTCAACAAACAGCCAGATTAAGGAATGGCTTGACACAAACAATACCGAGGCAGAGCCTAGACAGAGATTTCTTTTGTGTAGGCTTAAATTCTGCAACCTACCCCTGAAATCTCATAAATATTAATTTAATTCGTACCTGCACACACAACTACCTACTAGCCTACATCTTTGGCACGGCCGCCTGATTTATTATAGCTAACCACCCTGCTGAAAAAAACAATAGAACCCTGCCCAAAACACAATAGAAAATGTAATGGATTTAATGGTTATGATGGGAATTGTATTGGTGTTAATGGAAACTATAGTGGTGTCTACTGGTATGTGATAGATTCTATTGGTGGGATGTTAAATCCTATTGGAAAAATGCCCAAAACACACTACAAAAAGGAATTTTGTAATGGTTTTACTGGAAAAAGCTAATGGTTCATAATGGTATTTTAATGTAAACCACTGGAATTTCTGTGATGGTTTCTAATGGGCTTCTATTGTTTTTTTGTTTTTTTTAGTAGGGCACCTATTAAAATCTGTGTGGCAAAACTGCGCAACGTATGGGAAGCCAAACAACCCAAAAGTGGGAGAAACAGTGCGATATTAAAGAGTTTGCGCCGCGCTGTCCTGTCATAGGCTCAATGGACCGAGCGGCACGACCGACTCTACAGCGCAGGGAGGACGTGTTTGCTAGCGCCACCGAACTGACAGCGCAGCGCGAACATAAGAAGTTCGTATTTTTCCCTGCACGTTAACATAATGAAGATCAGTATTAAGTTAATAACCCTAAAATAAATGCAGTGCAAAATTCAAAATACATCATATTGAATTTACATACAATTTACAATTTTGAAAAGAGTTTGTTTTTAAATCAATTAATTAAATTTTATTTATTTATTTATTTAATATGTAGCGTAGAGAAAAGCCTGACAAACGTAGCCATTATATAAAATTGCACTGTTAAAGTTAAAGAACATTACCTTGGATGTTCCCTGGTCTTTAGAGACCAAAAAAAAAATAAAATAAAATAAAAAAATTCCCTGGACCACAAAAAGCAAGGGTATGTTTGCAGCAATAGCCAACATTGTATGGGTCAAAATTGTCAATTTTTTCTTTTATTCCAAAAATCATTAGGATATTACTGTAAGTAAAGATCATCCATGAAGATATTTTGTAAATCCCCAAATAAATCAAAACTTAATTTTTGATTAGTAATATATTCTAAGAACTTCATTTGGACAAAAGCGATTTTCTCAATATTTAGATTTTTTTTTTTTTTTTTTTGCACCATCAGATTCCAGATTTTCAAATTCAATTTTTTTGGTTGTTTGGCTTCCCATACAACGCACTGCAGCGCGGGAGATTGTATTAGCGCAGACCACTATAAATGTATTTATTCGTGTTAAAACCATGGCTAATTTTAGTAAGGGAACATGGAAACTCAGAGAGAATATTAGATGCGTTGATGGTGGTGAAATTATTACCGACATTAAAACACGTTATTAACATCAACAGCCGGAGTGCTGATGTCTTTTCAGGGGCATAGCTGTCCGTCAATTATGATAATTTGCATTTAGCCGCAAACATAAGGTGTGAGCACCGAGTTCACCTTCAAAGCATGACGTCAAATTCACATTTCACTAAAACAGCACCATGGAGGAACAAATAGTCCCATGCCAGTGGGATAACAATAGGATTTGCTATAAAGTGCTCTGTGAATAAAACTCAAAATAGAAAAATAGCTAATAGATGTGATGTGAAGGTAAATTACACAAAGTCATATCTTGTCATATCTGTCATATTATTTAGGTTCCTCCATTGTCCAAAACGTAGCGTATTGTCTAAAACAAAAGTTATGACTCTGTGTACGTTCACATACATTGATACTGGTCTGCGCTTCACTACAATACATTTTCCCCGCGCTGCAGTGGGTCGCGCGGCTTTGCCACACAAATTTTGATAGGTGGCTATATAATAAAACAGGCGGTGTGCCAGAGGACTGAAAGGTTCTGCCTCGGTACGGTTTGTGTCAAGCCATTGGTTAATCTGGCTGTTTGATGAAGAGAAAGAGACCAAATGTAGCAGAAATAAACATGTTAAGAATCTGTAGAAGCAGAGGACTATTATTATTATTTTTAAGGACTATTATTATGTTGTAATGTTTGGTTGACCAATCAGCGGAGAGGGGCGTTTCACTCCGCCCACTTGTAGAGATCGAATATTCAAGTAGTTTATCCCTTTTCTGTCCCTGAACGTAAAACGAAAACTGAAGCCGAATTCTTGATTTTTCGTTTTGTTTGAACAAATGAAAACGAAAAATGTGGCGTTTTTCATTTTTCAGATTTCAATATTAAATAAAAAAACGAATTATCCGAAGGTACACGGACCACAAATGTTATGTTTCCACCTGCTGTTAAATGATGCTAAATGCAGTTTTCAAGTACATTTAAATCATTCACTGTTAAAATGTAGCGCTTGGAAGCTCCACTGGGATGTCAGCTGTTTTTCTCTACAAAACCCATCAGTATAGCAATAAATATCAGTAATAAAAAGACAACAATTCAAAAACTATTTGTGCCTGCAGTGAAAAGAATGAACAGAGGAAAAACAGTGGATGCTTCGATCTTTTGAAGTAAATGAAATAACGTGCCTGTTGCAGTGTTTATTTTATAGATTATCAGAAGGGATGGGTCTTTAGGAGAAAATGGAAGTTAAAAAGAAAAAAAACAAAAACAAACAAACAACAAAAACAATTAGATATTTCAGGAAATGAAAAGTTAGGTTTGCATAATTGCATAACCTGTCTTTTTGTTAGGAATGTTTAGGTTTACTTAAGACAACCAGTTAAAAATTAAATCATTTTTTGCAGCTCAGCTTCTTAAAGGGGTAGTTTGATTCTGTGATCATTCAGTTTTTGGGTGAACTATCTCTTTAACCACAAACTTACGTTCAGCATTCCTAACCTTCCTATTCCTAATTACATTTACTTTTTCAGCTGCTTGATTTAGCTGCTATGGTTTTGCTCAGGTCAAATCTGAGTATGGCTTGACGAAGGATATTTAATTGTACATCATTACAATATAAACTTTTGCACCTGACAGTCAAATGCAAGTTTACATAAGCCTATGATCAACCTGGATATTAATGAGGGGAATTTACAGGCCAAGATTAGTTATTATTTTAACATAATGTATATATATCTAAAACATTAAATGATTAAAATAGGTACAATTTAACCTAATTGGATATTGGATTGATAACATGTAACTAAAACGAGTGTGAAAAGTTGAATCTCTTTCATGTATCCACCATCCACAAGTCCTTTTTTTGGGAATTGTAGATAAAAGCCACAGAGGACAGAGAAGCAGATGTAAAACTTTTGGCACAGAGAGAACTGTAAATGATAATGTTAAACAGAAGGACAGTGCAAAATGATGTTGATTCTTTTATCTAATGACAGTTTGTTATCTACAGTTAATTTTAACCTTTTATAAGGCCTATTCTTGAAGTAACATACAGTGGGTACGGAAAGTATTCAGACCCCCTTAAATTTTTCACTCTTTGTTATATTGCAGCCATTTGCTAAAATCATTTAAGTTAATTTTTTTCCCTCATTAATGTACACACAGCACCCCATATTGACAGAAAAACACAAAATTGTTGACATTTATGCAGATTTTAAAAAATAAAACTGAAATATCACATGGTCCTAAGTATTCAGACCCTTTGCTCAGTATTTAGTAGAAGCACCCTTTTGATCTAATACAGCCAGGAGTCTTTTTGGGAAAGATGCAACAAGGTTTTTCACACCTGGATTTGGGGATCCTCTGCCATTCCTCCTTGCAGATCCTCTCCAGTTCTGTCAGGTTGGATGGTAAACGTTGGTGGACAGCCATTTTTAGGTCTCTCCAGAGATGCTCAATCGGGTTTAAGTCAGGGCTCTGGCTGGGCCATTCAAGAACAGTCACGGAGTTGTTGTGAAGCCACTTCTTCGTTATTTTAGCTGTGTGCTTAGGGTCATTGTCTTGTTGGAAGGTAAACCTTCGGCCCAGTCTGAGGTCCTGAGCACTCTGGAGAAGTTTTTCGTCCAGGATATCCCTGTACTTGGCCGCATTCATCTTTCCCTCGATTGCAACCAGTCGTCCTGTCCCTGCAGCTGAAAAACACCCCCACAGCTTCACTGTTGGGACTGTATTGGACAGGTGATGAGCAGTGCCTGGTTTTCTCCACACATACCGCTTAGAATTAAGGCCAAAAAGTTCTATCTTGGTCTCATCAGACCAGAGAATCTTATTCAGGTGTTTTTTTAGCAAACTCCATGCGGGCTTTCATGTGTCTTGCACTGAGGAGAGGCTTCCGTCGGGCCACTCTGCTATAAAGCCCCGACTAGTGGAGGGCTGCAGTGATGGTTGACTTTCTACAACTTTCTCCCATCTCCCAACTGCATCTCTGGAGCTCAGCCACAGTGATCTTTGGGTTCTTCTTTACCTCTCTATTCAAGGCTCTTCTCCCCCGATAGCTCAGTTTGGCCGGACGGCCAGCTCTAGGAAGGGTTCTGGTCGTCCCAAACGTCTTCCATTTAAGGATTATGGAGGCCACTGTGCTCTTAGGAACCTTAAGTGCAGCAGAAATTGTTTTGTAACCTTGGCCAGATCTGTGCCTTGCCACAATTCTGTCTCTGAGCTCTTCAGGCAGTTCCTTTGACCTCATGATTCTCATTTGCTCTGACATGCACTGTGAGCTGTAAGGTCTTATATAGACAGGTGTGTGGCTTTCCTAATCAAGTCCAATCAGTATAATCAAACACAGCTGGACTCAAATGAAGGTGTAGAACCATCTCAAGGATGATCAGAAGAAATGGACAGCACCTGAGTTAAATATGAGTGTCACAGCAAAGGGTCTGAACACTTAGGACCATGTGATATTTCAGTTTTTCTTTTTTAATAAAATCTTCTTAATGAACTTAAATGATTTTAGCAAATGGCTGCAATATAACAAAGAGTGAAAAATTTAAGGGGGTTTGAATACTTTCCGTACCCACTGTATATTGCACAAAATTTAAAAATGAAAGTAGATTTTTTCAGAATAGCAAACGGGTCATGGATCAAAAGATAATAAGCGTAAATCAAAAAATGAATAACACATTTAAAAAAATAATAAGCATAAATCAAAACTTTAAACATATTGAAAATCAAATTGTACAAAACTGAAATATTAATGCAAAATTATTTAGCTTGCACACAAAATCATGTTTTTTGTGCTCTCAGACATTTTCTGCTCATATTTGTATTTTTTGTATGCTTATGCTGTTTTTCCTTCCGCTCTTGTTTCCACGTTCTGCGCTTGCTTTCCCAAATGTTGCGGTTAGAGTTTCATGTAAATCAGCAAGGGCCTCAAGCGTCATCATTGGTCCATTAGTTCTTGATTGACAGCTCCTCCTCAGCCAATCAGTCGAAGAGGGGCGGTGACATCACTCCAATGCGCCTCATTAGCTGCCGATGCGCAGCGTTCACTTGTACAGGTGAAGATGGATTACTGTCAGCTGGAGTAACATCTTTCCATACAGGACACCGTTATATGTGTCCGTCTGTCACTGCTGTACGCATGTTTTGTCCCGTATTTCAAAATTTCTTTAGGACTGGGTGATCAGAGCAAGCAGTAGTGTTCTGTCATACGAGAACAGCCTAATCAAAGGTAACCAAGCTCATAAAACAAAATTAATATCCAATCACAATTCGTTATCGTTTAACTTGCAGTAGGTTAAGACGGGATAGGCGGAATCACGATTGAAAGTGAAAGTGAAAGTGAAGTGACATACGGCCAAGTATGGTGACCCATACTCGGAATTTGTGCTCTGCATTTAACCCATCCAACGTGCACACACACAGCAGTGAACACACACACACCGTGAACACACACCCGGAGCAGTGAATGACACAACAGAAGTGCTCTCTCGATCCCAGTTCTCTCAGTTCTCCTTGCGCCTGAATTGTCAAATACAAACACAGTAGTCAAAATGTCCATCGTGTGGAGTATCTCAGGTAAATACAGTGTAGCTTAAGTGAACGTAAAAAGGTGGGCGAAAATCAGATGTGTCAGCCTATATTACATCCATACATTCGGTTTTAGAGGGACAGCATATACCCATCTAATCAAACAACAAAAGATGCTACATATAAAACAAGTTAAATCAAACAAACACACACACACACACACACACACAAACCTACTGTATTTTAAAAATTAGTTTAATTTATATCTCTATCGTATTGTCTTGTAATTCACTTCTTTGTTAGTGTTAATAAAACAACTATATATATATATATATATATATATATATACACACATTTCTCATATCGTGGTCATATTGCCCACTCGTCCCATATTCCACCATGAGAAATATGGTCATATGATCACCCACAGTTATAGTTATTACTGTTAGGAAAGGATAATATGAGTAAGAGTAATATAGGCCAGTCACAATTGTTTAGTTCACTATATTCGTGATATTCTGTCCCCTCAGATTTGCAGCTTCTTTCATGTACAGTATGTCATTGATTGGTTGTTGTTGGTTTTCATTTATCAATTTACTAATTTAATGTTAACGGATCGCCAGGTAGGCGTACAGCAGTGACAGACGGACACATATAACGGTGTCCTGTATGGAAAGATGTTACTCCAGCTGACAGTAATCCATCTTCACCTGTACAAGTGAACGCTGCGCATCTGCAGCTAATGAGGCGCATTGGAGTGATGTCACCGCCCCTCTTCGACTGATTGGCTGAGGAGGAGCTGTCAATCAAGAACTAATGGACCAATGATGACGCTTGAGGCCGTGCTGATTTACATGAAACTCTAATCGCAACATTTGGGAAAGCAAGTGCAGAACGTGGAAACAAGAGCGGAAGGAAAAACAGCATAAGCATACAAAAAATACAAATACGAGCAGAAAATGTCTGAGAGCACAAAAAACAGAGAAATATAACGAAGGAAAACATGGTTTTGTGTGCGAGTTGAATAATTTTGCATTAATATTTCAGTTTTGTACAATTTGATTTTCAATGTGTTTAAAGTTTTGATTTATGCTTATTATTTTAAAATGCGTTATTAATTTTTGGATTTACGCTTATTATCTTTCGATCCGTGACCATTGTTTGCTATTCTGAAAAAATCTGCTTTCATTTTTAAACTCAAAAAGCATCTTAACCCTTAAAAGAGGTCTTAAGGTCCAGTGAACATTCAGTGCAAGTTCATATCAACTCTAAGAAAGGATATTTCCTTGGCCACAGAAAATACTTTCCTATTAATGCATTAGAGCATGTAGCGAGGGTCAAAATCGTAAAGAGACATTCATTTGCAAGGCAGAACCCAGAAACTCATGTAATTTGTGCACACAACTTTTATTAACTAAACGCTAACACGCATACTGTAACTAATCTAAACAAACAAATGAATAAACATACACTCACGCGTATATACAAAGGGGAGCTAAAGTGGATAAATGAAGCCATTAGAGAAACCAGAGAATGCAGTTATGGACAGAGTCAGTTAACCGCCTGAGTAAAACAATCAGCGCCGTTTATAATGGGGTCTATAACTTAACCTAAACCTCTGTTTCGTTTAGTTAAATGTACGATACTTGCATTGCCTTTGTTCACTGAATGAGTGTCCGGATGCAGTCTCGGATGAAAGTTCTGATGGTTTGAAGGTTTGGTGGTGTTGGAGTTCTTTAAGTACTTCCGGGTTTGAAGGGTGATGAAATTTTATTCTGGCTCAGTGGTAATTGCGAGTTTCTTCCCAGGTGGAAAGGAAAAAAGAGCTAAGTATCCGAAAAGAACCACAGACTGGAGGCATCACTGATGTGAGAGCTTTATCTGCTATAGAGGTCACACCTCTGGGGCGTCAAAGAGCCAATGGAGTCCTGAACTTTTGGAGGGAGGGTTTTACGACTCTTTGTCTCTGAGCATGGTAATTTGCAAGGGGTTGGATTGGAAGTTGATATACAAACTATTAAAGATTCTTAGAACACTTATATGTTGCACTGGTATCAACATATAATATACACTATCAATTCGTCTTCGGATGATCTAAATGACAGAGATCAAACATGGTACAGTTAAAGTGATATTAACAAGTGATCTATCACAAAAACATATACAAGACATTTACATTTACATTTATTCATTTTGCAGACGCTTTTATCCAAAGCGACTTACAATTTGGGGAATACATAAAGCGATTCATCTTGAAGAGGCAATCCGACAAACGAAGTGCTTGTAACACCAAGTCTCAGGCATTGTTTAAATAAGTACAAGCTAGCAAGGGAAGGAATAAATAAGGAGAAAGAGTTTTTTTTTTTTTATGTGTAGGGTGAAATCAAGTAGTGTCGAAAGAGATGAGTTTTCAGCTGTTGCTTGAAGATTAACAGGGATCCAGCACTCCGAATATGGGTGGGAAGATCATTCCAGCAGCCAGGAATGGTGACCGAGAATGTTCTGGAGAGTGATTTTGAGCCTCTTTGTGATGGTACCACGAGGCGTCGCTCACTAGCAGATCTCAGACTTCTGGAGGGGATGTAGATTCTTAATAGTGAGTGCATGTAGGTGGGTGCTGAGCCTGTGGTTGTTCTATAAGCAAGCATCAGTGTCTTGAACTTGATGTGAGCTGCGATTGGTAGCCAATGCAATGAGATAAAGAGAGGTGTAACATGGGCTCTTTTGGGTTCCTTGAAGACCAGTCGTGCCGCTGCATTCTGAATCATTTGTAGAGGTTTGACTGTGTTTGATGGAAGTCCAGCCAGAAGAGCATTGCAGTAGTCCAGCCTAGAAATGACAAGGGCCTGGACAAGAAGTTGTGCAGCATGCTCCGTCAGAAAGGGCCTGATCTTTCTGATGTTGTGTAGTGCAAACCTGCAAGATCGAGCAGTCTTTGCAATGTGGTCTTTGAAGGTCAGCTGGTCATCAAAGATTACACCAAGATTTCTGACCGAAGTTGATGGGGTAATTGTTGATGAACCTAACTGGATCGTGATGTCATGCTGTAGAGTCGGAGCGCGGAAAGACAAGAAGCTCAGTCTTTGCCAGGTTGAGCTGAAGGTGATGTTCTTTCATCCATGCCGAGATGTCCGCCAGGCAACCTGAGATCCTTGCAGCTACCGTTGGATCATCTGGTTGAAAGGAGAGATAGAGCTGTGTGTCATCAGCATAGCAGTGGTAGGAGAATCCATGTGCCTGTATGATGGGACCCAGTGATGTAGTGTATGTGGAGAAGAGGAGGGGTCCAAGAACCGATCCCTGAGGAACCCCAGTGACCAGTGTATGTGCTTTGGATACCTCCCAGGCCACCCTGAAAGACCTACCAGTGAGATAGGATTCAAACCAGCGAAGTGGAATTCCAGCGATGCCCAGTGATGAGAGAGTGGAGAGGAGTATCTGATGATTGACAGTGTCAAAGCGGCAGATAGATCCAGCAGAATGAGGACTGATGATTTGGAATGGGCTTTTGCAATTCGCAGGGCTTCAGTGACCGAGAGAAGCGCAGTCTCAGTTGAATGGCCACTCCTGAAACCTGACTGTTTAGCGTCCAGTTTGTTGTTCTGTGAAAGAAACAATGAGACCTGGTTGAAGACAACACGTTCAAGTGTTTTCGCTATGAATGGAAGGAGAGAGACAGGTCTATAGTTTTCTATAAGAGAAGTGTTTAATGTAGGTTTTTTGAGCAGTGGGGTTACCCGAGCCTGCTTGAACGCAGTGGGGAAGATGCCTGTGAGGAGGGATGTGTTGATGATGTGTGTGAGTGCCGGTAAGAGCGTGGGAGAGATTGCTTGCAGAAGGTGCGAGGGATTGGGTCAAGAGGACATGTTGTAGGATGGTTGGAGAAGAAGTTTGGATACTTCAGCTTCCGTCAGGGGACAGAAGGAGAAGATGGGAGTTTTAGCAGTGGATGTGGTTGGTTGGGGGTCCTGTGTGCGTGGAGGTGAGAACTGATCACTGATCGATCTAGTTTTGTCTGTAAAAAAAGTTGCAAAGTCATCAGCTGTAATAGAAGTGGTGGGAGGTGGTGGAGGGGGACAGAGGAGAGAATTAAATGTTCTGAAGAGATTATGCATGTCTGGAGCGCTGTTGATCTTGTTGTGGAAATGTGAGGATTTGGCAGTGTGGACATCAGCAGAGAAAGATGAGAGCAGAGACTGATACCTACTCAGGTCCGACGGGTTGTTTGATTTGCGCCATTTTCTCTCTGCCGCTCTGAGTTTAGTCCGATGTTCACGAAGAACATCAGATAACTAGGGGTTAGAAGGGGCAGCCCGTGCTGACCTAGAGGAGAGAGGGCAAATGTCGTCTAGACAAGAAGTTAAGGTAGAGCATAAAGTTTCAGTAGCTGCGTTTACATCCAGAGATGAGAAATGGGTAGATGAGGGAAGAGAGGATGATACTACAGAGGAAAGATGGGAGGGAGAAAGGAGCGTAGGTTTCTTCTAAAAGTAACCGGTAGGGGGTTGGTGGCACATGGGTGGCAAAATGTAGTGTAAATGTAATGAAGAAATGGTCCGAGATATGTAGCGGTTGTACCAGAATGTTATCTGCAGTACAATTGCGTGTGTAAATTAAATCAAGTTGGTTGCCTGATTTGTGCGTGCTAGTAGTGGTAGGAGAATCCATGTGCCTGTATGATGGGACCCAGTGATGTAGTGTATGTGGAGAAGAGGAGGGGTCCAAGAACCGATCCCTGAGGAACCCCAGTGACCAGTGTATGTGCTTTGGATACCTCCCCTTCCCAGGCCACCCTGAAAGACCTACCAGTGAGATAGGATTCAAACCAGCGAAGTGGAATTCCAGTGATGCCCAGTGATGAGAGAGTGGAGAGGAGTATCTGATGATTGACAGTGTCAAAGCGGCAGATAGATCCAGCAGAATGAGGACTGATGATTTGGAATGGGCTTTTGCACCGCAGGGCTTCAGTGACCGAGAGAAGCGCAGTCTCAGTTGAATGGCCACTCCTGAAACCTGACTGTTTAGCGTCCAGTTTGTTGTTCTGTGAAAGAAACAATGAGACCTGGTTGAAGACAACACGTTCAAGTGTTTTCGCTATGAATGGAAGGAGAGAGACAGGTCTATAGTTTTCTATAAGAGAAGTGTTTAATGTAGGTTTTTTGAGCAGTGGGGTTACCCGAGCCTGCTTGAACGCAGTGGGGAAGATGCCTGTGAGGAGGGATGTGTTGATGATGTGTGTGAGTGCCGGTAAGAGCGTGGGAGAGATTGCTTGCAGAAGGTGCGAGGGATTGGGTCAAGAGGACATGTTGTAGGATGGTTGGAGAAGAAGTTTGGATACTTCAGCTTCCGTCAGGGGACAGAAGGAGAAGATGGGAGTTTTAGCAGTGGATGTGGTTGGTTGGGGGTCCTGTGTGCGTGGAGGTGAGAACTGATCCCTGATCGATCTAGTTTTGTCTGTAAAAAAAAGTTGCAAAGTCATCAGCTGTAATAGAAGTGGTGGGAGGTGGTGGAGGGGGACAGAGGAGAGAATTAAATGTTCTGAAGAGATTATGCATGTCTGGAGCGCTGTTGATCTTGTTGTGGAAATGTGAGGATTTGGCAGTGTGGACATCAGCAGAGAAAGATGAGAGCAGAGACTGATACCTACTCAGGTCCGACGGGTTGTTTGATTTGCGCCATTTTCTCTCTGCCGCTCTGAGTTTAGTCCGATGTTCACGAAGAACATCAGATAACTAGGGGTTAGAAGGGGCAGCCCGTGCTGACCTAGAGGAGAGAGGGCAAATGTCGTCTAGACAAGAAGTTAAGGTAGAGCATAAAGTTTCAGTAGCTGCGTTTACATCCAGAGATGAGAAATGGGTAGATGAGGGAAGAGAGGATGATACTACAGAGGAAAGATGGGAGGGAGAAAGAGAGCGTAGGTTTCTTCTAAAAGTAACCGGTAGGGGGGTTGGTGGCACATGGGTGGCAAAATGTAGTGTAAATGTAATGAAGAAATGGTCCGAGATATGTAGCGGTTGTACCAGAATGTTATCTGCAGTACAATTGCGTGTGTAAATTAAATCAAGTTGGTTGCCTGATTTGTGCGTGCTAGTAGTGGTAAGGCGATTGAGATCAAATGAAGCTAGGAGTGAGTGGAAGTCTGTAGCATAAGGCTTGTCTAGGTGAATGTTGAAATCACCAAAGACTAAGAGTGGAGTGCCATCCTCCACGAAGAGGACAGCAACCGTCCAGCTCCTCTAGGAAGGTGGCTAGAATTTGTCCAGGGGGACGGTAGATTACCACAATCTGGAGTTTTATCTGAGCTGATACAGTAATGGCATGACATTCAAATGAGTTGTAATTGCATAGGGTAGAGCGGGTTGAGTATTTCCAATTGTTTGAAACGAGCAGGCCAGTACCCCCACCCCGACCAACTTGACGCCAAGTGTGAGAGAAAGAGAAATTAGTAGAGAGCAGCTGGGGTTGCTGAGTCTTCTGGACGAATCCAGGTCTCAGTCAAGCCCAAGATGCTGAGAGTGGATTTGAAAGAAAAGGCAGAAATGAAGTCAGCTTTGTTGACGGCTGACTGACAATTCCAGAGACCCACCGAGAAAGCCAGAGGTGTAGTGGAAGATGTAGAGATAGGGCGTAGGTTAGCAGGATTACGTTGCCGTCTGCGAGTGATGTTAGAGCGTGGCTGAGAGAGAACCGGAATGTTTTGGAGACACATGATAGAGGTAGAAGGAAAGAGGATAGGAAAGCAGAGTGTGTGAGTAAGAAAAAAGATACTTAAGAGTGTAGCTCAGTGTCGTTGCTCGGTTAAAGTCGCGCAGGAAAAAGTCGCAGGTCTTTACACTCCTTGGTCTTCACACGAGGAGGCTGAACACGAAGGCTGAACGCTTCCGCAGACTCTTCCGCGTCAGCGCACAGACCTCAAACAAATACACAGTCTAGAGTGAAAAAAAGCTGTAGTCGCTTTTAATTAGAACAACCACCAGCCAATCGCAGGGCAATGGCTCAAATCGAAACTAACACTTCGAACTTAAGTGCAGGAAATGAGTTAAAAAGCTAAAGGGGCAGTTATTATAATGACCAGTAAGTGCAATCAAAAATATAAACCACAACGAAAAAGCAGAATACAAATAGGTAGGAAACGAACTATTCTTTCCTAGCAGCAAGTAATTAATTTAAACAACAGAACTAAGAACAAGTATTAAAACACTTACGCGCTGCCGTCCGTCTCTTCTGGTGACTAATCGCCTTCTCCCTTTATATCCAGTAATAATATACACAATGACCTGAAGGATATGTATGTTCATTCAAAGAAAGGTTTTTCTATGCATTAATTAGAGAAGAGTCCATTTTTATGGCATAATGTCTATAACTAGTGTTATCAGATCGGTTGCCATGTAACCGGGGGCCTGCAGTCATCCACAGACATACAGGCACCCAGTATGTGTATTGGGTGATGGGTCTGTGATTATTTGTTAATCTAATAACTAATTGATTTGTTAAATCAAATGAAAAATTGTGTGTCCGATTGGTCCAAATGCTACACTGCTGAAAAGCTTATTTTTTTGTTTCATCTGACCATAGAAGCCAGTCCCATTTGAAGTTCAAGTCGTGTCTGATAACTGAATATGCTGGAGTTTGTTTTTGGATGAGCTAGGAAAATTTTTCTTGAAACCCTCCCAAACAACATGTGGTGATGTAGGTGCTGTTTGACAATTTATTTTTTATTTTTTATTTTTTAAGGTTTTCTGACCCCGAGACTCAACTATTTTCTGCAATTCTCCAGCTGTGGTCCTTGGAGAGTCTTTAGCCACTCAAACTCTCCTTCTCACCGTGCATTAGGATGATATAGACACACGTCCTCTTCCAGGCAGTTTCGTAACATTTTATGTTGATTGGAAATTCTTAATTATTGTCCTGATGGTGGAAATGGGAATTTTTACTAATTTGTAAAGCTCAATTATCTTTTGCTGCACATCAGAAATATATTCTGAATTTGGTGCACAATTGGTTTTTCTCATTGTGATGGATGATTAAGGGAATTTGGGCTTTGTTTTCCCTCCTATTTATATTTCTGTGAAACAGGAAGCCATGGCTGGATAATTTCATGTTCATAATCACCCTGGAGTGCTCAAAATTGTGAACATGAATGGGAATATACTTCAGAGATATTTTACTCATAAGAATTTCTAGGGGTGCCAATAATTGTGTCCAACGTGTATTTGAGAAAAACATTTATTTCATAATGATATTTCCCCCCATTTTAAATTCTTATTATCCAATGAAAGGTTAGATCATTGGATAATAAAATCAAAAGCATTAACAATGCAGATTAATTTTCACAGCCTTCTTTGATCATATTTACCAAGGGTGCCGATTTTTGGCTATGACTGTGTGTATATATATGTGAGCATATGTATGTATGTGTGTGTGTGTGTGTGTGTGTATATATATATATATATTATTGCACCGACTAATCGACAAGTCGACTTTAATGCTCTGCCATGACGCTTTAAGCTTGACGTCGACTAGTCGCTGGTCCTATAGAGGGCGCAAAAGTATAAGAAATCTCTGAAGGACTTCCACATTTACGCTCCGTTTCCAAACAGTTAAAATGACAAATAAATGCATACTCTGAAAGTGCTCCACAAGACATGTGTGATTATATTACTGGATGCTCGAAATTGAACTTGAGAATGCACGTTTTAAACATCTCAAGGTACAGGTCAGTTAATCGCTGTTCTAATATAATGCGCTGCTGCACTGTAACGCACACACATAGGCTTCAGACAGTAGCGCGTACATCCCGAGTGCACAGAATCTTTCAGCGCGGAAATGTATTGTCAACACTGTTCTGTGATTTCTCAATAAAATAGTTTAGAAACTGAAAAGTTCAAGCATATATTTCTTAATAACTAAATCCCAAAGCTTCATTACTAGTAGAGAGTCGCTGCCAGAAAGAATTAATTCACACACGCAATCGCTCTCACTAATGCATTCATATGAATGTAATCTTTACTGTGCTGCTTTATCTGTATCTGATTTAGAACAAGCAGAAATCTCTGAGCAATATAACGACCCAAAGACAAAAGAACTGATAAAAATGAGCTGTTATAGGAGCAATAGCATGTGGGCAGCACTGTCATATGCCATAGCTGTGCACATGGGCGTCGCTAGGCCATTTTTAGGGGCTTTAGCACTCACACACACACACACATATATATATATATATATATATATATGTGTGTGTATGTATAAATAAATAAATATATAAATATATATATATATATATATATATATATATATATATATATATATGTGTGTGTGTGTGTGTGTGTGTGTGTGTGTGTGCTACACATTACACACATACACATTTTATTTATGAATAAAAAATGTAAACAACTAAAGATGGTATTAATTTGGCTACAAATGAAATCAATTACATATTTCGAAAAGCAGCATATATAAGTGAATTGAAAAAGAAAGGCAAAAAAAAAAAGAAACACTAAGAAAAAAACACCAAAAGATGAAAAATGGTTAGACTCAGAAAATGATCAAATCTGAAACATAAAGAACCATACAACACCGACATAAGAACTGAATACTGTTCAAAACTAAAACAATACAAAGACACAATCAGAGCAAAAAAGCAACACCATCTGACCAAAAGTTTACAAGAAATAGAACATTCAATAAATCATAATCAGTTCTGGGATATGTGGAATAATCTGAGCACAACAAAATCACAAGACTTGCCAATACAAGATGGAGATATTTGGACAAAGCATTTTGAAAATTTGTATAAAGAAATCCCACCAAAACAACTCAATGACAATTATAATCTGATCAAACAACATCTACAAACCTATGAAGACACAATTAAAAAGAATCAAAATCCACTTGACTTCCCAATTACATATAAAGAATTAACAAACAAACTCAAAAGCCAAAAATGTAAGAAATCTTGTGGTCCTGACAGCATTCTAGGTGAAATGCTGAAACACAGCACACCTGAGCTTCAGACAGCTGTGCTCAAATTATTCAACCTTGTACTTAGTTCAGGCTGTTTTCCTGACATCTGGAACCAAGGACTTATTACCCCAATTCACAAGAGTGGAGACAAATTGGACCCTAATCATTTCAGAGGCATTTGTGTGAGCAGTAATCTGGGGAAGTTATTTAGCAGTATTTTAAACCATAGAATGGTAAACTTCCTTAATGAACACAGTGTCCTGAGCCCGAGTCAGATTGGCTTTCTTCCTAATCACAGAACTACTGACCACATTTACACCCTACACACCCTAATCAATAAACACGTAAAACAGACCAAAAATGGAAAAATATTTGCATGTTTTATCGATTTCAAAAAAGGATTTGATTCTATTTGGCACGATGGATTATATTATAAGCTTTTACAAAGTGGTGTAGGGGGTAAAGTTTATGATTATGATTAAAGTTTATATATATATATAAACTTTTTTCGAGCCCCTGCCCCTTTGAGGTCCGACGGTAAAGTGCCCTTGCGGTCCGGTGCCCCCGGTCTGCGATTTCTGCCGAGGGTAGAGGTGTTCGATATGACGATTTTTGATTGTGGACTATAAAAATGTCTCCACGATCTGCTTTTTTGAAGAAATATCGTAGTATACTTCAGCGCGCATTCTATCAGCTGCAGTTCTGGCGCCGCCGTCTCTATATACTGTACAAGGCCACATACATTCACATCAGTGTTAACTCAGCGGTAGAGTTACTCTCACGGGACACCGCAGAGGTGCTGGAGCACCTGCTAGCCCTGGGTTCCTCAAATCTTACCCTGGAGGTCCAATCCACTGCAGAGTTTAGCTCCAACCCTGATCAAACTCACCTGTCTGTGATTTTCTAATGATCCTGAAGACATTGATTAGCATGTTCAGGTGTGTTTGATTAGGGTTACAGCTAAACTCTGCAGGAAAGTGGATCTCGAGGTCCAGATAGCTAGCTCCTCCCTATTATTTAATGTTTGCAACACAGAAATGTAGCCTACTGTGTAGACTGTTTGTAAAGCTGTTTCAAACATAGTTTATGATGAGGGCTGCTCTCTCTGGATCAGCGGCTGCGCGAAAGCAGGTTTAAATATTCCGATGTGACTGTGATTCCAATGGTTTAATAGACATGGTCTCATCGACATAGCAATAAGATTGAGTGTGTTTGAATCGAGATCGCGATATTTTAATGAGTAATCCATATGAGCCTGTAGCCTATGTATTTTTGTATGTCATAATTATACCAGACCTCAAAAGTCACCCGGGCCCAGGCCGGGGGCGGCCCCCCCCCGCTTCCGCGATCCACGGTCCCCCCTACTGTCAGATGAAATTTACGCCCCTGCCTAGAATATCAACTGTGGGCGGCAGATCCCTTTCCTATTTAGCGCCCAAACTCTGGGCGCTACCTAATCTCTGGATCTACCTAACACTGTTCGGGAGGCAGACACACTCTGTCAGTTTAAATCCAGATTGAAGACCTGTCTCTTTAACCTGGTGTACACAAAATGCACTATCACATTTCTATAATTCAAATCCATTAAAGGATTGTTAGGCTGCATTAATTAGGTCATCCGGAACCGGGAACACTTCCCATAACACCCGATGTACTTGCTACATCATAAGAGGAATGGCATCTACGCTAATATTAGTCTGTTTTATTCTTATTCCACGGAGACCAGGACAACTAGCTGAGCCACCAATCCCCAGAGACAGATCCCCTCTGAAGACCTTGTCACCTAGACAGCCATCAGGACTAGACCATGGGAACCAGATGAGTCGTCTGCTCAACCTGACTTGTGATGCAACCTGGGATTAAACCACGCCATGCTGATTTCGTCTGGCCAGAGGAGAACTGGCCCCCCGACTGAGCCTGGTTTCTCCCAAAGTTTATCTCCATTCTGTCACCAATGGAGTTTTGGTTCCTTGCCACTGTCGCCTCTGACTTGCTTAGTTGGGGACGCTTGATTGATTGCACAGACACTGTTGGAAGAGAGCTGAACTGGATGATGACATCACTGAATCACCAATGAATTGACTTTAGCTGGAAAACTGCCTCTTTGTAATTGTCCTCTTGCATTATTGACAAACTATTTGGTTTCACTTTATTTTGATGGTCCCTTTAACACATTCTGTTAAGTAACATTGCCCTTACATTTCGACTAACTCTCATTAGAGTGTTAGTAGAGTATTAGTTGACTGGTAGGGTTAGGGTTAGAATAAGTTGACATGTACTTGCACAGTTACTTACAGTCAATAGAGTGTCTGTTGGGAGACCATCACAATAAAGAGTTAGTAGATATGAAGCAGATAGTCTACTAATACTCTTATGAGAGTTAGATGACATGTAGTTGCAACATTATTTAGTGTCAGAATGTTCAAAAGGGACCATCAAAATAAAGTGTTACCAACTATTTTCCTGTTGACACTGTAAAGCTGCTTTGACACAATCAGTTTTGTATAAAGCGCTATATAAATAAAGGTGACTTTAAGAAACCTTTTTTTTTTTTTTTTTTTTTTAAACCGTGGTTATTTCTTGTGGACTGTTACTCAAACCACTCACCACATGAGGGAGCCTGGTTATTTTATTTCTTTGCGAAGTCTTGCCATTTCTTCTGTTGCAGTGGTTTTTTAATCATAAGTGATTGAGTTGGATGTTTGAGTTTCCAACAATTTACGTGATTTAGTCTATTAAAATTATTCACAAAAATATTTGAATATGACAAATTAGATTTTTGACTTAATATTTTTGTTCAATATCAGTCAATTTAAGAATGGAGAAATTATACTGATCTGTTTCATGAATCACAATTTTTGCTTATTTCAGATTAGGAAATTAATAAAATAATACATTATAGCCCCACAGACACTGCATATTTAATTGTACTTAATGATTTGTTAATTGAATTCAATAGTTTCATTAAAACATTTGCAATGGGTTGGTAACAGAGATGGGCACAATTACATCAAAAAGTATTTAGTTACAAATTACAAATACAAGCTCATCAAACTAATTTAATTAACCCTCATAAGGACTTTGGATTTTGTGACTTTTCAACATTTTCTATCTGTATTCATATATATATATATAAAAGGGCTTGATTCGGTTGTTCTGAAGGTATGTAAAACATTTTTTTTTTTTTTTACGAATATGGTCTTTGGGATCAATATGACCTCAATTGAAAATGAATGGGAAATGCAAAAAAAATTATACATTTTTTTCATTTGTCAAAAAAAAATCCAGCATAAATCTACATTTTCACACAAAAATTGAGGCATGGTACTAGATCACAAATGTTCGTTTTTGTGAAAAGTGGGGACATCCCATAGGTGTAATGGTTTTTATAGTGTACTTACTGTATGTGCTATTGCCCTACACCAACCCTACACCTAAACCTACCCCTTACAGGAGACTGTGCATTTCAACTTTCCCCAAAAAAACCTCACTCTGTATGATTTATAAGCGTTTTGAAAAGTGGGGACATGGGTCAATGTCCTGAGATGTCACCTTCACCTTGTAATACCTATGTCATACCTTTGTCATTATACAAATCTATGTCCTGACTTTTCACAAAAACGCGCGCACACACACACACACACACACACACACACACACGTGTGACTGCAACAAAGAGCATTTTTTATAGAAATTGGCAAATCAAATCAATAAATCCTGCATAAATCTGAAAATGCCCACACAAAAAAATTAAAGCCTGATACTAGAGCACAAATGCAATTTGGAACGAGCATACTCACTCACGTACGTATACACACACACACACACACTAATTGAAAATGAATGGGAAATGTGAAAAAAATCTATATATTTTTCATCACACCAACCCTACACATAAACTTAGCCCTCACAGGAGACTGTGCATTTCTACTTTCTCAAAAAAAAAAAAAAAAAAACCTCACTCTGTATGATTTATAAGTGTTTTGAAAAGTGGGGACATGGGGCAATGTCCTCACAACTCACTCACTCACGTACGTACACTCTCAGAAATAAAGGTACAAAAGCTGTCACTGGGGCGGTACCTTTTCAAAAGGTACATGTTTGTACCTAAAGGGTCCATTTTGGTACCTTAAAGGTACATATTAGTACTTAAAGTGTACATATTTGAACCTAATAGGTACAAAAGTGTACCTTTTGAAAAGGTACAGCCCCAGTGACAGCTTTTGTACCTTTATTTCTGAGGGTGTACACACACACACACACGTTTGTTTTTGTGAAAAGTGGGGACATCCCATAGGCGTAATGGTTTTATACTGTACAAACTATATGTGCTATTGCCCTACACCAACCCTACACCTAGCCCTCACAGGAGACTGTGCATTTCTACTTAATCCAAAAAAAAAAAACTCACTCTGTATGATTTATAAGCATTTTGAAAAGTGGGGACATGGGGCAATGTCCTCACAACTGTGTGTGTATGTACACACACACACACACACACACACACACACACACACACACACACAAACACACACACACTCACACACTCTTACTTATATATTTGGGATTGGTTTATTTACATTTAAGTAAAATAAACTAGTTTTTATTTTACTTTTTAGATTGAAATTAATATGTACCTGCAATCAAGTTTTAATGACAACTTGTGTGGCATTATCGAAAAAGTGGGCACTTCAAAATACATCAAACAACAAAAACAAATTCTAACCTTTGATAAAAATACTGTTTTTAATGTAATTTATAATGTTTCAATATGTACTTACAAAATATATATCAGAAAAGATGTGAAAGGTGCAGTTTACCACTTCCAGAAAAATGAATGGCCCTCTATGCCTCTGCTGGATATGTATGTATATATATATATAGTCACTACACTATTCTTTCAAATATTATGATTTCTACAAGTTTTTATCTAACAGGGTTTGTACAGAAATTGCAAAATGAAATTCCAGGACTTTCAAGGACTTTTCAAGTCATCAATTGTTTTGGTTTTCAAGGACTAAAATCAGAGATCTCACTTATCAAACAATACTGTTATTATCTTTCAAATTATAAAACATAAACTAATAAAACAATGATACAAATAAAGTGCAGCTCAAGCAAAGCATGCGATGACTATGGCCACTTTAACATTTAAAACTATACTATGCAAAGTACACTTTTCCTTTTATTTAATTAATACATGATTGACCTGAAGAATAAAAGCTATATCATACACTTGTATCATACACGCTATATCATGCTTGTAGACGCTAGGGGTGTGACAATAAACTTAGCTCATGAGATGAGACAAAATACTGAGACTTGATTTTTTTAATACTATTTTTAAGAAATTTTCAATTGCAAAACATTTGTCTTTTAATCACAAAACAATGCAGTTGTATTTTGAAATGTTTTAACTAATCTAGGGCCATAACTAACAATTATTTTGGAAATCAAGAAATCAACTGATTATTTTGACAATTGAGTAATCTGATAATTTTTTTGTAATAAAAATAAACCTAAGTGAAAAACAGCCTTTAATATGACTATATTTATATATAAACTAACCATGTGGCAATCATAATTGGTTCAAATAAAGTATCAAATCCAAGTAATTACATGGTTTTATTGAACAAAACTGTTAAAATGCATAATGTAATATGCCTATATAATATGAATATAACCAATTTAAGTAGCCTACATTATGTATTATAACAAATTCCTGCAGAGGGCGACAATGTTTCTTTTTCAAGCGTTATTCAACGACGTTTTAATCCATTTAACACAAGCAAACTCAGAGCGACGTTTATTTTGAAATCGCGATGTACAACAAATCCCATGTTTAGAAATATGTTGATGTATTCTCCTGTGTTGGCATAGGTTTGTAAATGATTTACATTACAAATCTACACAGATAACACACACTGTTTTCCCAGATGAACGTTGAGCAACCCAAACTCCAGCATATATGCAGAAGAGTTTGTGGACGGAGCGGCTGAGATGGAGACGCGCTTCACGCTTGTAAATGACAACGGTGCAACACAAAGCGTCAGACTTTATATGCGTTCCCAAATGAAACCCAAACGAACGGCACATGCAATAAAAGACTGAACAATATAATGCAAGCACTATCAAAGGTTTTACCACAAACTGAACTTTATACTGATATCGCGAGACCGCTTTTCACCTCAAGGTGAAATATCGCGAGGTCTCGTGCGCTCCCAAAAGCTGGGAGAAATGGTAATTATTAACACATGCAGAATTGTTAATTTTGCGTGAAAATATTGTATTTATCGAAAACAAATATGAACACTAATTTCATATATACTGCCTTTTAAAATGTCAAGTACCTTTTCATAAATATGGCTGTTTGCAAGGGTTTTCCAGGACTTAAATTTCAAAAAGTCAAATTAAAGTACTTCAAGCACTGTAAGCACCTTGTACGAACCCTGCTCTAACCACCAGATGACAGAATTTTACACCTAACAAGATCAATATAAACAATTTAAATTAAATTTAGATTATCATTTAAGTGATTTGTTTCATATAATTTAATATTTCACATGCAAGCTAATGGTGTAGTTGAGGATTTTTGTGGTAAACAGGTACAAAAGTACTTCATATCTCCCAAAACACAGCATTAATGTATAGATGAGAAGTTTAAAAAAAGAAAAGAAGAAGATATTTTATATGTGTGATTAAAAATGTATATATTTTTTACAATTATTCTTTCAATTTTGGGGTCATATTGACCCCAAAGATCACAGGTGTAAACAGGAAATGAAGGTGTTATGAGGGTTAAAATACAAAAATACTGGTGTGAGAAATGCATTTATTAAAATACAAGTAATTTGTAATTTGGAAATACAAAAATACAATCAATATTTACAAGCAATCAAGTGAAAGAGACAGTGTCATTTAGATATACATATAAGAGAAAGATTAATGCTTTCCCCCTCCTTGAACAACTTATAAACAACATATTTATAAACAACACACTCTTTAACGCCAACACTACACAATATATACAATATATAGGATCCATATTTCTTCTCATTTCTGTTTACCATCAAGCAATTCTACACTTTATTTTTTCATATTTCTTTATCACTCCTTTATTGTTTCTTTATGAGCATGTCAAAAATTAATCAGTCCTGCAACATTGTATTGTCATACCACCTAATTATACTCAAGAGAAAGGCTCAAGCTATTTCACTGTCTACAGTAAAGATTAACTCCTGAAATTGTTGATATTTAGCTGTTAAAGGGCTCTATGTAGAACACAGAAACCCTTGTTATTAGCGACACCGGTGGCCGTTAAGTGAGCTGTGGTCAGTAACTTATTGCTCATGCTCATGCACATGCACACACTAGTAATACGAGCGAGCAACGGCCAGTGAGATTCACCGACATCATGTCGACAGATGAGGTTCATTAAAATTACACTGCAATGACAGTTTCCCTTGGATTTTACATGCGTCATTCACATAAAAATTAGTCCCCAGTCAACAATTTGATCTCACAGTGATGTCACCATGAGCTCACAGGATACTCGTGATGAGGTCACAATGTGAGGTCACCGTGAGCTAAAAGTGTAACCTCACAGCGCCCTCACTGTGTGCTCATACTAATGTGAGGTCAAAGTGCACTCACTGCACAGAGACTAGGTACCCAGCATGCACTGCAGCATGCCACTTTTGATTGTCACCATTGTTGAGATTCATACACTGATTCTTGATGTCTCTCTTTGTGTTAGAATGACAGGGTAGTTAATAATGTTTGTGTCTTATGCTTTTATAATCCTTTATAATGTATATTGTGTAATGCTGTGTAATGTGTGTATCCTACACAGAGCTATTGAGCTCACATATTACTCACACTCTGAGGATCACCGTATGAGAATGGTGTGATGTCACTGTGATCATCGCATGATCTCACGTGTTGACTGGGTCTACAGGCTTTCATTTTTTAATTTTCGTTATATGCTGTTCAGATATTCGCAATAATATTTATTTTAATTTAATACTTGAAAAATTTTAGATTGTCTAGAGCAAATCACCCAAAAATGAAAATTCTGTCATTAATTACTCACCCTTATGCCATTACATGTAAGACCTTCTTTCACCTTTCTGATGAAATCCAAGAGCTTTCCCTTCATAGGCAGCAACACAACTTACACATTCCAAGCCCAGAACGGTAGGAAAGACATTGTTAAAGTTATTGATAAGCCAGTATCAAAATTTGTCATCAAACTTTATTTGTTTAGTTATGTTGTGGCTAAATATCAGCATTATATCAGCTGTTGTTGACCCTGTTCTCTAAAACATGGTC
Organism: Onychostoma macrolepis; assembly: GCF_012432095.1. Lineage (NCBI taxonomy): Eukaryota > Metazoa > Chordata > Actinopteri > Cypriniformes > Cyprinidae > Onychostoma > Onychostoma macrolepis. The sequence goes on from NC_081175.1 coordinate 25,959,103, forward strand.
AGCTAGTAACGTAATTACATTTTTCAGTATGACAGTTCAGCTATTGTACTTCTCTGTCTAATAATAAATAATTATGATTAACAGCAATAGAGTCAACAAATTTCATGTCTTATGCATGCATTGTATGCTTTATTGAAAATAAACTCAGAAAAAGCTGTAAAGATGATTTTTATATTTTAATTTTAAAAAAATGCGTAGAGCTTTATATTTCTTTCAATTATTCAGATTTTGTATATCTTTTTGAATTTATCACATCAATTAAAAGGTAATACAAGCTATTTGTTTGTAAAGCACATCATATTGTGTCTTTGCTGCATCTACAGAATGTGAAGAGCTGCTGGATTCAGTGCAGCAGGATGAAGGAGAGCAGAGAACAGCAGAGGAACAGGAAGCTCTGAGTGACGCTCTGAGCACCGTTACACAGGTTCCCCTCACAGCATGAGACACCATCCACAGTAGGAATCAAGTTTGGGGCATCGCAAATAGATTTCACGAGTTCACACTTACATATATTAGCACGAGTAACGTAATGCGTATTTGGCGAGTATGGTAATACGTTGTTGGCGTGCTGTCCTGGGGAAGGGCTCAGAGCTCGGGAATTGCCCGAACCCAGAGTATCCCCCGTGTTGGAACTTTAGTGATGATAGTGGAGAAGGGGTGGTGGAGGGATGCTGATTAGCCGTCAATGAAAGGAGGTATGTCAGCTGTATTTGTACCCTTGTTTCGATTAGCCTGATGGCGTACCACTTGTGTCTAATTAGGCTAAGTATCTGACGTGCTCCTCCGAACTTTGTTAATAAAAACATCATTTAGAGGCACAACCTTTAACAGGCGTTGGCTGACCTCCCAAACTTGCTGAAGAAAAGATTAAAGAAGAAAACAGTTAGACTCAGAGTCAAGTTGGCCACTGGTGTGATGTGAGAAAGACAGTGAACCTTCTTCCTTTTCCAGATTCTCACCTGTTGCATTCACTCCCTGAACAGCTCACTGTGTTTGAGCAGCTCTGTCCATCACAGTAATAACATTTCTTTCCATTGGGAGCGTTATTGCTGAGATCTACAGAAGGGAAAAAAGATTTGCTTTACATGGTGCTGGTCTTATTGTGCACACAACATTGTTAGTGTTCATTGTACCAAAAAAAATAAATAAAATAAATTGTCTTCCTAATCTTTCGTGGAAAAAGTAACAATTTGCTCTGCCTGCAAAGCAACATTCGTTTTCGGGCTGATGTCACATTTCTGATAGAAAATAAAGTTCCATCCGATTTATTTCTTGTTAAACTGCTTTATTTCAGTAAAGTACAATACCTGGAGCATCTTGGGCATTACAGAGATCTGTGTTACAGCACACAGAAGAGACTCGTCCAATGCCAAGGTTGACGGATCCACTTGGACAGACAGATGGAGCACAGCTTTTAACCTTCAATGTAGTACTGTTGACTAAAACACATGAGTGATACGAGCAGTTCAACTGAACATTATTTTGATTAAAAGTTTATTGATATGTCAAAATATAAAGTGTTTCCAATACTGTATCAAAAGCATTTATTAGAACTCGAACAATGTGAGGTCCAAAAGTATAAGACCACTAGAAAAAAATTCTTTATATTTTGTTTTTTTCTCATTTCACACTCATTTTTACATTTCAGATTATAATATCATAATGATTTCAGTAATATATGTAGAACATTCTAAGCGTGCAATTATAAATTCTGTCCAGAAAAGAAGTTCTGTGTCAGTTATGAATACATTACACTGAACTTACCAGTAATTGTTGCACTGAAGCAGTTGGTAGATTCAGTGGGACACTGACGGTTCTGGTCACACTTATGCAGTCATAACAGCTGAGAGATTGTCTTTTAGTAATTAAAAAGAGAGAGGCGGTGAGAGAGAGAGACATGTAATTTGTACCCAATAACATTACAAAAATTATATTTTGTACCTCCAGTAAATAGAACGAACAGAAGAAAAAGTGAGTTTTGCAGATCCTTCTTTGATCAGGAGGTGGATGAGATAAAGTGCCTGTTTCAGCACTCGTTTTATAGCTCATCAGACGGGAAATAAGGAAACCTCACCCAAAATTAACATTCTCTAATTTTCTCACCCTTATGAAATTACAAACCTTGTATATACTTGTCACTTATATATTTTCTTCTGCGTTCCATACATTGACTACTGTGTACTACAATGAAGAGTGGTGTGTCTCTACACTCCATACTATGTATTTTCTAAGGTCTGGTATGCATCTTTTACTCTTAGATTAATCTTTGAGAATTTGATGTTTTGTATTGATATGATTTCACATCTTTGAATTGGCTATGCAATTGGCATAATTAATACATATTTACCTGACTGATAATAAAATGTTATATTTGACTTATTCTGATCTCTTCAGAAATCATTTAATGTGTAGTGGTATTTCCGTAAATCTGCGTTCAGGACAGATCATACCAAAGCACTAATGGATGAACCCTGGGGGGCACCATGAAGGAGACTTTGGATTTCTGACTGTCGCTGACTTAACATGGTGTAGCTCTCGTGGTTATAGGAAAAAATACACTTTTTGTTATGAGTATGCAGGCGCAGTTCATTTAAAGGTATTATGACCACTCTGCACTCTCTGAGTAAGTTCAGAACTGACGAGTTTGTGTCCGTGGATTCACTAAAAAAATCGTCCGAAGTGTAATTCCTATGCTATACCTGGTCCCTAATGAACGAATAATTGAAAGTATGGGATTTTTCAGAATAATCAAATATCTAAATTAACATACAATCGATGTCTGTGATAAATTTTTAATTATAAATATTGTCTAAATTGAATGATCACTTGGAATTGGAGTCAGAATGAGCACGGAGCTAGACTAAAATTGAAACTAAATCCAGATAAATTCAGAGGCGCAAGTAAAAGACTAAGCATGCATTAAACCTTCGACTAGGCCGCTGGATTCCGCTGTTTGGACTAATTGGACTAGCGGGTGGATCCTTACAACAGGAACAGGAACATAACCAAATATGGGCATACACGAGGATGAACCAAGTCAAGGGGAACACGTGGAGACAGAAAACACCCACAAAATGTCCTTGGGCGTGACACTATCATATGTTTTATATATTATTGTTTTACATTAAGATCATTAGAAAGAAGACCACATTATTCTTCAGATGGTGAACAGCATATGCCTATCCACCAGCTAGACCTGCATCAAATCACAAATCATTTAAAACCAGCCTGAACAAGAAAAATCATTCAGGTCAGACTTGTTTTGTTTTTGTTTTCAGCAGAGATTTTGCTTTCAGTCATATATAAGAATGCTTGAAGTTGAGGAGCAGTTTCAGTTTTAGGAGCGATCTTACAAAGTACGTAAGCATAGAATAGTTTCACTTTACTTATAGACTACATACTGTAGGCTCCTTGAAACTTTGCTCAGTGTCTACAAATGTGGAGGATCACCTTGTTGTTTTCACTTAACTGAAATGGAAATGAAAAAATGAAAGCCGTTAAAATATTAAACAAGTAAAGATTCACTCAGTTGTTTTATACAGTCAAAAGGGTTTCAGAAAAATAGGTGATTTGAAGCTCATTTCCAAAAGTATGTGAATAAACCCTTTTAAGGTTTTTGGCTATTTCAGTAATTCATGCATGATGACACTGATGCTGAGTCAGGTGTGGATGAATGTGACCGGCCTGTATAAAAATATTAGGGCTTGTTATAATTGAAATTGTGTAAGTGTGGTGCTCAGGCATTCACATGTTTTTGGACATAGTATATTTTTTCTATGGTGCTAGCCTGATGTAAAACATATGAAAGGTTTGGCACACTAAAAAAAAGACGGTTCTTTAAAGGTTCTTTACATGCAGTAATGGTTTTATTTAGAACCATAGCATTCTGAAGAACCCTTTCATGCTGAAATGGTTCTTTGTGTCAGAGTTTAGGCTTCTTTGTTCCCGCCCTTTTGCTTTTCAAATCTGTAACTGTCAAAGCACCTCATTACTGATTTTCAGTGATACAACTACACAGACTGTCAATACACTCTCAACAGGTAAATTATTTCATTCTTAAAATTTAAATACATATTTAACTTTAAAATTGTAACTAGTTTCCAAACAAAACATGTTCTTATCTTTTTCTCTTTTTTTTTTGGTCACATATAAGTGTTTGCAGTTCAGTTAAGCTGTGGAAACTTTTCTCTTCTTCTCCACTAAGTAAGAAAAAGAGACAATGAATTTATAATTCATATTGTTAGATTTTTTAAATTATTACTTGGGTTTATGTATAAACATACCCAGTCACAAAACAAATATTAAAACTATCCCATGACTTTATATCACTTTTTTTCTTTTAAGATTGTGAAGGGCTCACATACTGTCCATTTTTCCTTTTGGCCTTCATAAGCATAATTGTTTTTACATAAACACATGGACACACTGTAACTCTAAACTCAATTGTGTTTTTCAGATGTATCACATCCTACAGCCTCATCATCTGCAGAGAAAAATCGCCAATTAATCACACCAAAATGATGGACTTAAAGGCATCATATGGATTGTATTGTGATTGTTTCACTGAAACTTGATCTTCATCACATCTATTTTTTTGTTCTTATGTTGTTTTACTTCTTTATGCATTTATTCATGTTCAATGTCAATTGTCATTCATTAATGTATTCAACTAATAACTGTTGTTAAGAGCACTGACAATTTTTCACGTCAATAAAAACATAATTCACACAACATGCTGCTGTCGTTGTTTTACTGTAAAACCTTAAACGAGGCTACACTCTTAAGATGCTTCATTACTGATTTTCTGGAGCTCAGCCATCCAACTACACAGACTGTCAACACACTCTCAACAGGTAAATAATTTCTTTCAACAGGTAAAAAAAAATGTAAATGTCTTTAAATTATAACTTTCAAATGCTAATTGGTTTTCTGTCTTTTCTTTTTTTAGTTTAAGAGAACACGTGTGACCAGCTCTATTCAGTTAAGGATACTCTCCTCTTCTTCACTAAGTAAGTAACAAAGATATTGAATTTTTGGTCCATTTTGTTAGATATTTTTTTATTACCAGGGTTTATGCATAAACATACCCAGCTATCCCTTGACTTTATATTACTTTTTCCTTTTAACATTGTGAAGTGATCACATTTTGGCCTTCATAAACAATTGTTTCCACATAAACAAATGAAAGGAGACACATTGTATATCTAAACTCAATTGTTCATTTCAGATGCTGTCACATCCTACAACCTCATCATCTGCAGAGAGAAACTACCATTCATTCACAGCAAAATACAGATAATGATTAACTCAAAGGCATCATAGAGGATTGTGAAGATATTTCACTGGAGCTTGGTCTTCAATACTGTTACCGGGCTGACGAGACGAGAGGCGTGCGGATCCATGTGCAGGCTTTTATTAGGCAGAGACGTGGTCATAACAGGCAGGGTCAAACAATGGAAAACAGGTATGGCAGGGACAAGACAAAGAGTAAACGGAGACAAGCGTGGGTTGATGATCAGCGAACAGTATCCAGAGGGGCGAGACAGGAGAGGTAATCCAACAACGTAAGCGATAGTCCAGGCAGGGGAAAACACAATCCGACCAAGGCAAGGCAAGGCAAGGCAAGGCAAGGCAAGGCAAGGCAAGGCAAGGCAAGGCAAGGCAAGGCAAGGCAAGGCAAGGCAAGGCAAGGCAAGGCAAGGCAAGCTAATAGGGCTCTGTAGGGCAGCAATAATGCGTACAATACTCGGCAACGAGGGAGAGAATGTCCAGGGTTGAAATAGTGTGTGTGATCAGTGATGCTGTGTGATCAGGTGTGCGTGTGATTAGGGCAATGAGTGATTGGTGACAGCTGTGTGCGTGTGATTGGTGAGATGGCTGATGGGAAATGCAGTCCATGTGATGTGTGGTGTGAAAGTCCATGTGGTGAGCGGGTGACCTCTAGTGGTGAATGAACGGGAGTGCAGACCAGATTCGTGACAAATACACTATTTTATGTTCTATTTTGTTTTATTTCTTTAAGCATTTATGTATGTTCAATGTCCATTGTCATTCATTAATGTATTCTGCTATTAACTGTTGTTAGAACGCTGTCATTTTTGCTACAGTTTCATGTCATTAAAAAATGTGATATGAATCCTAATATATAGCCTACATTATTTTCTTTTTAATAGTTAGAGCAACATCATTTGTGTGAGAAAGTGGAAGATTAAATAATCAACCTTCCCTGTGTTTTTATAATATCGGTACTGATACAAAATGCTGTATTTGTGAAACAACTGATTAATTTCAAAATTAATTACAAAAATTTGTGATTTGTTGTGTCCTGTTGGATTTTTATTTGCCAGTGTAGGAAGTACAGAATGAAGTATTTCAATTAAATTAAATCAGTAGTTTTATTTTAAGCATACAAAAAATATGGGTGTTGAGCACAATGAGAAAGTCTGCATTGCATGGTGAAGACATTGTGCACCATTAGCCCCTTATGTAGCCTTGAGTTATAGATTCATCACCTTTACCCTCTTTTACCGCAAGAGCATAAAAGCACATTAAACAAACAATTATGCAGTTTAGCAAAATACATGAAGCTGCAAAGGTGAGATCTAATATCACAGATGGATTTAGTTGAACATCCTTCTGCAGTTTCTGACAGGAATGAGTTGAGTAAATGTTCAGAAAATATAAAGTAATTCATTTCAAACATCAAATTTTGTGTAGACAATGAATAAATTTCAATTGCCGGTAGCATATATTTTTTAATTCATCACACCAAATCAAAGACAGTACAGAGGATTACCTATTTGTAGGATTACAAGCTATTTGTTTGTAAAGCACATCATATTGTGTCTTTGCTGCATCTACAGAATGTGAAGAGCTGCAGGATTCAGTGCAGCAGGATGAAGGAGAGCAGAGAACAGCAGAGGAACAGGAAGCTCTGAGTGACACTTTTAGCACTGTTACACAGGTTCCCTGAACAACATGACACGCCATCAACAAATGCACCAATTATTGAGACAAAATTACAAATAGATGTAGAGACACAGCCTTTTACAGCTATTGGCTGGCTTTCGAATTTCCCTGATGAAAAGATAGAGGGTTGAGTCAGTCAGGGCAGGGCATTGGTATACATAATCTGTATCAAATGCTCAAACATAAAAGAGATAAAAATATCAATTTTAATCTTCTTCCTTTACCAGATACACACCTGTTGCCGCAAAGCAGCTTTCTTCACTCCCTGAACAGCTCAGTGTGTTTGAGCAGCTCTGTCCATCACAATAGTAACATTTCTTTCCATTGGGGACAATAGCGGGATCTACAGGAGGAAAACACAGCTTCCTTTACAAATTTCTATTTCAGCTGACTTTACAATTCCTGAAAGAAAATTAAGTTCCAGTTTTTTTTTAGGCTAAATGTTCAATAACTACATGTCAGTAAGGTTCAATACCTGGAGCATCTAGGGAGTTACAGAGATTCGTGTTACAGCAGGTAGAAGCGATCTTTCCAATGCCAAGGTTGATGGATCCACTTGGACAGCCATTTGGTAAAGCACAACTCTTAGCCGTTATTATAGTTCCATTGCCTAAAAACACATTAGTTATACAGGAATGAGCATTTCAACTGAACATTATTTTGATGGAAAATGTATTTATATATATGTTCAAGTAGAAAGAGTTTATCTTTCCAATAATGAAACCACAAACTTTTTTTTGGAAAAATTTAATTATCTCTAATATTTATACAATAATGTCCAAAGGTGTAAGACCACTAAAAATGCTTTACAATTAGAGTTTTTCTATTTTCAAATAAAAAAAAAAAACATATAGAACATTCTATGCATGCAGTCATAAATTCTACACAGAAAATTATAGCAGTGTCTCCATCAGTAAGTTAAAATTTTAGTTCATCATATAATGGACTTATCAACATATAATGTTGCACTGAGGCAGCTAGTAACTCCATCGGAGCATGTGGTCTGTGCACAAGAGCCCGACACACTTGTGCACTGATAACAGCTGAGAGAGTCTCCTTTAGTAATACAAAAGAGAGAAGGCATGAGAGAGAACATCTAATGATCTGTATTTGTACTCAGTAAGATTACAAACACTATTTGTCTTTGTACCTGCAGTGAAAAGAACGAACAGAAGAAAAACTGAGATTTGCAGATCCATCTTTTATCAGGAGGTGAATGGCACAACGTGCCTGTTTCAGTGCTGATTTTATAGATTATCAGAAGGGGTGGGTCTTGATGAGAAAATGAAAGTTTAACTAATATAACAATAAATTTACTTGCCAATTAATGTCCACATGGAGGGCCTAATGAATAAATTAATCTTAATAAGAAATGTATTGGGTGTACCTGAAATGATAGTTCACCCAAAAATGAACATTGTGGCATATTCTCTCATTTTCATCCTCATGTCTTTCCAAACCTGTGTGACATTCTTCTGCATTCCATACACTGAAAGACAAATCTCTTTGTATGTTGTTCATACAGGTCAAACTTGTTTAGTTTAGTTTTTTTTTTTTTTTTTTTTCACGAGTGAGAGGTTAATTTACCCGTGTTTGCTAAATCTTGACTGTCAAACTTTAGCTCTATACAGTAAGAATGCTTAAGGTATGACTGACGTTAAAATGGAACATTACTGAGAGAAGAATACTTTCATTTTCTTTCACTCAAAGACAATGTTGTAATTGTGCAACTGTAAACCAACACATTAAATCATAGGTATAGGAATTTAAAACAGTGTAACCTAACAAACACTGGGTGTTTTTTCAAACCGTGAATTAAAGTTTTATTCATTTAAAGTTTTAATTACATTTTTTTTACTACTACGTCATTTCCTGTTTGTTGCTGCTGCGTGTTTTGAGTTTCAAGGTTTCAGGAGAAAGTGACCGCATTACATCTGCACGGATTTAAGAACAGAGAACTGCTTATCTGGAGAGGTTCCAGAAACAGATGGCTTGTGATACCCGCAGACCTTTTTACGCATAAACTACCAATAGGATAAACACAAACGATTGACTTATAGCTCCGTCTGAGCTAAGAAAATCACCAGAGCCACACAACGTAACATTCTCATGACCCCCTTGGACATCTCCCCTTTCTTTGCTGCATTCCACAAGAAAACGTGTCTTTTTCTCTTCTTGTGCAAAGAACACCCAAACTCTTATGGACTTTGCCAAAAGGACAATCAGTAATGACTGTTTCTATTAAAGCAATATACTCAAGAGACAAGATATATTAATGTTGTATTTTATGCCTTATAAGCTTGCTGTGGTTATTAGGATTTAGGATATTTTAATCTATGCCTTAACCCGTTTAGTAGATAAAATTAGTATATGTATTTGGTATGACAAATACATTATGTTTGATATTGAATCAACACTTGTTTTGATAGCAATAATGTGATGTGGATGGTGTATTATTTTTAATAAAATGAAGTCTCGTTCTGCTTGACCGTAAAACCACACTTCCTTCTTTATTCTCTCACATATCAAGGTGACTTACATTTTTCAACATATATAACACTCATGAATTTATATTCAAACAGCTTGAATATTACAGATGGTTGTTGACTTTTAGCATCATAAGGCATGATTATAGCACTTCATAGAAATCTGCTAGGATATTTCCTCTATGTGACATATTTACTAGCAGGTAATATATGCATGGAAAGAGGCCGTGCGGGCGGGCTCCGCCCAAACAGAGACAATGTGATTGGATCAAACAGTGAATGGGATAGACTGAAATCAGTCCGATAAAAACAGATACCCAGCTTTGCTTGTTGCTTGCTCGCTGCTTGAAAACTTTGGCTTTGCTTTCCAGGAACTGCATAACATATATAACACTCATGAATTTATATTAAAACAGCTTGAATATTACATCCCCTTTCTTTGAAAAGTTTGACATATTATAGCAAGGAATACAACGTTACAACTCAGCAATTATTTAGTTATAACATAACAATGCAACGATCAGTATAAAAACTATACAAACCACAACTACATCAATGTTTGCGATAATTGACAATTGAATAATAATTGATAATTTTTTTTTTTTTTAGGGCAGCGATCCGCCTACACCCTTTACAATTATAGATCAAGGACAACTCTGGGTTTCACTTCACGTCCTGATCTGGTAATATAGCGTGGAACAGCAGTGTTTTTCATGTCTGTCTGCCTAGGGTAATCCAACGGCACTGTGTGTTGAGTTGTTGAAGACATTCTGGACTCAGCATTGACAGGTCGTGCTTTATCTTGCAAAAGGTGATGACGATTCCTTCGGAAAACATGGTCTTCCGCAGTGCATATATGGTAGGACATGAAAGTGTCAGCAGGCTTGATGACTACAGCAGGCTTCCAGCTCCCTGAATCCTGAATTCGGATATGGTCTCCAGTCTGTAGTGGTGTGAGCAGTTTTGCTGACCTGTTGTAATACTTTTCTTGGTACTGTTGCCTTTGTTCACGTCTAGCATGAACATCTTTTCCACAGACAGTCTTGGGCAGTAGCTGTTGGTTGGTGGTGGGGAGAATGGAGTGCAATCTTCTGCTCATCAGCACTTGGGCCCGTGATCTGAAACCATCCACTGGGGTGTTCCGGTACTCCAGCAGGCTGATGTAGGGATCTTTCTTGTCTGCTTTCGCTTTGTCCATTAGTGATTTTGCAATCTGTACTGCCTTCTCGCTCAGCCCATTACTTTGTGGGTAATGCGGGCTACTTGTGACATGCACAAAATCCCAAGCGCGAGCAAAACTCTCAAAGTCTTTTGAGCTGAATTGAGGCCCATTGTCTGAGATAACCTTTTCAGGGGTTCCCATGTGCTGCAAATATTGTCTTTAGTTTCAGGATCACTGCAGCAGCTGTGGTGCTCTTGAGCTTCTCCAAGTCAAGGTATCTACTGTAGTAATCTACCACCACTATGTAGTCTTCATTATTCCAAGTGAATAAATTAGTACCTACAGTCTGCAATGGCCAGTTTGGGATAGGATGGGAAATGAGAGGCTCTTTTGTATTTGACATTCGACGCTCAAGGCAAATGGAACACTGCTCGACCATGCCAGCGATCTGTTTGGACATGCCAGGCCAAAAAAGAATGTCTCTAGCACGCTGTTTGGATTTTTCAATTCCCATGTGGCCAGAATGAATGCGTTTAAGCATCCCTTCTCTCAACAGCGTAGGAATTACGATCTTTTCTCCCTTGAAAACCATCCCATTCATCTCGGATAAATCATCCCTGTGGTTCCAGTACTCTAGGAAGGCTGTAGGGCATCTCTTTCTCTCATTAGCCCACCCTTCTTTAATCACTCTCCTTAATGTGGACATCTTTCTCTGTTTCCTCCTGGATTCTACTGAGTTTCGCGTCACTAACTCGGAGAGCACTGAGTACTGTGTGGACTTGCACATCCATCCCTTCACTGCAAGGCATTGATTTTCTTGACAATGTGTCTGCTACTGAAATATTCTTGCCAGGAACATGCACGGTGGTGAAGCTGTACTTTTGCAATTGCAGGACCATTCTTTGCAGTCTTGGTGGGGCTGCAGACAATGGCTTTCTGATGATCGCTTCCAAGGGTTTATGATCCGATTCCACTGTTATGTGCCGCCCATAAACGTACTGGTGAAATCTTTTGCAACCCCAGAGAATGGCAAGGAGCTCTTTATCAGTCTGGGTCTGTGAGTGACTTTGAGGCATAAGCAAGTGGTTTGCCTTCCTGCAGCAACACTGTGCCTAAGCCATATTTGGAGGCATCCACTTGCAGCGTGAGGTCTTTGCTTGTGTCAAAGAATGCAAGCACAGGGCCTGGTTCCCTGGTGAGGATGTCCTTCATCTTTTGAAATGCCACATCATGTTGTTTGTCCCATAGGAACTCACTGTCATGCCTCAGTAGTTGTCTCAGAGGTGCATTAATATCTGAAAGGCTTGGTACAAACTTTGAAAGATAATTGACCATGCCAAGAATTGTTTCAAGTTCAGCACGGTTCTTGGGTAGTGTCATCTCTTTAATGGCTGCCACTTTTTGAGGATCAGGTTTGATTCCCTCCTGAGTAAGGCGGTGGCCAAAATAGCTGACTTCGGGAACACAAATAGTTTTTTTCTCAGGATTAAGGCGCACTCCCTTTTCTCAAGACCGTTCCAGCATGGTCCTGAGATTACGGTCATGTTCCTCCTTGGTTTTCCCATAGACCAAAATGTCAACGACTCCAGGCAGACCTTCATAGATTTTGTCTATTTTCTGTTGAAAAATGTCCTGAGCAGAGACAATGCCAAAAGGTAGGCGACAAAATCTGTATCTGCTGAAGATTGTGTTGAATGTGGTGAGCTTCGAGGATTTTTCAGAAAGTTTGACTGCCCAGTATCCAGATCTAGCATCCATTACGCTGAAGTAACTGGCTCCAGCCAGCTTTGGAGTGATGTCTTCTAGTGTAGGCAGAGGATAGTATGGGCGCTTTATAGCCTTATTAAGCTTGCCAGTTTTTGGCTTCTCAACAACACATAGGGCATTTACCCAATCAGTCGGGTCTGTCACTTATTTTTATGATACCTTGGTCCTCCATAGAGTCAAGCTCTTCTTTTAGCCGGTCCCGCAAGGCAAAAGGAACTCTCCTTGGTGGATGTACAACTGGTGTGGCTGAGGGGTCCAGATGAATGTTGCATTCTCCAGGAAACAGACCAATTCCTGTAAACACATCAGCAAATTCATCTACAATTGACTCTGAATCTCTCTCTGGAAACGATACCGACAACACCAGCTTAATCATGTCCAAGTCTAAACAAGCTTTTAGTCCAAGCACAGGTGGTGACTGGGTGTCCACAACGAAGAAATCTAGTGGCATGGCATTCTTTTTATATTTGCAGTGCAGCTGGCATGTGCCTTTAACTGACCATTGCTGTCCACCATATCCTGTAAGTTTTTTCTGTGTATGCTGCATCTTTGTCTCCACTGCAGATTTGTTGAACTCTCTTGTAGGAATTACATTAACCTGAGCACCCGTGTCTAGTTTTAATTTTAGTAGCGAGCCATATTCACCTATCTCAACTTCAGCAAAAGCCTGTTCTGATGCTGTGGATGTGTTTTCATTTGTGACAGTGTCAATGAAGAATTCACTACTCACATCAGCATATCCATCTTCAGTTTGGTTTTCGCTTACATAATGCACTGACTTGGATTTGGACTCGCAAACCTTTGCAAAATGATTCCACTTGCCACATTTAGCACACTGTTTTCCTTTTTCTGGACACATTTCTCTTCTTTTGTGTTCTTCCCCGCAGTATTCGCATGAATTGAGGCGTTCTGCCTGCACGTTGTAAGTTTTTGTATTGCTCTGACGGCTCTGTTGCATTTTTGCATGCTTTCTTATTGCATGCACTTGTTGCTCCTGCTCCGCATTCGTGCTTCCACTCGCCATGCTTTTCATCTGGGCTTGCACAATCTCATGCGAACTGGCAATGTCAATTGCTTTCTCTAACGTTAATTCAGCACCTTGATTGAGTAATTTCTCTCGAACTTGTGGAGAATAAATGCCGAAAACGACACGGCCTCTCACCATCTCCTCTTTGTTTGTGTAACCACAGTCTTTAACGAGCAATCTGAGCTCAGTGACGAATTGATCAAATGTACGCAGGGCATGTCTCGTTCTGCTTGACCGTAAAACCACACTTTCTTCTTTATTCTCTCACATATCAACGTGACTTACATTTTTCACCCACTACCCCCTAGTGGCTATATGCAGGAACTGCATTACATATATAATACTCATGAATTTATATTCAAACAGCTTGAATATTACAGATGGTTGCTGACTTTTAGCATCATAAGGCATGATTATAGCACTTCATAGAAATCTGCTAGGATATTTCCTCTATGTGACATATTTACTAGCAAATAATATATGCATGGAAAGAGGCCGTGCGGGGCGGGGCGAGACAATGTGATTGGATCAAACAGTGAATGGGATGGACTGAAATCAGTCCAATAAAAACAGACACCCAGCTTTGCTTGTTGCTCGCTCGCTGCTTGAAAACTTTGGCTTTGCTTCTACTGATCACGCTGCGAAGCACTCGCAGACTTAACATAAAGCTGATCATCTAAAAGAACTAAACACTTCGTCAACTTCTCACTGAAGAAACTGTTAGAACCTAAAGCTACGCAAATGAACTCCAAGAAGAACTTCTAGTGAGCGCGTCACTTTCAACGTCACAAAGAAACAGCCAACCACCGAAGGAGTTCTCCTAGAACGCGTCACGCAAGGACCGCACCAGCAGCCAATCAATAGTCTTGGGATCTCTCTCAAGCTAACATCCAGGGAACGAGCCAGCCTTCAACTGAACTTAAAGCAAGTAAACAAACAAACAAACAAACAAACAATCTCCATGTCTTGCTGAGCTGATTTGAATTAATCTTAAAAGGTAAAGATAGCAAAGTTCTCTATTTGTGACTTCTTCAGGTCGAGTTTACAGAACTCTTTGAAAAGAGTATTAGAACCGTAAACTTTCTTCAAATTGCAATCACCTTGCCGGAACGTGTGTATGTGTGTTTTGTTAGTATTATATCATAGAATAGAAAATAAACTCTCGTTTTATTTATAATGGGCTGGTGCTGTGATTTTCACGTTTGAAACTATTTGCCAAAGATCGTGTTACCTGTTGCTCAAAATTTCCCAACCAATTCTGTATTATTATCGTGGCCACGAAATGAACAGAATTGCTAAGATATACTGGTTTAATCGCTGGACGAGTCGTTAATAAAGTATAAATTATACGTTTTGATTAATCAATTAATCAGATAATAGCGAATCTCTATGATTCGATTTCCTAAAGCTAAAATTCTAAATAAAAGCAAATAAAAGTTATTACATATGGTGGAGAATAGAAGCTGGCATTAGTTTGATTTCAAAATTCATAACACATGCATAACAGCCAATTTGTGTATCTTGTCTATTTTTAACCCGGAAGAAATAGTGTAGATACAGAGAGACAGCGTTTGTTTGTTTGATTGTGGTACTGTATGCTTAGTTGTGGCGCACGAGGCGTTTGAATGAAATAGCAACTTTAGTTGTTTAAAAGAAAATGAACTGCAGTAATTAATATTTGTCTGCTGAGACAAAAAGAATTTCCTCATTCTCTCTTCTAGGCCTTTTCATAGTTTTGATTTGCATTGCGTATTCAAATGTTGAAATAATTAAACTATGCTATCTCCCTGGTGATAATAGCAGATTAGCTAACTGTTATTTTCTCTGCCCCTTTGATTCACTAACGTACAGCTAGTGAACACAACGCGGCGCTCAGAAGGAGTGGGAGAATCATTGATCTTGATCAAGAGAAAATTGTATGATGAAAAAATCCACTGTGTTTTGTCTGTGAAAACAGAGGTTTGCCGCTGCCAAGAAGTGTTATAATAATTAATCTGTGGATTAATTTATCTCGCTCTAAACGAGTTATTCTAAACTAATTATTCAGCGCTATATAGAGACAAGAATCTAGTGCTTTTGGTTGTTCAGTGCATAGCCAGTAGTAGTGATAGGAAGCCACTGTCTGTCAACGATTTTGATTGATGACCGACAGCTGTTGACCTTTGACCTTAGGGATTAACTTTATGACCTTTTAATGATCGCAGCTGTGTTATGACATGTGTTATGACAGGTGTTATGACACGTGTTTGTAATATATCATGTTTATGTATCCTCATCCGTGAAATAAGAGAGTGGTTACATTGTTTGTTAATGCGCAGCAGCTGTTTGTGATATAGCATGCCGGACCTCCGATTCGTAACGCAACACGTGTTTGTAATGCATCATCTTTATGTATCCTGATATAAGACAGCGGTTACATTGTGCGTTAATGTACAGCAGCTGTTTGTGGTACAGCTTGCCGGACCTCCGGTTCGTAACGCGACATCTGTTTAAATTGGATTGATGGGACAGCAGGTGCTCTTATGTGGTGTCCCATAGGTTTCGGTCAGCCTGCATGGATGTGAGAAAGAGATAGTGGTTAAAGGACAATTTGAAAAATAAGTAAAAGAAAAACAATTTTAAGAGATAGTTCTTAAAATTCAGTGTGATTTATTGTTATAGCCAGTGCGATCATTGCATTTTAGATGTCTAAAATATAATTACACCACTAAAGGGGTCAATAAATGAGTAATAATACAATAAAATAACTCACACACACACACACACACACACACACACACACACTCAGGCAGATATAACAGACTAGAGGAACAAGGGGTCCACTCTCTCTCTCTCTCTCTCTCACAACCCCCCCCCCCCACACACACACTCAGGCAGATATACCAGATTAGAGGAACCAGGGGGTCCTCTCTCTCTCTCTCTCTCTCACACACACACACACACACACACACACTCAGGCAGATATACCGGACTAGAGGAAGCAGGGGTCGTCTCTCACTCTCTCTCACACACACACACACACACACACACACACACACACACTAACACACACACACACTCAGGCAGATATACCAGACTAGAGGAAGCAGGGGATCCTCTCTCTCTCTCTCACACACACACACACACACACACACATTCTATTGGTTGTATTCTCAGCATTATAATGAAATAAAGAATTAAAAACTTAGCTTAAGGAATAAAATAAATATTGCAATAAAAAACTTTGAGTACAATGAAAATGACTTACATTTTCAGGGAGGTTGAGAAATTACGTCTTTACACATTGACAGCAGATCCTCAAATAAAAGGCTTGCAGATAGTTGAAGCTAAATTAGAAAAACTTCCCCATCGTTCAGTGAAATGAGAGGCAGGGGAGGGGGAGGTGGACCAGCCGTCACACACACACACACACACACACACACGCACACACACACACACATGCTCAGGCAAACTATACCAGACTATAGGAACCAAGAGTCAAATATGGAAAATATCGAGTAACGTTGGGGATAAAAAATATTTGAAAAACATCACCGGTCATCTGGCAGCTGCATGGCTTACTCCTTGATTAATTATAGAGGTTCAAACACTTACACTAGTTTTAGGCATGGCTAAAAATATAAAAATTAGTGCTGGGCATAGATTAATCTAGATTAATCTCATCCAAAATAAAAGTTTTTGTGTACATAATATATGTGTGTGTATTGTGTATATTTATTATGTATATATGAATACACACCCATGTATGTATATATTTAAGAAAAATGTGTTATGTTTATATATTAAATATATTTATATATCATATAAATTATATTAATATTAGTGGTGGGCCGTTATCGGCGTTAACGTGCTGCGTTAATGTGAGACTCTTATCGGGCGATAAAAAAAATATCGCCGTTAATCTATTCTCAAAGTTGGGTTGGGAGCTGGGTCTATACTATGCACGCTATGATGACTTTCACCTTGATATTTTAGCGCGGATGTATACCTAGCCGAATTGCACTGTAGGGGGCGAGAACGAGTCTTCGAACCTGTGTGTATGTCTACTGTGAAATTACCACATCAAACGTGACGTGCTAACATGGATGCAGCTATGAAGCCGCCGGGTTTGCTTCAGGGAAAATTTATTTTTAAGAAGCTTCCCAATGGAAATCTCAATGTTTCCCCTACCATTATTTTAGGGTGCCCCCACCAGACCACAAAAGAAGTCATTCAATGTAACTAAATAGCCTTATGTTATCTATCTTATTTACACGACGGCGTGTCATTTATGTCTCTACGTTACATGGTCGCGCTCTCTGTATCACGCGCACAGCGGAGTTCTGCCCCGGTTCGCGCGCACACACACACACACACACACACAAACGTAAGCGCACACACAAGTGAGCACACTCCCACTCCTATTTGTAAATATTAAGCCGCAAAACGTCTATCTAAATATGACTTCTGCGTGTATCTGTGTTAATGTATGGCGCAGACGCGCGGGTTTGTTCACTCATACAGAAGCGCGCGACACTTGCGGTGATATTAACGTCTGTCCTCTCACTAAATGAGGACATAAATACATGAACAACATTTCCAGAACTGCTCTGAGAGTCACTTCATGAGAATTCGAGCGTTTCATTTGAGAAAAACTATCCTCATATCATATACACAGAAATGTAAAGGTATTCACGGCAACCCGTCAAAATAAAAGTTCGGTTTCACTTGAAGACATTGGGCAGAAGGTAATAGACTACTACTACTAAAACTATTAAAACCTTATCTTTAAAGAATAATCATACAGTGTCTTCAATGTTATTATCAATATTAAATCCCCTTTATTTTTATGTCGGGAAAAAAACGGAACACAATGGTTTTGACACAATGTTATCAACCGATTCTCTTTAATTTATAAGATTTACTTTTATTATTTTCTACAAAGGTTCATGCTACAGTACTTTTATCAGTCTAATAAATATGCGGTCAATACATGATGAAACAATAATCGTGATGATGATACTGTACACATTTTGTTTGTTGGACCGTTTATGTCACTACTATGACTGCAGGCGAGGCCTTCTCTCTCTCTGAGAGCCATCAGCATTCACTGTTTATATAAATAAATGAAAATTTCTTGAGAGTGTTTGACTAAGTCGTTATTTCTTTTTAGGACGATTATTCATCTATTTGATGTGAGACCCCATTAAGTATCGATACAAAAATTAAGGCGTGCCGTTTTACACTTACAACTGAATTGACATATCTTACCATTGTGCTCAAAGCTACACATTCAGTAAAGTTTGAGGTCTTGAAAAGGCTACAGACACAAAATATCAAGGCATTTTTTTAGTGCTCTCCATGTAACTCGCAAGTAAATATCATATGAATACAGAAAACCCACTCGTGATCATTTGGGTATATTTTTATAAGCGTTGTTTTAAATTACTTTTTCCTTACGGCATTAGATTTAGACCTCTTACTCAGATGCGCACATTTTATTCGTCGTACTCGTTTCAACATTTCCGCTCGACATTAAAGCGTAGGTAATGCGATCACAATTAAGAAACATAACATTACACTACATGCCCTTGAAAAGGCTATAGACATAGTCGTTTATACAGGAAATATGTTTGCGCAACAGAAATATGTATCGGTATAACAAATACCTAATACTGAAATCCATGCTTCTAAATTTGTTAAAGTTTTAATGATGATTTTGAAGGCCTACCACTCTATACTTTTCATTGTTTTCAGATGAAGACTATTCTCAGAATCTGGTCAATCATGTTGCGAGTGTTTGCAGGAAAATATGAACAAATACATTATAAGAAAATAAAAGGATAGTCCTTCTACAAGAGATTGTTTAAACCGAGATTGTGATGTACTGTAGAGCTTTTTCTGGTCTGTCTACGAAGCGGCCGCAAGACACAAGGCCTCGATATGAAGAGCGAGTCTCTGTTACAACTATTACATATAAAATGACGCATGGATGACGTCATGGATGCGCTATTTGCTTTGTACGCGTCTCTAAACAACACTTCAATAAATAAACCACTGTTGATATGTAGTTAATTTAAGCGAGAGGAGGGATGATTTTGACCATTTTAGTCAGTCGTTGAGTTTTAGGTCTGATCCAGCGACTGCGCGTTGTCATGGTTGTCTTAATAACCTGTTCTTTTTTAAGAAAACATGCGGAGCAATTTTTAACATCTCTTCATTTTTCACAATTGTAAATGTTTGTTTAGCTTAAATATTAGTTTAAGTCGGTTACATAGGTGTCAGGCATGAAGCTTATATTTATTTTTTAAATAATTATGATAGAGTTACAAGTCTCGGCTGGTTGGGTGAAAACTTGCCAGTAAAAGTGTGAGGGACTAGAGTGTTACTCAAACAGTCCACCGTGTTATCTTTTAATAATTCTATTTTATTGCATGTTACTAAGACAAATTCTGTAACACTGATCATAAACATGTTGAAATGAATATAAACGTGCAAATCTACAATATAGCCTAACGATACAACAGACTGATCCCTGCTAAGTACGCCTAAAATTGCTTTTTCATTGCCTTACACTATGAAACCGGAACAATTTTATGTTTCCACGACTTAGATCATTCTTTCTGTTTGATTTTGTTTAGGCCTGTTTCACCATTCTTATCTCATTTTCCCATCTAATTGTAATTGCTAGGCCTCGCGGTTTGTTCTTGCAAACTGTGCAAGAGTAAACTCAAGTAGTTTGTGAGAACCTCTGGGAAGGTTTTTATTTTTTAGTCAACTGAATAAAAAGAAAACGAGTAGACGGAAAAGAATTATTAAGAAATGATCTTGTGTCCGATAAAGCAATTTTAGGCGTACTTAGCAGGGATCAGTCTGTTGTATCGTTAGGCTATATTGTAGATTTGCACGTTTATATTCATTTCAACATGTTTATGATCAGTGTTACAGAATTTGTCTTAGTAACATGCAATAAAATAGAATTATTAAAAGATAACACGGTGGACTGTTTGAGTAACACTCTAGTCCCTCACACTTTTACTGGCAAGTTTTCACCCAACCAGCCGAGACTTGTAACTCTATCATAATTATTTAAAAAATAAATATAAGCTTCATGCCTGACACCTATGTAACCGACTTAAACTAATATTTAAGCTAAACAAACATTTACAATTGTGAAAAATGAAGAGATGTTAAAAATTGCTCCGCATGTTTTCTTAAAAAAGAACAGGTTATTAAGACAACCATGACAACGCGCAGTCGCTGGATCAGACCTAAAACTCAACGACTGACTAAAATGGTCAAAATCATCCCTCCTCTCGCTTAAATTAACTACATATCAACAGTGGTTTATTTATTGAAGTGTTGTTTAGAGACGCTGCATAAAGCAAATAGCGCATCCATGACGTCATCCATGCGTCATTTTATATGTAATAGTTGTAACAGAGACTCGCTCTTCATATCGAGGCCTTGTGTCTTATGGCCGCTCAGACAGACCAGAAAAAGCTCTACAGTACATCACAATCTCGGTTTAAACAATCTCTTGTAGAAGGACTATCCTTTTATTTTCTTATAATGTATTTGTTCATATTTTCCTGCAAACACTCGCAACATGATTGACCAGATTCTGAGAATAGTCTTCATCTGAAAACAATGAAAAGTATAGAGTGGTAGGCCTTCAAAATCATCATTAAAACTTTAACAAATTTAGAAGCATGGATTTCAGTATTAGGTATTTGTTATACCGATACATATTTCTGTTGCGCAAACATATTTCCTGTATAAACGACTATGTCTATAGCCTTTTCAAGGGCATGTAGTGTAATGTTATGTTTCTTAATTGTGATCGCATTACTTACGCTTTAATGTCGAGCGGAAATGTTGAAACGAGTACGACGAATAAAATGTGCGCATCTGAGTAAGAGGTCTAAATCTAATGCCGTAAGGAAAAAGTAATTTAAAACAATGCTTATAAAAATATACCCAAATGATCACGAGTGGGTTTTCTGTATTCATATGATATTTACTTGCGAGTTACATGGAGAGCACTAAAAAAATGCCTTGATATTTTGTGTCTGTAGCCTTTTCAAGACCTCAAACTTTACTGAATGTGTAGCTTTGAGCACAATGGTAAGATATGTCAATTCAGTTGTAAGTGTAAAACAGCAAGCCTTAATTTTTGTATCGATACTTAATGGGGTCTCACATCAAATAGATGAATAATCGTCCTAAAAAGAAATAACGACTTAGTCAAACACTCTCAAGAAATTTTCATTTATTTATATAAACAGTGAATGCTGATGGCTCTCAGAGAGAGAGAAGGCCTCGCCTGCAGTCATAGTAGTGACATAAACGGTCCAACAAACAAAATGTGTACAGTATCATCCGTAATCCTGATCATTTGACTAAGTAAAACGCCGGTCATAATAGATCGAGAGGGGGGTTTCTGTATTCTGAATGCATTGTGGCGCTTTTATTAAATGGTGCTAACTAGGCCTCTTGAATTTACAATTGTGCATGGGGGTCTGTAAAGGGGAAAAGCATGGAAGATAAGGTTATTATACACCTATTCTATATGCGAATAAAATAATAATAATAATAATAATAACCTAAGAAAATGGTAATAAACAGCTGAAACAACTGATACAACTCTTTAATTTCATGTTGGATACTGAAAAAATCCACATTCTGATGCATCTAAAGCATCAGACAAGCCTTTAAAAAAAAAAAAAGGCATGAACCCATGGTACTCGTGCAAAATATAAAAAATATGTTGAATGAATGTGAAAAATATGTTTTCTTTGTTCGGTTAAGAAGCTGCATCTGTAGCCCCTGTATTGGAACTTAGAAAATAAGAGCTATTCCGCTTGGATGTGAAACGCCTCAGGGGCAAATTACTTGAAACGTAGGTTTGTAAAAAAGAAAAAACGAATCCGTCGTCTGGTTTAGTTGTATTTTAAAACATCCCTTTCTTAAAAACATTGTGTAAAACTTATTTGGTACCACGATTATTGTTTCATCATGTATTGACCGCATATTTATTAGACTGATAAAAGTACTGTAGCATGAACCTTTGTAGAAAATAATAAAAGTAAATCTTATAAATTAAAGAGAATCGGTTGATAACATTGTGTCAAAACAAAACGGTTATGAAGATACATTTGTCAACCTTTTATTCAAATGTCCAAACTACATTAAAAAGTATAAAATGGACAATATATGATTTTGGGGAGATGGAACACTTGAAAAAGTTGGAAAACTAGCTTTTAGCGCTCAGTGTAGACCTAGACCGTTGACCTTTCTGAATGGTGTCAGTGTGTGTGTGTGTGTGTGTGTGTACTTGTTTATATAATTTATCAAGACAATTGTATGATTATATGTGTTTTACAATGCTATAATTACATAAATGCAGTTTATGAGGATATTTCTTGAGTCATTATAATTAAAATATTTACAAACATTCTAAACAATGTTTTATTTAAAATGGGGTCTTTGGGGAATTGGGGAAGTTTTGACATACCCTGACATTTGTGTTTTTCAGTATCTTAAAAATATAATAATGGCTAAAGTCTGATTATACTGTATTTGCCACAAACTGGGCTACAATAATATGTGAGCAGCATGAATGTACATGTTTGTGTTTTTGTTATTGAGAAAACAACGTTTATGTGTGGTTAGTGAAAAACTAAAATTTGTGTTTAAAATGTATGATAAATGGCTTGCTTTGCTCGAGTAACATGTTTGTTACTATGATGTCATATATAAATCTATATTTTATTTATTTCCATATTCTTTAAAATAGAGAGAAGTCTCTTTTTAGCTTGAAATGTTTATGTATGTGTGTACTTGTTTATATGATTTCTCAGAACACAAATTTGTATAATAACACGGGTATTACACTGATATAACATTGCAAATGTGGTTTATGATGAAATTTCTTGAGTCCTCCTAATTAAGATCGCTTACAAACAAAATTTTATAAAAAATGGAATCGTGTGCAGAAATTTTTGTGTGATGGGTAGATCTAGAATCTGTAAAATAAAAAAATAAAAAAATAAACATTAATTACGTCTGTATGGAGTGTCCCCCAAACCATATGTGTAGTAATAGTCCAAATGATTGACCTCTGCAAAATTTGTCTCCATGAGCATAACAACTTTTTAAATGATAAATTATACAAAATTATGTTTTTGAAAATTTTAATGAAAAATAAATGTAGAAAGTTTACTGTGATGGATAGGTTTACTGTAGGTAATGATGGAGAATTAAAATCACTACATCTATGGCAAGTCCAGACATGTCCGGGACAATAGCTCTTATCCTTTGGCCTACTAATATATATATATATATATATATATATATATATATATTTTTTTTTTTTTTTTGCCATTTGATGTTTATAATCTATAAATTTATAATTGATCCTAACCCTAACCCTAACACGACAATCTCTTTTCCCGCTCCTGGAAAAATGTACATTTTTATTAGTGCTGGGCATAGATTAATCTAGATTAATCTCATCCAAAATAAAAAATTTGTTTATATAATATATCTGTGTGTACTGTGAATATTTATTATGTATATAAAGACACACACATACAGTATATATTTTGAAAATATTTACCTGTATTTACATGTATATATTTATATTAATATAATTTATATGATATATAAATATATTTAATATATAAACATAACACATTTTTCTTAAATATATACATACATGGGTGTGTATTCCTATATACATAATATATGTGTGTGTATTGTGTATATTTATTATGTACACAAAAACTTTTATTTTGGATGAGATTAATCTAGATTAATCTATACCCAGCACTAATTTTTATATTTTTAGCGATGCCTAAAACTAGTGTAAGTGTTTGAACCTCTATAATTAATCAAGGAGTAAGCCATGCTGCTGCCAGATGACCGGTGATGTTTTTCAAATATATTTTATCCCCAACGTTACTCGATATTTTCCATATTTGACTCTTGGTTCCTATAGTCTGGTATAGTTTGCCTGAGCATGTGTGTGTGTGTGTGCGTGTGTGTGTGTGTGTGTGTGTGTGTGTGTGTGTGTGTGTGTGTGTGTGACGGCTGGTCCACCTCCCCCTCCCCTGCCTCTCATTTCACTGAACGATGGGGAAGTTTTTCTAATTTAGCTTCAACTATCTGCAAGCCTTTTATTTGAGGATCTGCTGTCAATGTGTAAAGACGTAATTTCTCAACCTCCCTGAAAATGTAAGTCATTTTCATTGTACTCAAAGTTTTTTATTGCAATATTTATTTTATTCCTTAAGCTAAGTTTTTAATTCTTTATTTCATTATAATGCTGAGAATACAACCAATAGAATGTGTGTGTGTGTGTGTGTGAGAGAGAGAGAGAGAGAGAGAGAGAGTGAGAGACGACCCCTGCTTCCTCTAGTCTGGTATATCTGCCTGAGTGTGTGTGTGTGAGAGAGAGAGAGAGAGAGAGAGAGGATCCCCTGCTTCCTCTAGTCTGGTATATCTGCCTGAGTGTGTGTGTGTGTTAGTGTGTGTGTGTGTGTGAGAGAGAGAGAGAGAGTGAGAGACGACCCCTGCTTCCTCTAGTCCGGTATATCTGCCTAAGTGTGTGTGTGTGTGAGAGAGAGAGAGAGAGAGAGAGAGGACCCCCTGGTTCCTTTAATCTGGTATATCTGCCTGAGTGTGTGTGTGTGTGTGTGTGTGTGTGAGAGAGAGAGAGAGAGAGAGAGAGTGGACCACTTGTTCCTCTAGTCTGTTATATCTGCCTGAGTGTGTGTGTGTGTGTGTGTGTGTGAGTTATTTTATTGTATTATTACTCATTTATTGACCCCTTTAGTGGTGTAATTATATTTTAGACATCTAAAATGCAATGATCGCACTTGCTATAACAATAAATCACACTGAATTTTAAGAACTATCTCTTAAAATTGTTTTTCTTTTACTTATTTTTCAAATTGTCCTTTAACCACTATCTCTTTCTCACATCCATGCAGGCTGACCGAAACCTATGGGACACCACATAAGAGCACCTGCTGTCCCATCAATCCAATTTAAACAGATGTCGCGTTACGAACCGGAGGTCCGGCAAGCTATACCACAAACAGCTGCTGTACATTAACGCACAATGTAACCGCTGTCTTATATCAGGATACATAAAGATGATGCATTACAAACACGTGTTGCGTTACGAATCGGAGGTCCGGCATGCTATATCACAAACAGCTGCTGCGCATTAACAAACAATGTAACCACTCTCTTATTTCACGGATGAGGATACATAAACATGATATATTACAAACACATGTCATAACACCTGTCATAACACATGTCATAACACAGCTGCGATCATTAAAAGGTCATAAAGTTAATCCCTAAGGTCAAAGGTCAACAGCTGTCGGTCATCAATCAAAATCGTTGACAGACAGTGGCTTCCTATCACTACTACTGGCTATGCACTGAACAACCAACAGCACTAGATTCTTGTCTCTATATAGCGCTGAATAATTCGTTTAGAATAACTCGTTTAGAGCGAGATAAATTAATCCACAGATTAATTATTATAACACTTCTTGGCAGCGGCAAACCTCTGTTTTCACAGACAAAACACAGTGGATTTTTTCATCATACAATTTTCTCTTGATCAAGATCAATGATTCTCCCACTCCTTCTGAGCAACGCGTTGTGTTCACTAGCTGTACGTTAGTGAATCAAAGGGGCAGAGAAAATAACAGTTAGCTAATCTGCTATTATCACCAGGGAGATAGCATAGTTTAATTATTTCAACATTTGAATACGCAATGCAAATCAAAACTATGAAAAGGCCTAGAAGAGAGAATGAGGAAATTCTTTTTGTCTCAGCAGACAAATATTAATTACTGCAGTTCATTTTCTTTTAAACAACTAAAGTTGCTATTTCATTCAAACGCCTCGTATGCCATAACTAAGCATACAGTACCACAATCAAACAAACAAACGCTGTCTCTCTGTATCTACACTATTTCTTCCGGGTTAAAAATAGACAAGATACACAAATTGGCTGTTATGCATGTGTTATGAATTTTGAAATCAAACTAATGCCAGCTTCTATTCTCCACCATATGTAATAACTTTTATTAGCTTTTATTTAGAATTTTAGCTTTAGGAAATCGAATCATAGAGATTCGCTATTATCTGATTAATTGATTAATCAAAACGTATAATTTATACTTTATTAACGACTCGTCCAGCGATTAAACCAGTATATCTTAGCAATTCTGTTCATTTCGTGGCCACGATAATAATACAGAATTGGTTGGGAAATTTTGAGCAACAGGTAACACGATCTTTGGCAAATAGTTTCAAACGTGAAAATCACAGCACCAGCCCATTATAAATGAAACGAGAGTTTATTTTCTATTCTATGATATAATACTAACAAAACACACATACACACGCCCGGCAAGGTGATTGCAATTTGAAGAAAGTTTACGGTTCTAATACTCTTTTCAAAGAGTCCTGTAAACTCGACCTGAAGAAGTCACAAATAGAGAACTTTGCTATCTTTACCTTTTAAGATTAATTCAAATCAGCTCAGCAAGACATGGAGATTGTTTTTTTGTTTGTTTGTTTGTTTACTTGCTTTAAGTTCAGTTGAAGGCTGGCTCGTTCCCTGGATGTTAGCTTGAGAGAGATCCCAAGACTATTGATTGGCTGCTGGTGCGGTCCTTGCGTGACGCGTTCTAGGAGAACTCCTTCGGTGGTTGGCTGTTTCTTTGTGACGTTGAAAGTGACGCGCTCACTAGAAGTTCTTCTCGGAGTTCATTTGCGTAGCTTTAGGTTCTAACAGTTTCTTCAGTGAGAAGTTGACGAAGTGTTTAGTTCTTTTAGATGATCAGCTTTATGTTAAGTCTGCGAGTGCTTCGCAGCGTGATCAGTAGAAGCAAAGCCAAAGTTTTCAAGCAGAGAGCGAGCAACAAGCAAAGCTGGGTGTCTGTTTTTATTGGACTGATTTCAGTCCATCCCATTCATTGTTTGATCCAATCACATTGTCTCTGTAGGCCGGAGCCCCGCCCCGCACGGCCTCTTTCCATGCATATATTATTTGCTAGTAAATATGTCACATAGAGGAAATATCCTAGCAGATTTCTATGAAGTGCTATAATCATGCCTTATGGTGCTAAAAGTCAGCAACCATCTGTAATATTCAAGCTGTTTGAATATAAATTCATGAGTGTTATATATGTTATGCAGTTCCTGCATATAGCCACTAGGGGGTAGTGGGTGAAAAATGTAAGTCACGTTGATATGTGAAAGAATAAAGAAGGAAGTGTGGTTTTACGGTCAAGCAGAACGAGACATGCCCTGCGTACATTTGATCAATTCGTCACTGAGCTCAGATTGCTCGTTAAAGACTGTGGTTACACAAACAAAGAGGAGATGGTGAGAGGCCGTGTCGTTTTCGGCATTTATTCTCCACAAGTTCGAGAGAAATTACTCAATCAAGGTGCTGAATTAACGTTAGAGAAAGCAATTGACATTGCCAGTTCGCATGAGATTGTGCAAGCCCAGATGAAAAGCATGGTGAGTGGAAGCACGAATGCGGAGCAGGAGCAACAAGTGCATGCAATAAGAAAGCATGCAAAAATGCAACAGAGCCGTCAGAGCAATACAAAAACTTACAACGTGCAGGCAGAACGCCTCAATTCATGCGAATACTGCGGGGAAGAACACAAAAGAAGAGAAACGTGTCCAGAAAAAGGAAAACAGTGTGCTAAATGTGGGAAGTGGAATCATTTTGCAAAGGTTTGCAAGTCCAAATCCAAATCTAAGTGCGTTATGTAAGCGAAAACCAAACTGAAGATGGATATGCTGATGTGAGTAGTGAATTCTTCATTGACACTGTCACAAATGAAAACACATCCACAGCATCAGAACAGGCTTTTGCTGAAGTTGAGATAGGTGAATATGGCTCGCTACTAAAATTAAAACTAGACACGGGTGCTCAGGTTAATGTAATTCCTACAAGAGAGTTCAACAAATCTGCAGTGGAGACAAAGATGCAGCATACACAGAAAAAACTTACAGGATATGGTGGACAGCAATGGTCAGTTAAAGGCACATGCCAGCTGCACTGCAAATATAAAAAGAATGCCATGCCACTAGATTTCTTCGTTGTGGACACCCAGTCACCACCTGTGCTTGGACTAAAAGCTTGTTTAGACTTGGACATGATT
Organism: Onychostoma macrolepis; assembly: GCF_012432095.1. Taxonomy (NCBI): domain Eukaryota; kingdom Metazoa; phylum Chordata; class Actinopteri; order Cypriniformes; family Cyprinidae; genus Onychostoma; species Onychostoma macrolepis. Next base: position 25,987,708 of record NC_081175.1, read on the forward strand.
AAGCTGGTGTTGTCGGTATCGTCTCCAGAGAGAGATTCAGAGTCAATTGTAGATGAATTTGCTGATGTGTTTACAGGAATTGGTCTGTTTCCTGGAGAATGCAACATTCATCTGGACCCCTCAGCCATACCAGTTGTACATCCACCAAGGAGAGTTCCTTTTGCCTTGCGGGACCGGCTAAAAGAAGAGCTTGACTCTATGGAGGACCAAGGTATCATAAAAATAAGTGACAGACCTGACTGATTGGGTAAATGCCCTATGTGTTGTTGAGAAGCCAAAAACTGGCAAGCTTAGAGTATGTCTGGATCCACGGGATCTTAATAAGGCTATAAAGCGCCCATACTATCCTCTGCCTACACTAGAAGACATCACTCCAAAGCTGGCTGGAGCCAGTTACTTCAGCGTAATGGATGCTAGATCTGGATACTGGGCAGTCAAACTTTCTGAAAAATCCTCGAAGCTCACCACATTCAACACAATCTTCAGCAGATACAGATTTTGTCGCCTACCTTTTGGCATTGTCTCTGCTCAGGACATTTTTCAACAGAAAATAGACGAAATCTATGAAGGTCTGCCTGGAGTCGTTGACATTTTGGTCTATGGGAAAACCAAGGAGGAACATGACCGTAATCTCAGGACCATGCTGGAACGGTCTTGAGAAAAGGGAGTGCGCCTTAATCCTGAGAAAAGAACTATTTGTGTTCCGAAGTCAGCTATTTTGGCCACCGCCTTACTCAGGAGGGAATCAAACCTGATCCTCAACAACTGGCAGCCATTAAAGAGATGACACTACCCAAGAACCGTGCTGAACTTGAAACAATTCTTGGCATGGTCAATTATCTTTCAAAGTTTGCACCAAGCCTTTCAGATATTAATGCACCTCTGAGACAACTACTGAGGCATGACAGTGAGTTCCTATGGGACAAACAACATGATGTGGCATTTCAAAAGATGAAGGACATCCTCACCAGGGAACCAGGCCCTGTGCTTGCATTCTTTGACACAAGCAAAGACCTCACGCTGCAAGTGGATGCCTCCAAATATGGCTTAGGCACAGTGTTGCTGCAGGAAGGCAAACCACTTGCTTATGCCTCAAAGTCACTCACAGACTCAGAAATAAATTACGCCCAGACTGATAAAGAGCTCCTTGCCATTCTCTGGGGTTGCAAAAGATTTCACCAGTACGTTTATGGGCGGCACATAACAGTGGAATCGGATCATAAACCCTTGGAAGCGATCATCAGAAAGCCATTGTCTGCAGCCCCACCAAGACTGCAAAGAATGGTCCTGCAATTGCAAAAGTACAGCTTCACCATCGTGCATGTTCCTGGCAAGAATATTTCAGTAGCAGACACATTGTCAAGAAAATCAATGCCTTGCAGTGAAGGGATGGATGTGCAAGTCCACACAGTACTCAGTGCTCTCTGAGTTAGTGACGCAAAACTCAGTAGAATCCGGGAGGAAACAGAGAAAGATGTCCACATTAAGGAGAGTGATTAAAGAAGGGTGGCCTAATGAGAGAAAGAGATGCCCTACAGCCTTCCTAGAGTACTGGAACCACAGGGATAAATTATCCGAGATGAATGGGATGGTTTTCAAGGGAGAAAAGATCGTAATTCCTACGCTGTTGAGAGAAGGGATGCTTAAACGCATTCATTCTGGCCACATGGGAATTGAAAAATCCAAACAGCGTGCTAGAGACATTCTTTTTTGGCCTGGCATGTCCAAACAGATCGCTGGCATGGTCGAGCAGTGTTCCATTTGCCTTGAGCGTCGAATGTCAAATACAAAAGAGCCTTTCATTTCCCATCCTATCCCAAACTGGCCATTGCAGACTGTAGGTACTAATTTATTCACTTGGAATAATGAAGACTACATAGTGGTGGTAGATTACTACAGTAGATACCTTGACTTGGAGAAGCTCAAGAGCACCACAGCTGCTGCAGTGATCCTGAAACTAAAGACAATATTTGCAGCACATGGGATCCCCTGAAAAGGTTATCTCAGACAATGGGCCTCAATTCAGCTCAAAAGACTTTGAGAGTTTTGCTCGCGCTTGGGATTTTGTGCATGTCACAAGTAGCCCGCATTACCCACAAAGTAATGGGCTGAGCGAGAAGGCAGTACAGATTGCAAAATCACTAATGGACAAAGCGAAAGCAGACCAGAAAGATCCCTACATCAGCCTGCTGGAGTACCGGAACACCCCAGTGGATGGTTTCAGATCACGGGCCCAAGTGCTGATGAGCAGAAGATTGCACTCCATTCTCCCCACCACCAACCAACAGCTACTGCCCAAGACTGTCTGTGGAAAAGATGTTCATGCTAGATGTGAACAAAGGCAACAGTACCAAGAAAAGTATTACAACAGGTCAGCAAAACTGCTCACACCACTGCATTCAGGATTCAGGGAGCTGGAAGCCTGCTGTAGTCATCAAGCCTGCTGACACTTTCATGTCCTACCATATATGCACTGCGGAAGACCAAGTTTTCCGAAGGAATCGTCATCACCTTTTGCAAGATAAAGCATGACCTGTCAATGCTGAGTCCAGAATGTCTTCAACAACTCAACACACAGTGCCGTTGGATTACCCTAGGCAGACAGACATGAAAAACACTGCTGTTCCACGCTATATTACCAGATCAGGACGTGAAGTGAAACCCAGAGTTGTCCTTGATCTATAATTGTAAAGGGTGTAGGCGGATCGCTGCCCAAAAAAAAAAATTAAATTATCAATTATTATTCAATTGTCAATTATCGCAAACATTGATGTAGTTGTGGTTTGTATAGTTTTTATACTGATCGTTGCATTGTTATGTTATAACTAAATAATTGCTGAGTTGTAACGTTGTATTCCTTGCTATAATTTGTCAAACTTTTCAAAGAAAGGGGATGTAATATTCAAGCTGTTTTAATATAAATTCATGAGTGTTATATATGTTATGCAGTTCCTGGAAAGCAAAGCCAAAGTTTTCAAGCAGCGAGCAAGCAACAAGCAAAGCTGGGTATCTGTTTTTATCGGACTGATTTCAGTCTATCCCATTCACTGTTTGATCCAATCACATTGTCTCTGTTTGGGGCGGAGCCCTGCCCCGCACGGCCTCTTTCCATGCATATATTACCTGCTAGTAAATATGTCACATAGAGGAAATATCCTAGCAGATTTCTATGAAGTGCTATAATCATGCCTTATAATGCTAAAAGTCAACAACCATCTGTAATATTCAAGCTGTGTGAATATAAATTCATGAGTGTTATATATGTTGAAAAATGTAAGTCACCTTGATATGTGAGAGAATAAAGAAGGAAGTGTGGTTTTACGGTCAAGCAGAACGAGACTTCATTTTATTAAAAATAATACACCATCCACATCACATTATTGCTATCAAAACAAGTGTTGATTCAATATCAAACATAACGTATTTGTCATACCAAATACATATACTAATTTTATCTACTAAACGGGTTAAGGCATAGATTAAAATATCCTAAATCCTAATAACCACAGCAAGCTTATAAGGCATAAAATACAACATTAATATATCTTGTCTCTTGAGTATATTGCTTTAATAGAAACAGTCATTACTGATTGTCCTTTTGGCAAAGTCCATAAGAGTTTGGGTGTCCTTTGCACAAGAAGAGAAAAAGACACGTTTTCTTGTGGAATGCAGCAAAGAAAGGGGAGATGTCCAAGGGGGTCATGAGAATGTTACGTTGTGTGGCTGTGGTGATTTTCTTAGCTCAGACGGAGCTATAAGTCAATCATTTGTGTTTATCCTATTGGTAGTTTATGCGTAAAAAGGTCTGCGGGTATCACGAGCCATCTGTTTCTGGAACCTCTCCAGATAAGCAGTTCTCTGTTCTTAAATCCGTGCAGATGTAATGCGCTCACTTTCTCCTGAAACCTATCGTTATTTATGGATCTCACAACGATAAGCAGAGCATGGCAGGAAGCTAGTCAGACAATTGGGCGTTGTGTTGGTCATTTGTTAATTTTACGACTCGGCGTGGAGGGGGAAACTCCGTGGATTGTGCTGAGTTGAGATTATATGTGTGTGTTCTTTTCGACCAGGTTCTACAGTATCAGATTGATTTTAAGATAGAGAATAGACGATAAAGAATTAACTTGATGGAGCTCAAACTCAAAACACGCAGCAGCAACAAACAGGAAATTACGTAGTAGTAAAAAAAATTTTATTAAAACTTTAAATGAATAAAACTTTAATTCACGGTTTGAAAAAAACACCCAGTGTTTGTTAGGTTACACTGTTTTAAATTCCTATACCTATGATTTAATGTGTTGGTTTACAGTTGCACAATTACAACATTGTCTTTGAGTGAAAGAAAATGAAAGTATTCTTCTCTCAGTAATGTTCCATTTTAACGTCAGTCATACCTTAAGCATTCTTACTGTATAGAGCTAAAGTTTGACAGTCAAGATTTAGCAAACACGGGTAAATTAACCTCTCACTCGTGAAAAAAAAAAAAAGAACTAAACTAAACAAGTTTGACCTGTATGAACAACATACAAAGAGATTTGTCTTTCAGTGTATGGAATGCAGAAGAATGTCACACAGGTTTACACCCAATACATTTCTTATTAAGATTAATTTATTCATTAGGCCCTCCATGTGGACATTAATTGGCAAGTAAATTTATTGTTATATTAGTTAAACTTTCATTTTCTCATCAAGACCCACCCCTTCTGATAATCTATAAAATCAGCACTGAAACAGGCACGTTGTGCCATTCACCTCCTGATAAAAGATGGATCTGCAAATCTCAGTTTTTCTTCTGTTCGTTCTTTTCACTGCAGGTACAAAGACAAATAGTGTTTGTAATCTTACTGAGTACAAATACAGATCATTAGATGTTCTCTCTCATGCCTTCTCTCTTTTGTATTACTAAAGGAGACTCTCTCAGCTGTTATCAGTGCACAAGTGTGTCGGGCTCTTGTGCACAGACCACATGCTCCGATGGAGTTACTGTCACGGTTCAGAAATCCTATGCTTCCTCCTTGTCTCGTGCTCGTTGTTTATGTGTGTGTGAGAGTGTGTGGGCGTGCCGACTCTTCGGCGCTGATCACGCTCCAGCTGATTCAATCTCCATCACCAGCTGCAGCTCATCACACCACCTATAAATACTCACCCAATTCTCATCTCCTTTGTCAGATCGTTGTTTGTGAGTCCCGGTTGTGTTTGGTCTCGTCTTCGTTCCAGTTTATGCCGTCTTCGTTCCTGTTCCTGTTCCTGTTCGTGTTCTGTGGATGTTATCTGGATTCGTCACGTCACGTCAACACTTCTCTTCACGGACTCATCTGCGCCACAAACCTGTATCTATTTCTGGACTGTAATATTTATCATTTTCACCTTACCAATAAACTGAGTTACTTGCAGATTGTTTCCGAGTCTCTGTCATGACAGAACGATCTGACCACCTGATGGAAGCAGCGAGTAGCTCTACCGGATCGCTGGAGGACTTTGTGAACAGTAACAGACTTCGCATGGATTCCCAGGAGAGGAACCTCAGCGACACAGCATGCGCTGTTCAGGTTCTAGTGGCGCAGGTGTCCGAGCTCACCCAACAGTTTCAACATCTACGAGTTTCCACTGCGCCCTCCACACCGCCGGTTCCCCCACCACCACCGGAGAACCCCTCCCAGTCGGAACCCCGCCTACCAGTCCCTGAGTCATACGCAGGTGAACCCAACTACTGTCGAGCATTTCTTACACTATGTTCCATGCATTTTTCTCTCCAACCCAGAACATTCAATACTGAGCGAGCCAAGGTCGCTTTCGTGTTGACGTTGCTGACTGGGAGAGCGGCACTCTGGGGAACGGCGGTGTGGGAGAATCAAGATCCTTGCTGTGCTTCGTTCCAGGATCTCTCCGCCGTGTCCAGAAAGAGATCTACGCCATGGACCTTCCCACCTCGCTCAACGACCTGATCGCCCTGGCACTCAGGGTGGATGCGCGTTTGTCGCGCATGGATCACCGCACACAGCCCAGTCGTGCCACCGGAGGGACGGAGAGCCAGCGGTTTGGAGGCGGGGACACGGTCAGCCCTGTCTACGATCACGAGCCTATGCAGGTGGGGCGAGCTCGGCTTTCACGGGAGGAGAAGGAAAGGCGGAGGTCCCAGGGCCTCTGCATGTACTGTGGAGGAGCGGGTTATTTTGCCTACAACTGTCCGTTAAAAGGGGTCAGCCCGATAGTAAGTATGAGGCTACTGTCAGGTGGGATCTCCGCCGAGAAGACCTCATCCACATCTACTCTCCTTCCGGTAAGACTGAGATGGTCAACTCACCTTCACGACTGTCAAGCACTTCTGGATTCTGGGGCAGAAGATAATTTTATGGATTACACATTTGCACGCAAACTCCAAGTTCCCCTCAGACCCCTCACACACAAGATCGCAGTACACGCTCTCAACGGCCAAGAACTCCCCACCATCTCATTCATCACAGAGGACATCACCCTCATCACATCAGGCAATCACACCGAGACTATTTCCTTTTACATACTGGACACCCCCCTTGCACCCATCGTCCTTGGTCACCCCTGGCTCACCCGTCACAACCCTAAAGTGGACTGTCAATTAAAGTCTGTGTCGGCATGGAGCAGTCATTGTCATAAGTCTTGTCTAGTGTCTGCCTGTCCGTCTGTTTCTGTCCCTGTGTTTCAGGAGGAGGCAGTGGATTTATCTAACGTGCCCACGGAGTACCTGGACCTGAAGGAGGTGTTCAGTAAGTCTCGGGCTGCTTCTCTTCCCCCGCATCGTCCCTATGACTGTGCCATAGAGTTACTGCCAGGTACATCTCCGCCTAAAGGCAAGTTATATTCACTCTCTGCTCCAGAGAGGGAGGCTATGGAGAAATATATTTCTGATTCTCTAGCAACAGGGTTCATCCGTCCTTCCTCTTCTCCAGCGGGGGCGGGGTTCTTTTGTGGGGAAGAAGGACGGGTCTCTGACCTTGTATTGACTACGGGGTTGAACAACATCACGGTAAAGAATACTTATCCTTTGCCGTTGATGTCTTCAGCCTTGAGAGGTTGCAGGAGCCTCTGTCTTCACAAAGTTGGATTTACGTAATGCTTATCATTTGGTTCGCATCAGGGAGGGGGATGAATGGAAGACCGCCTTTAACACTCCCAGGGGGCATTTTGAATACTTGGTTATGCCTTTCAGGCTATCCAACTCTCCAGCGGTCTTCCAAGCACTTGTCAACAACGACATGCTGCGAGACATGGTCGATCAGTTCATATATGTCTACCTGGATGATATATTGATTTTTTCTGCGTCTCTCCAGGAACACGTGCAGCATGTCCGACAAGTGCTCCAGAGGTTGCTAGAGAATGGGCTTTTTGTCAAGGCGGAGAAATGCGATTTTCATGCACAGTCTGTTCCTTTTTTAGGTTACATCGTGTCGACTGAGGGAGTACGCATGGATCCTGAGAAGATTAAGGCTGTGGTGGAATGGCCAAGCCCAGATTCCCGTAAGGCCCTGCAGAGGTTTCTGGGATTCGCCAATTTCTACCGGCGTTTCATTCGCAATTTCAGCCAACTAGCCGCCTCTGACCGCCTTGACCTCCCCAGAACGACGTTCAGGTGGTCAGACGCAGCCGAGGCTGCGTTTACCAAACTGAAAGGCTGCTTTGTTTCAGCCCCCATCCTTATTACCCCTGATCCTTCACGTCAGTTCGTGGTGGAGGTCGATGCGTCAGAGGTGGGGGTAGGTGCAGTGCTATCCCAGCGCTCTCCTCAGACGACAAGGTGCACCCTTGCACGTTTTGTCTCATCGCCTGTCCCCAGCCGAACGCAATTATGACATTGGTAACAGAGAGTTGTTGGCAGTCAAGTTAGCATTGGAGGAATGGCGCCACTGGTTAGAAGGGTCGGAGTACCTTTTATTGTCTGGACCGATCATAAGAACTTGGAATACATTAGAACGGCTAAAAGATTAAACTCCAGGCAGGCTCGGTGGTCTCTTTTTTCGGTCGTTTTGATTTTACTCTCTCGCATCGCCCGGGTTCCAAGAACATCAAACCCGATTCTTTATCACGTATTTTTGACCGTTCCGAACGCCCGTCTACTCCCGAGTGCGTTTTACCTGAGACCATATTTGTCTCTACACTCACATGGGAGGTCGAATCGAAGGTCAAAGCGGCCTTAGAAGGGGTAACGCCTCCGGCACGTTGCCCACCGAACCGTTTATTTGTGCCTGAGGAGTTACGGTCCAGCGTTATTCAGTGGGGACATTGTTCCAATGTGGCTTGTCATCCAGGAGTCAGTCGTACTAATTTTTTAGTCAAGCAACGATTCTGGTGGCCGCTCATGGCTCGTGACGTTCACAATTTTGTCTTGGCTTGCTCAGTCTGTGCCACTGGTAAGTCTTCCAATCGACCCCCAGATGGGTTACTTCAACCGCTGCCGGTGCCTTCGAGACCCTGGTCCCATATCGCTCTAGATTTTGTCACCGCCCTCCCACCCTCCCAGGGTCACACGGTAGTTTTGACCGTGGTGGACCGGTTCTCGAAGGCAACCCATTTCATTCCCTAGCCCAAATTACCCTCAGCCAAGGAGACAGCGTTGATTGTCGTTGACCACGTCTTTCGGTTACATGGCCTCCCAATGGACGTGGTTTCCGACAGAGGACCCCAATTTGTGTCCAAATTTTGGCGAGAATTTTGTAAGTTACTGGGGGCGACTGTCAGTCTGTCCTCAGGGTTCCACCCCCAGAGCAATGGTCAAACTGAGCGAGCCAACCAAGATTTAGAAAGAACGCTGCGATGTATGGTATCCAAGAATCCTTCCTCGTGGAGTCAACAACTTTCTATGGTGGAGTACGCCCACAATACGTTACCAGTGTCATCCACGGGCCTATCTCCGCTTGAGTGTAGCGAGGTTACCAGCCACCAATTTTTCCTAGTCTGAATCCGAGGTCGCGGTCCCCGCCGCCCACGCCGTCCAGAGGTGTCACCGCACTTGGACTAGAGCCCGTGAGACTCTACTCCAAGTGGGGTCACGCACCAAGGCCAAAGCCGACCGCCACCGGTCTAGGCCTCCCGTATACGTCGCTGGTCAAAAAGTGTGGCTTTCTACCAAGAACATTCCTCTCCGCTCCGTGTCTAATAAACTTGCACCCAAATTCATTGGCCCGTTCACTGTCACCAAGATCATTAGTCCGGTGGCAGTCCGCCTCAACCTCCCTCCAGTGTACAGGAGAATTCATCCCGTCTTTCATGTATCTAAAATAAAGCCCGTTTTTCATTCACGTATTAATCCGCCGGCCCCGGTTCCCCCTCCGCCGCGACTCGTAGATGGGGAACCTACTTATTCGGTCAATCGTATTCTGGACTCAAGACGGAGGGGACACGGATTTCAGTACTTGGTGGACTGGGAGGGTTACGGTCCGGAGGAGAGAAGTTGGGTTCCGGCTAGGGACATCCTGGACCACACCCTTATCGATGATTACAATCGACAGGTAAGGGAGCCTGGGAACGCCAGGAGGCGTTTCTAGGGGGAGGGGTTCTGTCACGGTTCAGAAATCCTATGCTTCCTCCTTGTCTCGTGCTCGTTGTTTATGTGTGTGTGAGTGTGTGGGCGTGCCGACTCTTCGGCGCTGATCACGCTCCAGCTGATTCAATCTCCATCACGAGCTGCAGCTCATCACACCACCTATAAATACTCACCCAATTCTCATCTCCTTTGTCAGATCGTTGTTTGTGAGTCCCAGTTGTGTTTGGTCTCGTCTTCGTTCCAGTTTATGCCGTCTTCGTTCCTGTTCCTGTTCCTGTTCGTGTTCTGTGGATGTTATCTGAATTTGTCACGTCACGTCACGTCAACACTTCTCTTCACGGACTCATCTGACCATCAAAGTCCCTGCGCCACAAACCTGTATCTATTTCTGGACTGTAATATTTATCATTTTCACCTTACCAATAAACTGAGTTACTTGCAGATTGTTTCCGAGTCTCTGTCATGACAGTTACTAGCTGCCTCAGTGCAACATTATATGTTGGTAAGTCCAATATATGATTAACTAAAATTTTAACTTACTGATGGAGACACTGCTATAATTTTCTGTGTAGAATTTATGACTGCATGCATAGAATGTTCTATATGTTTTTTTTTATTTGAAAATAGAAAAACTCTAATTGTAAAGCATTTTTAGTGGTCTTACACCTTTGGACATTATTGTATAAATATTAGAGATAATTTAATTTTTCCAAAAAGTTTGTGGTTTCATTATTGGAAAGATAAACTCTTTCTACTTGAACATATATATAAATACATTTTGCATCAAAATAATTTTCAGTTGAAATGCTCATTCCTGTATAACTAATGTGTTTTTAGGCAATGGAACTATAATAACGGCTAAGAGTTGTGCTTTACCAAATGGCTGTCCAAGTGGATCCATCAACCTTGGCATTGGAAAGATCACTTCTACCTGCTGTAACACGAATCTCTGTAACTCCCTAGATGCTCCAGGTATTGAACCTTACTGACATGTAGTTATTGAACATTTAGCCTAAAAAAAACCTGGAACTTAATTTTCTTTCAGGAATTGTAAAGTCAGCTGAAATAGAAATTTGTAAAGGAAGCTGTGTTTTCCTCCTGTAGATCCCGCTATTGTCCCCAATGGAAAGAAATGTTACTATTGTGATGGACAGAGCTGCTCAAACACACTGAGCTGTTCAGGGAGTGAAGAAAGCTGCTTTGCGGCAACAGGTGTGTATCTGGTAAAGGAAGAAGATTAAAATTGATATTTTTATCTCTTTTATGTTTGAGCATTTGATACAGATTATGTATACCAATGCCCTGCCCTGACTGACTCAACCCTCTATCTTTTCATCAGGGAAATTCGAAAGCCAGCCAATAGCTGTAAAAGGCTGTGTCTCTGCATCTATTTGTAATTTTGTCTCAATAATTGGTGCATTTGTTGATGGCGTGTCATGTTGTTCAGGGAACTTGTGTAACAGTGCTAAAAGTGTCACTCAGAGCTTCCTGTTCCTCTGCTGTTCTCTGCTCTCCTTCATCCTGCTGCACTGAATCCAGCAGCTCTTCACATTCTGTAGATGCAGTAAAGACACAATATGATGTGCTTTACAAACAAATAGCTTGTAATCCTACAAATAGGTAATCCTCTGTACTGTCTTTGATTTGGTGTGATGAATTAAAAAATATATGCTACCGGCAATTGAAATTTATTTATTGTCTACACAAAATTTGATGTTTGAAATGAATTACTTTATATTTTCTGAACATTTACTCAACTCATTCCTGTCAGAAACTGCAGAAGGATGTTCAACTAAATCCATCTGTGATATTAGATCTCACCTTTGCAGCTTCATGTATTTTGCTAAACTGCATAATTGTTTGTTTAATGTGCTTTTATGCTCTTGCGGTAAAAGAGGTTAAAGGTGGTGAACCTGTAACTCAAGGCTACATAAGGGGCTAATGGTGCACAATGTCTTCACCATGCAATGCAGACTTTCTCATTGTGCTCAACACCCATATTTTTTGTATGCTTAAAATAAAACTACTGATTTAATTTAATTGAAATACTTTATTCTGTACTTCCTACACTGGCAAATAAAAATCCAACAGGACACAACAAATCACAAATTTTTGCAATTAATTTTGAAATGAATCAGTTGTTTCACAAATACAGCATTTTGTATCAGTACCGATATTATAAAAACACAGGGAAGGTTGATTATTTAATCTTCCACTTTTTCACACAAATGATGTTGCTCTAACTATTAAAAAGAAAATAATGTAGGCTATATATTAGGATTCATATCACATTTTTTAATGACATGAAACTGTAGCAGAAATGACAGCGTTCTAACAACAGTTAATAGCAGAATACATTAATGAATGACAATGGACATTGAACATACATAAATGCTTAAAGAAATAAAACAAAATAGAACATAAAATAGTGTATTGAAGACCAAGCTCCAGTGAAATATCTTCACAATCCTCTATGATGCCTTTGAGTTAATCATTATCTGTATTTTGCTGTGAATGAATGGTAGTTTCTCTCTGCAGATGATGAGGTTGTAGGATGTGACAGCATCTGAAATGAACAATTGAGTTTAGATATACAATGTGTCTCCTTTCATTTGTTTATGTGAAAACAATTGTTTATGAAGGCCAAAATGTGATCACTTCACAATGTTAAAAGGAAAAAGTAATATAAAGTCAAGGGATAGCTGGGTATGTTTATGCATAAACCCTGGTAATAAAAAATATCTAACAAAATGGACCAAAAATTCAATATCTTTGTTACTTACTTAGTGAAGAAGAGGAGAGTATCCTTAACTGAATAGAGCTGGTCACACGTGTTCTCTTAAACTAAAAAAAGAAAAGACATAGAAAACCAATTAGCATTTGAAAGTTATAATTTAAAGACATTTACATTATTTACCTGTTGAGAGTGTGTTGACAGTCTGTGTAGTTGGATGGCTGAGCTCCAGAAAATCAGTAATGAAGCATCTTAAGAGTGTAGCCTCGTTTAAGGTTTTACAGTAAAACAACGACAGCAGCATGTTGTGTGAATTATGTTTTTATTGACGTGAAAAATTGTCAGTGCTCTTAACAACAGTTATTAGTTGAATACATTAATGAATGACAATTGACATTGAACATGAATAAATGCATAAAGAAGTAAAACAACATAAGAACAAAAAAATAGATGTGATGAAGATCAAGTTTCAGTGAAACAATCACAATACAATCCATATGATGCCTTTAAGTCCATCATTTTGGTGTGATTAATTGGCGATTTTTCTCTGCAGATGATGAGGCTGTAGGATGTGATACATCTGAAAAACACAATTGAGTTTAGAGTTACAGTGTGTCCATGTGTTTATGTAAAAACAATTATGCTTATGAAGGCCAAAAGCAAAAATGGACAGTATGTGAGCCCTTCACAATCTTAAAAGAAAAAAAGTGATATAAAGTCATGGGATAGTTTTAATATTTGTTTTGTGACTGGGTATGTTTATACATAAACCCAAGTAATAATTTAAAAAATCTAACAATATGAATTATAAATTCATTGTCTCTTTTACTTACTTAGTGGAGAAGAAGAGAAAAGTTTCCACAGCTTAACTGAACTGCAAACACTTATATGTGACCAAAAAAGAAAAAGATAAGAGCATGTTTTGTTTGGAAACTAGTTACAATTTTAAAGTTAAATATGTATTTAAATTTTAAGAATGAAATAATTTACCTGTTGAGAGTGTATTGACAGTCTGTGTAGTTGTATCACTGAAAATCAGTAATGAGGTGCTTTGACAGTTACAGATTTGAAAAGCAAAAGGGCGGGAACAAAGAACCTAAACTCTGACACAAAGAACCATTTCAGCATGAAAGGGTTCTTCAGAATGCTATGGTTCTAAATAAAACCATTACTGCATGTAAAGAACCTTTAAAGAACCGTCTTTTTTTTAGTGTGCCAAACCTTTCATATGTTTTACATCAGGCTAGCACCATAGAAAAAATATACTATGTCCAAAAACATGTGAATGCCTGAGCACCACACTTACACAATTTCAATTATAACAAGCCCTAATATTTTTATACAGGCCGGTCACATTCATCCACACCTGACTCAGCATCAGTGTCATCATGCATGAATTACTGAAATAGCCAAAAACCTTAAAAGGGTTTATTCACATACTTTTGGAAATGAGCTTCAAATCACCTATTTTTCTGAAACCCTTTTGACTGTATAAAACAACTGAGTGAATCTTTACTTGTTTAATATTTTAACGGCTTTCATTTTTTCATTTCCATTTCAGTTAAGTGAAAACAACAAGGTGATCCTCCACATTTGTAGACACTGAGCAAAGTTTCAAGGAGCCTACAGTATGTAGTCTATAAGTAAAGTGAAACTATTCTATGCTTACGTACTTTGTAAGATCGCTCCTAAAACTGAAACTGCTCCTCAACTTCAAGCATTCTTATATATGACTGAAAGCAAAATCTCTGCTGAAAACAAAAACAAAACAAGTCTGACCTGAATGATTTTTCTTGTTCAGGCTGGTTTTAAATGATTTGTGATTTGATGCAGGTCTAGCTGGTGGATAGGCATATGCTGTTCACCATCTGAAGAATAATGTGGTCTTCTTTCTAATGATCTTAATGTAAAACAATAATATATAAAACATATGATAGTGTCACGCCCAAGGACATTTTGTGGGTGTTTTCTGTCTCCACGTGTTCCCCTTGACTTGGTTCATCCTCGTGTATGCCCATATTTGGTTATGTTCCTGTTCCTGTTGTAAGGATCCACCCGCTAGTCCAATTAGTCCAAACAGCGGAATCCAGCGGCCTAGTCGAAGGTTTAATGCATGCTTAGTCTTTTACTTGCGCCTCTGAATTTATCTGGATTTAGTTTCAATTTTAGTCTAGCTCCGTGCTCATTCTGACTCCAATTCCAAGTGATCATTCAATTTAGACAATATTTATAATTAAAAATTTATCACAGACATCGATTGTATGTTAATTTAGATATTTGATTATTCTGAAAAATCCCATACTTTCAATTATTCGTTCATTAGGGACCAGGTATAGCATAGGAATTACACTTCGGACGATTTCCACGGACACAAACTCGTCATTTCTGAACTTACTCAGAGAGTGCAGAGTGGTCATAATACCTTTAAATGAACTGCGCCTGCATACTCATAACAAAAAGTGTATTTTTTCCTATAACCACGAGAGCTACACCATGTTAAGTCAGCGACAGTCAGAAATCCAAAGTCTCCTTCATGGTGCCCCCCAGGGTTCATCCATTAGTGCTTTGGTATGATCTGTCCTGAACGCAGATTTACGGAAATACCACTACACATTAAATGATTTCTGAAGAGATCAGAATAAGTCAAATATAACATTTTATTATCAGTCAGGTAAATATGTATTAATTATGCCAATTGCATAGCCAATTCAAAGATGTGAAATCATATCAATACAAAACATCAAATTCTCAAAGATTAATCTAAGAGTAAAAGATGCATACCAGACCTTAGAAAATACATAGTATGGAGTGTAGAGACACACCACTCTTCATTGTAGTACACAGTAGTCAATGTATGGAACGCAGAAGAAAATATATAAGTGACAAGTATATACAAGGTTTGTAATTTCATAAGGGTGAGAAAATTAGAGAATGTTAATTTTTGGGTGAGGTTTCCTTATTTCCCCGTCTGATGAGCTATAAAACGAGTGCTGAAACAGGCACTTTATCTCATCCACCTCCTGATCAAAGAAGGATCTGCAAAACTCACTTTTTCTTCTGTTCGTTCTATTTACTGGAGGTACAAAATATAATTTTTGTAATGTTATTGGGTACAAATTACATGTCTCTCTCTCTCACCGCCTCTCTCTTTTTAATTACTAAAAGACAATCTCTCAGCTGTTATGACTGCATAAGTGTGACCAGAACCGTCAGTGTCCCACTGAATCTACCAACTGCTTCAGTGCAACAATTACTGGTAAGTTCAGTGTAATGTATTCATAACTGACACAGAACTTCTTTTCTGGACAGAATTTATAATTGCACGCTTAGAATGTTCTACATATATTACTGAAATCATTATGATATTATAATCTGAAATGTAAAATGAGTGTGAAATGAGAAAAAACAAAATATAAAGAATTTTTTCTAGTGGTCTTATACTTTTGGACCTCACATTGTTCGAGTTCTAATAAATGCTTTTGATACAGTATTGGAAACACTTTATATTTTGACATATCAATAAACTTTTAATCAAAATAATGTTCAGTTGAACTGCTCGTATCACTCATGTGTTTTAGTCAACAGTACTACATTGAAGGTTAAAAGCTGTGCTCCATCTGTCTGTCCAAGTGGATCCGTCAACCTTGGCATTGACGAGTCTCTTCTGTGTGCTGTAACACAGATCTCTGTAATGCCCAAGATGCTCCAGGTATTGTACTTTACTGAAATAAAGCAGTTTAACAAGAAATAAATCGGATGGAACTTTATTTTCTATCAGAAATGTGACATCAGCCCGAAAACGAATGTTGCTTTGCAGGCAGAGCAAATTGTTACTTTTTCCACGAAAGATTAGGAAGACAATTTATTTTATTTATTTTTTGGTACAATGAACACTAACAATGTTGTGTGCACAATAAGACCAGCACCATGTAAAGCAAATCTTTTTTCCCTTCTGTAGATCTCAGCAATAACGCTCCCAATGGAAAGAAATGTTATTACTGTGATGGACAGAGCTGCTCAAACACAGTGAGCTGTTCAGGGAGTGAATGCAACAGGTGAGAATCTGGAAAAGGAAGAAGGTTCACTGTCTTTCTCACATCACACCAGTGGCCAACTTGACTCTGAGTCTAACTGTTTTCTTCTTTTCGTTCTATTTACTGGAGGTACAAAATATAATTTTTGTAATGTTATTGGGTACAAATTACATGTCTCTCTCTCACCGCCTCTCTCTTTTAATTACTAAAAGACAATCTCTCAGCTGTTATGACTGCATAAGTGTGACCAGAACCGTCAGTGTCCCACTGAATCTACCAACTGCTTCAGTGCAACAATTACTGGTAAGTTCAGTGTAATGTATTCATAACTGACACAGAACTTCTTTTCTGGACAGAATTTATAATTGCACGCTTAGAATGTTCTACATATATTACTGAAATCATTATGATATTATAATCTGAAATGTAAAATGAGTGTGAAATGAGAAAAAACAAAATATAAAGAATTTTTTTCTAGTGGTCTTATACTTTTGGACCTCACATTGTTCGAGTTCTAATAAATGCTTTTGATACAGTATTGGAAACACTTTATATTTTGACATATCAATAAACTTTTAATCAAAATAATGTTCAGTTGAACTGCTCGTATCACTCATGTGTTTTAGTCAACAGTACTACATTGAAGGTTAAAAGCTGTGCTCCATCTGTCTGTCCAAGTGGATCCGTCAACCTTGGCATTGGACGAGTCTCTTCTGTGTGCTGTAACACAGATCT
Organism: Onychostoma macrolepis; assembly: GCF_012432095.1. Taxonomy (NCBI): domain Eukaryota; kingdom Metazoa; phylum Chordata; class Actinopteri; order Cypriniformes; family Cyprinidae; genus Onychostoma; species Onychostoma macrolepis. Next base: position 26,004,731 of record NC_081175.1, read on the forward strand.
CTGTAATGCCCAAGATGCTCCAGGTATTGTACTTTACTGAAATAAAGCAGTTTAACAAGAAATAAATCGGATGGAACTTTATTTTCTATCAGAAATGTGACATCAGCCCGAAAACGAATGTTGCTTTGCAGGCAGAGCAAATTGTTACTTTTTCCACGAAAGATTAGGAAGACAATTTATTTTATTTATTTTTTTTGGTACAATGAACACTAACAATGTTGTGTGCACAATAAGACCAGCACCATGTAAAGCAAATCTTTTTTCCCTTCTGTAGATCTCAGCAATAACGCTCCCAATGGAAAGAAATGTTATTACTGTGATGGACAGAGCTGCTCAAACACAGTGAGCTGTTCAGGGAGTGAATGCAACAGGTGAGAATCTGGAAAAGGAAGAAGGTTCACTGTCTTTCTCACATCACACCAGTGGCCAACTTGACTCTGAGTCTAACTGTTTTCTTCTTTAATCTTTTCTTCAGCAAGTTTGGGAGGTCAGCCAACGCCTGTTAAAGGTTGTGCCTCTAAATGATGTTTTTATTAACAAAGTTCGGGAGGAGCACGTCAGATACTTAGCCTAATTAGACACAAGTGGTACGCCATCAGGCTAATCGAAACAAGGGTACAAATACAGCTGACATACCTCCTTTCATTGACGGCTAATCAGCATCCCTCCACCACCCCTTCTCCACTATCATCACTAAAGTTCCAACACGGGGGGGGATACTCTGGGTTCGGGCAATTCCCGAGCTCTGAGCCCTTCCCCAGGACAGCACGCCAACAACGTATTACCATACTCGCCAAATACGCATTACGTTACTCGTGCTAATATATGTAAGTGTGAACTCGTGAAATCTATTTGCGATGCCCCAAACTTGATTCCTACTGTGGATGGTGTCTCATGCTGTGAGGGGAACCTGTGTAACGGTGCTCAGAGCGTCACTCAGAGCTTCCTGTTCCTCTGCTGTTCTCTGCTCTCCTTCATCCTGCTGCACTGAATCCAGCAGCTCTTCACATTCTGTAGATGCAGCAAAGACACAATATGATGTGCTTTACAAACAAATAGCTTGTATTACCTTTTAATTGATGTGATAAATTCAAAAGATATACAAAATCTGAATAATTGAAAGAAATATAAAGCTCACGCATTTTTTTAATTAAAATATAAAAATCATCTTTACAGCTTTTTCTGAGTTTATTTTCAATAAAGCATACAATGCATGCATAAGACATGAAATTTGTTGACTCTATTGCTGTTAATCATAATTATTTATTATTAGACAGAGAAGTACAATAGCTGAACTGTCATACTGAAAAATGTAATTACGTTACTAGCTGACCATGTTTTAGAGAACAGGGTCAACAACAGCTGATATAATGCTGATATTTAGCCACAACATAACTAAACAAATAAAGTTTGATGACAAATTTTGATACTGGCTTATCAATAACTTTAACAATGTCTTTCCTACCGTTCTGGGCTTGGAATGTGTAAGTTGTGTTGCTGCCTATGAAGGGAAAGCTCTTGGATTTCATCAGAAAGGTGAAAGAACCTTGTAATGTAATGGCATAAGGGTGAGTAATTAATGACAGAATTTTCATTTTTGGGTGATTTGCTCTAGACAATCTAAAATTTTTCAAGTATTAAATTAAAATAAATATTATTGCTAATATCTGAACAGCATATAACGAAAATTTAAAAATGAAAGCCTGTAGACCCAGTCAACACGTGAGATCATGCGATGATCACAGTGACATCACACCATTCTCATACGGTGATCCTCAGAGTGTGAGTAATATGTGAGCTCATTGTGAACCCAAAATGGTACACAATATTGTCGCTATCCATAATACATTTGCATTTTAAAATGACTATATATAGTGACAATATATTGCTATACCCCTGCATTGTTTTGAATGTTGAACAATTGTATCAACATATGTAGCCTATATATTCTATATCCTGCGATCCAACAGAGGATGAGAGGTACAGAGAATGGATCAGATAATTTTTATAGAGAAAGTATAGTTTAGTGTCACTCCTGATTTTTGAACTAATCAATCATGTTAACAACTTTACAGCACTTATTGTGAATTTCACTCACTAACATTGTAGTGGGGACTCTTTGTGAAAACACCTAGGCTAAATGGTTAATTATAGATATAGTAAGACAGAAACTCACCTGTTCTCTACTCATGTTGGTCTGCTGTATTCCCTGAAAAGGTAAACAGGTCTTTCGGGTCTCGAGAGACTAGCATAAATTGACCAACAGCGCCATCTGCTGTTTTTGGATTGCATTTGTGAGAAAATCTGTTTGCACACATGTGAGAAAATCCGCCTGCATCCGCCGCATTTGTGAGAAAATCAAGTCACATTTCGTCATAAAAAGGTAAATGAGTCTCACAGTTGTAACACACAATACATATTTGTCCATACATCTGCATTTTCTCTCAGATAGTTTTGTATTTGCAAATCAGTTTGCGTTTGTTTGAAAGTCGAGTTTTTCTTTGCAAAGCAGATTGTGTTTATTTGCAAAACACTGGATTTGTTTGATGATTATCGGCACAAAATTCGCTCCATATCTTCACTTCCTGTACAGCGCAATATGTTTGAGCAGCTCTTCTCATCACAAGAGTAACATTTCTTTCCATTGGGGGCAAGAGAGTTGGGATCTACAGGATGAAAACCAGTATTCTTTTATTTTATTGTCCATACAAAATATAACATTTAATGAAAACAACACTCTGTTAGCTGTTCCTCCAGGAAAATGAGTAGCAGTTCAGTTACATTTCAATCCATCATACTGGACTTACCAACGTCTGACACTGATGTTATACTTGAGCACTTGGAATTTCCACTGTAGCAGTTTTCACAGCTGTAACAGCTGAAAGAGTGTCCTTTAGTAATAAAACACAGAGAGACAGTGAAAAAGAGATGCCAGTAATCTGTATTTATACTCAATAAAATTACAAACTGTTTTTCTTTGTACCTGCAAGATTCTCCTTTTCCTGCCGCTTTCTGGGCGCTTTTGAAATTTGATATTATGTTCCTATAAACAATCACTTGTGTTTGTCATATTAGGCCTATTGTTTGTATTATTTTCTCATTTTAAGTCGCTGTGGGAAAAATCAAAAGCACATTATCATATAAAGCACAATACCTGCTGCATTGCAGAGGTCAGTGTCACAGCAGCGGGTAGTTACTGACCCAATCGGGAGCTGCTGGGTCCCAGGTTCACATGTAGATGTACACATTTTAGTTGTACTGGTCAGCTTCATGGGACCTTCAAAAAAAAAAACCATAAATCTCTGTATAATAGGATAATTAAACATTTTCAACGTTTGCAGTTATGTGAAAAAATCTGATTAATGTCACAGCCATTTAAACATGAACGCTTCTTGTTATTTTCGCTGTACAAAAACAGTTAAGCTGCTTGATATTTCATACTGATACTTCTTATCATATTTTAATGTATTGTTGCAATCATAAACACACTGGTACTAGAACAAATAGTTGTGCTGTTTACTGCGATTATTATGCACTTGTTACTCTAGTTATTTACCTTCTATAGCAGAAATGAGCACTTTTATTAGAAATTACATTTCCATTGTTTCAGCACCAGTAAATTATAGCAGCATCTCCATCACTCAAACATAACAGCACATTTCAATAAATCATATTGGACTTACCAACTTCTGTCACTGTTGTTATACTCATGCACTTGGAAGATTCACTGGGGCATGTTGTTACACTTAGATTTGCACAGGAAGCCATCAGACCCAAACACTCATAACATTTGAGAGAGTGACCTTAGTAATAAAACAGAGACAGTGAGAGAGAGAGACATCTATTATCTCTATTTGTACCCAGTAATATTACAAACACTATTTGTCTTTGTACCTGCAGTGAAAAGTACGAACAGAAGAAAAACTGAGATCTGTAGATCCATCTTTGATCAGGAGGTGAATGAGATAACGTGTCTGTTTCAGCGCTCATTTTATAGCTTATCAAATGGGAGGGTCTTTATGAGACAATGACAGTTTAACAGAAGTTTCTGGACATTTGTGGAATCAGAAACATCAGCTTAAAAAAACACATGGAAAAAATAAAATACTGTTGATTTTCTACCAGGACATTATCTATTCATTTTACAGGTATTTCTGTAAACCCTAAAACACACACACACAAAAAATAAATAAATAAAAAAATTTAAAAAATACAGGAAAAGTTGATTCAGAAAATTTCTTCATATCAATACAGCACAATGTAGCCCATTTTTATGTTGTTTTTTTTTTTTTTTTACAGTGTACATAATTTACTTGGAAGTTAATTATAAAGGAATGTTTTTAATATAAAAAAGCAAGGAGTACTAAGAAAGTACAGTAGCAAATAGTAGATAGCAAAATAATTAAATTAAAGAACAAAAAATTGGGCTAACATAAGCAAAGCGAAAAGGTTTTTAAAAATTATTAAATCAACAAGACGGTCTGGCATAGGTTGATGAAATTACATTAGTTTTGTATAAGCAAAAAATATGATTTTGATATATTAATGTATTATTTTAAGCAATATTACAGTACTGGCCTAATGAAAATAACCACCTAAACAAACACAAATTTTCTGTTTATATAATCATAAGCTCTTAAATATTTTATTAAGTATTTAGTTTTAAGTATATTATGATGTTCTTAGTGGTGTAAATGTATGTGATAATCAGCTACATAAATCTGCAACATTTAAAAAATGTATTACATGTTTATATTATTATTATTATTTATTATAATTATCAATTATTATAATTTGATCAGAGACATGGTGCGCTGTGTAAATATGATGGTTACTGTATAGTTCTAGACTAAATGTGATCATGCATTTACTCATCTCAGTTGCACAAAAACAGATTCATCATTTCTACAAATAAAAACAACAACAATGAAATGCAAATTCAGAATATGATACAAACCTGCAATAATTAAATATGTTAAATAATACAAATTTTCCTTTATGCATTCAATCCCAGTTTATTAACCAGTGCTGCTGTCCTTCAGTTATCCAATTTAACCATACTAATAATCAAAAATGACTTTTGATGAACAAAACATTTTTTTTTCTTTTCTTTTTTTTTAATTGCTGAAGAGCATTGATCTTTCTTCTTCTGTGTCCTATTCTGTATGAAATTCAGAATGGCAGCATAATGGGCTGAAAGCCCAGATTTAAAAAGTAAAGAAAAAGTAATGCAAAAGTAACGTAACGCATTACTAAGCAACTAAGTAACATTATTAGTTACTTTTAACGCTATAATGTAATGCATGACTTTTAAAAGTAACTTTCCCCAACATTCATCAGAATCGTAAATACACTGGTATGTTGCACAGATAGTTTGACTATTTGTGGCACTCCGTTTTTCTTCTAGTTGTTTTCATATAGTGGCTAATGAATCAGAAGTCTCGCTCATTTGCAATATCATACTTCGGCGTTGCAAGATAAATTAAATTATTTGTTATAGACAGAGGGAAGACCTGAAAACGGATGCTGAGTTTGCTTTGTTTCTGCTCGATACACAAGTAACAATGGTTGTTTGCTTCACAGAACCATGATGTTCTAATATCAGCTATAGAAACAGTACAGGTTGTTTCATAGTGTGTATCTTAAATTTGGACGCGGAACAATGAAGGGAGGGGTGTGTTTGTTTTGGTGTCGATTTTAAATATCATTGTTTCTCAGAAATTGGAGACGGTTCTTGTACTAAATTCCTTATTCATTTATCAAAGTGCGCGTACAGAGCGCTGAAGGCAGTTCCGCCGGCAGTTTACTTTCAGTTTCGTTCTCTGCCGCTATTCTCATTGAGTGGTAAATGTGCGTGCATGAATGTAAGTTAATATCTTTCTTTACCGGTCATATTGCGATGATGTTACCGCTGCATGTCTGATTGTGGTCACCGGTTCATACTGTAGTTAAGTTTCAGAGGTGGGTAGTAACGAGTTACATTTACTTCGTTACATTTACTCGAGTACATTTTTTGTGTAACTAATACTTTTAGAGTATATTTAAAAATGGGTACTTTTACTCTTACTCAAGTACATTTTTAGTGGAAAAAAACGGTACTTTTACTTCGTTACTGTGGGCGACGCTCCTCTCCTTACTTTATCTTAATGCATTAAAAATCCTTAAATTTATTCCAAGCGCGCCGTCTACTATTTTTTTTTTCTGGGCAATGAGCGATGCCCGTTCGCGAATGATTCATTCTTTTGAGTCAATTCTGTTCGAAGGCTTGATCAAATCAGTTGGCAGACCAGTGAATCGGTTCGCGAATCAGTTTGAATGATTCGTTCAGTTCCCTGCCGCACGCGCTGAGTCGTCTGAAGCAGTTCTCACTCAGAGTTGTAACATCAGGAGCGTTGAAGACGTGGCTTTGGATCTACAGTCAGCTGAAAGCAAATCTGCAAAGGCTATTGCTAGCTATGAAGATCTGATCTTTATTAGATGAGCACCGCGTGTGCTGTCGGTTCCACAGGTATAGATCCGATTACAGTACACGATACCATGACATTACCAGTTTGTTGTACATGTACCTTACACATTAAATGCATTGTATAATTTATTCATTAAATAAGCTGTCACAGAGTATGAAATAAACACCCGCCAAACCCGCGTTAGTTCCAGGAGGAATGCCTTGCCATGACACAATTAATATTTTCACAATATTTAGGCTTGCAGAAATAAAGGCTACATTTGTTTACATTTTGCAGAACAGACGGAAGAAGATCCGTCAATGTGCATTTGTTTCGTTATGTTCAGATGTTCTGCAGAGTTTTCACTCTTCTCTGTGTCAGAGGTTATATACATTTCTAATACATAATTAAACTTTAAAATATAATTTAATTTAACTCCGTGATGCAAATCAGAATTTGTATCAGCTGTTACTCCAGTTTTCAGAGTAATATTATCCTTCAGAAATCATTCTAATATACTGATTTATTACCAGTGTTGTTGAGGAAAGAAAAAAAAAAAAACAGCATATGCTGGTATGGTATGTTTTGAAGCTGGAATGCTGGTTTGTGCTGGTCATGTGCTGGTCTTGAGCTGGTGCTCAAACCAGCATCCCATGCTTCAAAACATACCATACCAGCATGTGCTGGTTTTTTCAACAGGGAACAGTTTTGCTGCTTAATATTTTTTGGAACCTGTGACAGTTTGTTCAGGATTCTTTTATGAATAGAAAGCTATTAAAAAAACAAAACAGCATTGATAATAAATCAGGCTGATAAAAATTTTGATTTGCATCACTGAAATAAATTACATTAAATAAAAAAAATTTAAAAACGTATTTTGAACAGCAGTGTGTGTGTATATAAAACAATGTATCTAAATATCTATATATCTAAATAAAAATAGACTATATTCAGTATATCCAAAGTAACTAGTAACTAACTACTTGAGTAGTTTTTTTATCCGATACTTTTTTACTCTTACTCAAGTAACTATTCAGACTATTACTTTTACTTTTACTTGAGTAAATATTTCTTCAAGTACTTTTACTTTTACTTGAGTACAGTTTTCGGGTACTCTACCCACCTCTGTTAAGTTTATGCAGAATATGCAGTAGTGATGCTCGTGTGATTTACGTGCATATGTTTAGCGCCATTTATCGGGTTGTACTTAATATTAATGTGTAGAGAAGTTGTATTAAGGCACATGTTTATGTAACTGTATATAGACGGATTCTGATATTTTATTTGTTTCTTCCAGATTAAACCACATTTACCACTACTGTTAATTTAATGACTGTACAATGCTGGAGGATGTAAAGTGACCCGGCCTGAAGAGATTAAACGGACAAATAATCATCTGTCTCCAGTCACACTTCTTACGGGAGTTCCGTAGTGGACTAGCATTCTACCTAACTATAGAGAGCAGATTCCTTTTCAGTTCTGGTTGCAGACTTGCACTCGCACTCTCATGCTGCGTGCCAATTCGCCTGTACTAGTCAGTCATCAGTCATCAGTCAGTCATATTTATTTATAAAGCACATTTAAAAACAACAGCTGTTGGCCAAAGTGCTGTACAAAATTAAAACATATACCAAAATACAAGAATAAACAAAACACAGCAACAGATAGTACACTACAGTCAGGGCCGGGTTATCCATAGACGGGATTGGGCGAGTGCCCTGGGGCACCAGCCAATAAGGGGGCACCAAGTGATTAAGAAAATAACTAGACCTTTAAAATATTTTTAATGTTTTGTATATATTATTTTGCTGGAAGAGTTGCAGATGCATAGAAAATAAACAGTTAATGATCCAATGTATACAGAGAGAATATAAAATATATGCATGCATATAGAACTGCGATTGGGTCAGGCCACAGTGTAATTGCTCCCTCCCCCAGTCAGAGTCGAGCCCGCCAATTTATAATATTCAATTCATAATGGATAGGCAGCATCAGCGTAGCAGTTGGGCTAAATGTAAATTAAAAAATGAGAAAATATCAGGGCACATAGCCAGGGCTCTACAATGCGACTGAAAAGTACTGCGTGCAACTATCAAAACATACCCGATCAGCATTTGTGTTTGCGCTCAGGGGAGCTTCAAAGATTTCTACTTGCGTGTTCGCGCAGCGGTGAGTAATGTGTCGCAGACATTAATTTCTTGAATGCAATGTTAATCAGAATCCACTCACTGCTCAAAATACTTTTGTTCATTGCTGAGTTATGCAAGCTCACAAATCCTCTCGTTATAACAAACAAAGTGTAGACAGGGTGTAAATAAGAGATTCGTTGTGCAGTGTAGAGCGCTTCATTGATTATTATGGAGCTTTGTGAGATTGCGATGAACTATGATAGCTTTTAAAGATTATAGGGGAGTTTGCAAATGTGATATCAAATTAATACAACAGTTCAACAAACAATAAGTTATATAAAGTGATGTACATTGTATGAATTTAACAATATTTCCCGATTTTGCTCTATTTCGTAAAGGAAAATAGGTTCAAACAGTCACAGCTGAGCCGCTGCGCATCTCCATTCAAATACAGCGTTGTTTCGTTTATGAATGAACCTGCGTTTTTAAATGAATCTAGAGTCAGTGATTCAATTATCCATTCATAAAGACAGTGCCTGCGTCCCAATGTGCATACTATCCATCCTAAATTCTATGTGATAGTAGTCATTTTCAATACTATTTAGGGCAGATAGGGTGGATAGTATGCACATTGGGACGCAGGAGTCACTAACTTCGTTTCTGAATGAATCAGCCGTTCAAACAAATCAGTTAAATGAATGATTCAGTGATAAAAATCAGTGACTTGCTGCCACCTGCTGGCAGTTTTATTTTTAAAGTGTCATAGTTACTTAAATCATTTCAATCAAACAATAGTTCTATATTCAAAATTTTATATTTAAAACATTAATCTCACAACATTGTTATGAATTTAAAACATCCATCCCACCTCTGAGCCTTTGTAAATGTCTGTAAATTTACCTTCATGCCACTTTTGTGTTCTGTGCCACCTTTGTAGTGGAAACTGATTTTGTTAATATTGATTTATTTTGATTGGTAACTTATTCTTATTATTCTACCTGTTCTTATTCTATTTTTTTTATTAGACATTTTGGAAAAGCTTATAAATATGGACTTTTGAATTTGACATAATGACATACTTTTAATAAAATTAGAGAAAAAAAAATTGCATTGCAAAAAATACCAGAAAATGCCCCTGTAAATCACTTTAAGGAGTCAAATATCACCTTCTAATGGGAAAGCTAATTTTTGTTATTGATCAGAAGGTGCTCCTGAATTTTTGAGGGAGGGAGGGAGGGGGGGGGGGCACTTCAAATGTGCTCACCCTAGGGCACTACACTGTGTTAATCCGGGCCTGACTACAGTTATGCCACTGTGCTCACTTGAGACCATGTGCAACAGTAAATAAGTACGTTTTAAGAAGAGACTTAAAATCAGCGTATGTTGGAGCAGATCTTATATAAAATGGCAAATTGTTCCAAAGCTGTGGGGCAGCCACTGAAAAGGCACGGTCACCTTTCAATTTCAGGCGTGTCCTTGGAACAGTCAACTGAAGACTCAACTGAAGACTACTGGTTGATCGAAGTTCCCTAGAAGCACTACAGTAAAACAGGAGATCGGAGATATATGACGGAGCCAGTCCATGCAAACCTTTGTATACAAACAGTAATGTTTTAAAATGGATACGATATTTAACGGGGAGCCAGTGAAGAGAGATCAGCACTGGCGAAATATGTTCCCTCTTTCTTGTTCCAGTTAACAATCTAGCAGCAGCATTTTGAACAAGTTGAAGACGTGAAAGTAGGGACTGTGAAATACCCGAGTACAATCCATTACAATAGTCTAATCTGGATGAGATAAAAGCATGTATTACAGACTCCACGTCTCTTAATGTTAAGAATGACTTCATCTTTATTCGTGTTTCCATTGGATGTAAGGGGACAGTGGCCAGTAACACACCTAATGTGCGGATTCATAGTTTTGAAAACGTAACTTGAAAAAGTAGCCGTTTAAAAAAAAAAGTAAATTCACTTAAGCGCATCATTTTAAATTATTCACAGCATTTTTATTTGTGTTCATATCTTTCATCCTGTTCATTTTACACAGTTGTTATTTTTATTATCAATTGATATTATTAATACAATGACAAAACATTGATACATCAAACTTCTATAAGTTCTAAAAAACTGCACCGCGTTCCTAAGTGTTTGATGTCAACAAATGCAAAGATATTGTTTTACTAGTAGACAAAAGATCATCTTCTGCCATCTGCTGATAAAAGTCGCTAAATGCAATTTGAAACTTTACTCAAATGACTGCAACGGGTTAAGTAGAAATGGCATTCACGTAAAATATTTATAAATGTATCAATATTACAGCTAATCGATTTAAGATATGAATCAAACTGTTATCAGTACCTAGCACTTGTCCTTAATCACAATATGTATTTGAGTAATATTTTTGTTAAATATGACACCAGTAAAAAAAAAAGATTTAATATTTTATTTAGTCAGTCACATCAGAATATCACAGCAAAGAAAAAAACATTAGGACACTTAAGATACATAGTACAGAAAAAATACATAGCCTACTATGTATTCAATACAGTGTGTCTGATTGTAGACTGTGAAGAGCTGCTGGATTCAGTGCAGCAGGATGAAGGAGAGCAGAGAACAGCAGAGGAACAGGAAGCTCTGAGCACCGTTACACAGGTAACCTGAACAACATGAGACGCCCTGAACATCACCAACTGATGTTGTGGCTTCACAGATAGATTTAGAGATGCAGCCTTTTACACCCAGTGACTGGCCTAAAATACTCATTGATTAAAAGAAAAGAAGATAGCTTAGTCTAAGCTGGAAATTGGTAAACGTGATCTGTATCAAATGCTCAAACATCAAAGATATAAAAAATAATGACTTCTTCCTTTTCCGGATTCTCACCTGTTGCTTTAAAGCAGCGGTCTTCACCCCCTGAACAGCTCAATATGTTTGAGCAGCTCTTCTCATCACAAGAGTAACATTTCATTTTTGGTGAACCACTACTTTAAAAAATCTGTAAGGCTGGAATGTTACTGAATCCCAGGAATGACCCGGTCTCCACTGCAGATATTCTTACTCTAAAAAGTTACTACAGATATTGCAAACTCATTACTACAAATCCACCCCCCCTTTTTGAATAATTATTTGTCTGTTACAGAGTGTTGATTTAGTATTTTATTGAACATTTATTTAATAAAATACAGATTTTCCGTTCCTAAAATCATGATACTGTTGTGCTCTCGTCTGTAACGTTTGTTTATCAGTGTCCGTGGAGGCTTGAAGAGAAGCACACAACAAAGATAATCCGTTGCAGGAACTTTACAACAGCGGGGTTTATGCTCTTGCCCAGTGCTGATGGGTTTGACTACAACCATCCACACGAGCCTGCGAGCATACTGACGCTAAACATAAACAACCAGTGAGCTAGTCCCCATGTAATCTAATGATGTAACAGCATCTAATTGGACAATACAGAACTCATTATTAGTAAAATAACTGTAACTCCACTTATATTTAATTAACTAACACTATAACAATACAAAACGAGCTTTATTCAGTAAAGTATGAAATAGAGATGCTGTGACATTCAGTTTCTGCTGCAGCTGTTGAATCTGAAGTGCAGCAGGACTCACTGAAACAGGAAGTAGAAGAGCAGAGGAGACATCAGCAGGAGGTAGCTTCCCTTATACGCGCCATCTGATCAAGACAATAAGGGAATTGCTGTTAATAAATGCTACTACTAATAATAGTACTTAAAAAAGTGCTTATTCATTGTTGAGAAATTTCATCACAATTTTCTAAAAACAACTGCACTTCACTAACTCATTAGATTCTGCTTTTCCTGCTGCTCAAGATTATTCAGGACTACTCTTGAAATTTGATATTATGTTCATTTGAACAATCACTTGTGTTTGTAGTATTATTGTTTGTGTTATTTCCTCATTTTATGTCACTGTGAACCAAATCAAAGTGCTAAATAGCACATGATCATATAAAGAACAATACCTGCTCCATTGCAGAGGTCAGTGTCACAGCAGCGGGTAGTTAATGTCACTCCAGTTATTAGCTGATGGGTCCCAGCTTTACATGTACGTGCACACTCTTTTGTGACAGACACCTTAGCGGAACCTGTAAAAAAGACACAAACCTCATACAATAGCATAATGAAACAATTCCAGCATTTGCTGTTATGTGAAAAGCTCAAAAAGCATCCAGGCAGGAACAGGCACAGCCATTGTGAATTCTCTTCCTGTTATTTTTTGCTGTACAAAAACAGTCTGTTAAGCTGCTTGATATTTCATACTGGTATTTCTCATTTTAATGTAGGTGTCATAATCATAAACACACTGGTTTGTGGCGCACTTTGTTATTCTAATTATTTACCTATAGTCCTAGTGCATGATGAACCGGAAGTCTCGCACATTAACAGAAACTTGATTTTGCATTATAAAATGAAGTGGATACTTTAGTCATGAATTAATCTCCAGAAATATTATTACTTTCAGTAACTTATTGCAGTAAATTTCCACATCATACTTACCAGTGGATTGTTCTGTTGTTTTGCTTTCACATTTGGAAAATCCATCTCCACATATCTCCACTTTTGCTTCACAGGGACCCTCCTGAGCAGATGAACAGGTGTAACACTTCAGAGAGTATCCTTAAAGACAGAGACAGACATTTAGTGACCTCTCTATGCGTACCAAAAAATATATAATTAAAAGCATTTTGTTTTTGTACCTCCAGTGAGAAAAAAGAAAAGCAGAACAACAGAGATACGCAGATCCATCGTGTGACTGGAACAGAATGAAGGCTAGAGCTAGGCTGCTGTCTATGTTTATGTCTGTTCAGAAAGGGGTTGGGTTTACTGGGGAACATACGCCAATGCCTACTGTATAAGCCAATGTTTGAAACTTCCACATCAGCAACTTAGGGTTTTTGTGACACTGAACAGAATGATTTTCTGTGGAAAAGCCCTTTTGTCTCCCTCTTTAATGCATGTCTGAACAATCTGTAACCTTATGTTGAATTCATTATTTTATTTCACTGTTTGTTAATCCACACTAATAAAAAGGATGTGCTGAAAACAACACAACCTTTGTTAAAACTAAAAATGTTTGTGTCAAAGCAACTCAAAATGATGGAGCAGGTCACGTCTTTTTCTAATAGAGTTCATTAGAGTTACTTTCAGTATTTTTGACATGCTTAATATTAAAGATGGGATGATTATGCAACATTTAGGTGAGACATAACTGTTGCAGTGTGTGCAAATAACAGATTACTGTACCAATAAAACAAAGTAACAAGCACCAAGAAGTCTCATTTTTTAGTGAGTGCGTGGTTAAATTTACAAACAACTTAAGAAGAAACAGAAACACAGAGAGGAAACAAGAGTATCACCAAAACAAGAACTAATCTAAACCAAACAATTAAGAATGTTCCTAAAAATGGCTTAGGATGTACTGTAGGGAGGGTGGGGCAGGAACTACACATCAGTTTAATATGCTCAAGAGGAACTGTCACTGGATGCTGCCGAACTGAAAAATTTCTGCGACTTGCGCATGCATGAAGCAGGGAATTTTGTACAAATATAGATTCATTAATTATTATAGAAGTTAAAAATAAATAATAGATGTTCAAAATAACCTTCCAATACATCTGTAGTCTTGTTTCCATTGGTGGCCAGTAACACACCTAATGGTCATTATTTGTGCCGTGGAGCACGTGAATAATGACGATAAAAATAACCATATTACTAGCGGATAATCAGAATAATGAAAATTGCACATATAGTAATGTATAGTAAATACTATAGTAAAGTACTTGAATTAATTTGTTGTGGTAATTCTTTGCTGTGGTAATATAACAACTATAGTAATATAAACAAATTACTTTACACAATACTGTACTAAGTTTTCTACAACTATAGGGTATACTATACTACAATACACTACAGTTTATTGTAGTAAAAACTAAAGTATTCTACAGTATTTATTACAGTTTATAAGTTCACTATAGTTAATATTACAGTATGCTGTAGCGTTCATTAACAAAGTGTTGTAAATACTAAAATATATAAAGTATAATACACTTTACTATAGTACGGTTCAAAAACACTACTATTGTATTTTTTCATGTGGGCTCTCAGTTTTTTTCTGTTATTTGGCCAAAATATCATATTATAAAAGATTCAGCGCTTCGCACAAGCTATTTGGCTCTGACTCGACAACAAATTAGACTAAGACACTCTTCTCAGCTCCTTAAAAACAAAACAAAAAAAACATTAGCCTTTATGTTTCTCGAATAAAGAGAACGCTGTACTTATTTAATCAACAGTTCTTTATTTACCTTCAGACTCCAAGCTGAGATGCTCCAAAGTGCGCGCCGCACCTCATTGACGAGAGAGGCGGGAGGAATAATGAGGTTTGACTGACAGTTTGAGGAGCCAATGGCGTTACGTGCTTTAATGGCGGTGGCGTCACGTACTGATCCAGGATCAGTGATCCCTGTTATATTTCTGATTTGAACTTGAGTTTCAGAAATGCTTTGGAAAATGTAACGTTAGTTTTTGTTGACGCTACCACGCTACTTCATCAAAAACAGAGTTTCGCTACTGAAAAGCTATTTGATTCAGAAAACAGCGACGCTACCACCATGCCACTGAGAAATGTAGTTAAACTATTAACGCTACTTAGCGACACTACTGCCCAACACTGCATATAATCAAATAATACTTTGTTAGCTGCTCCGTTCAATCAGTTCACAACAAATAAGCTGCACCCTTTATTTCATTTCCTGTTCAAATGCACTGTATAAATGTTGCTGCAATTATGTAATGGAGAGCGCTTCTGTAACTCCGTCTTCGGGCCATCAGAGGGCTACATCACCTGAGTACTAATTCTCCCCTCTCACTACATTTCCCATCGGCCCCGTACCTGGCACTGATTATCATTCCCCACCTGTTCCCCATTATCTGGACTGTTTATAGAACATTGTCACTCAGGCTCATTGCTAAGTCTGGTCCTGCCCTGGTGAACATTACTGAGTGTTAATCCTGCCTGCCCATTGTTTCTTGTCGCATTGCTGCCTGTCCCATTGACTTGTGCTTAGATTACTGGACTATTGTTATTGGATTGCCGCCTACCCTGACCCTCGCCCGTCTAAGTTTCTGTCTGAACGCCATCTGCCCCGATCTCAGGTCTGATAAATATTTACCACTCTGCCTACTCTACTATTCTGCCTTATTTGTGTCTTGACCTCTGCTTGTCTGATTCAGTTACAAATAAAACTGCAAATGGATCCCAGTCTGAGTGATGAATCATTACAAATTAGTTATCACAACTTAAAGGGTTACTCCACCCCAAAATGAAAATTTTGTCATTAATCACTTACCCCCATGTCGTTCCAAACCCGTAAAAGCTTTGTTCGTCTTCGGAACACAATTTAAGATATTTTAGATG
Organism: Onychostoma macrolepis; assembly: GCF_012432095.1. Lineage (NCBI taxonomy): Eukaryota > Metazoa > Chordata > Actinopteri > Cypriniformes > Cyprinidae > Onychostoma > Onychostoma macrolepis. Next base: position 26,020,747 of record NC_081175.1, read on the forward strand.
AAAACTGGGAGGTTTGTGACTGTCCCATTGACTGCCAAGTAAATTACACTGTCAAGGTCCAGAAAAGTATGAAAAACATCTTCACAGTACTCTGCCATCTGCCATCAGTGGTTCAACTGTAACATTATGAAGCGACAAGAATACTTTTTGTAAACAAAAATAATGACTTTATTCAACAATTCAGCACCGTAACGTCACCATAGCGCCAATGTTGGGTCTCAACATTCTTTAAAGAATCTTTTTATGTTTCACAGAAGAAAGAAAGTCATACAGGTGCATCTCAATAAATTAGAATGTCGTGAAAAAGTTAATTTTTTCTTGTAAGTTATTTCAAAAAGTGAAACTTTCATATGCAAACCCGATTACAAAAAAGTTGTGACACTGTACAAATTGTGAATAAAAAAGGAATGCAGCAATTTACAAATCTCATAAACTTATGTTTTATTCACAATAGAATATAGATAACATATCAAATGTTGAAAGTGAGACATTTTGAAATGTCATGCCAAATATTGGCTCATTTTGGATTTAATGAGAGCTACACATTCCAAAAAAGTTGGGACAGGTAGCAATAAGAGGCCGGAAAAGTTAAATGTACATATAAGGAACAGCTGGAGGACCAATTTGCAACTTATTAGGTCAATTGGCAACATGATTGGGTATAAAAAGAGCCTCTCAGAGTGGCAGTGTCTCTCAGAAGTCAAGATGGGAAGAGGATCACCAATTCCCCCAATGCTGCGGCGAAAAATAGTGGAGCAATATCAGAAAGGAGTTTCTCAGAGAAAAATTGCGAAGAGTTTGAAGTTATCATCATCTACAGTGCATAATATCATCCAAAGATTCAGAGAATCTGGAACAATCTCTGTGCGTAAGGGTCAAGGCCGGAAAACCATACTGGATGCCCGTGATCTTCGGGCCCTTAGACGGCACTGCATCACATACAGGAATGCTACTGTAATGGAAATCACAACATGGGCTCAGGAATACTTCCAGAAAACATTGCCGGTGAACAACAATCCACTGTGACATTTGCCGTTGCCGGCTAAAACTGTATAGGTCAAAAAAGAAGCCATATCTAAACATGATCCAGAAGCACAGGCGTTTTCTCTGGGCCAAGGCTCATTTAAAATGGACTGTGGCAAAATGGAAAACTGTTCTGTGGTCAGACGATTCAAAATTTGAAGTTCTTTTTGGAAAACTAGGACGCCATGTCATCCGGATTAAAGAGGACAAGGACAACCCAAGTTGTTATCAGTGCACAGTTCAGAAGCCTGCATCTCTGATGGTATTGGGTTGCATGAGTGCGTGTGGCATGGGCAGCTTACACCTCTGGAAAGGCACCATCAATGCTGAAAGGTATATCCAAGTTCTAGAACAACATATGCTCCCATCCAGACGTCGTCTCTTTCAGGGAAGACCTTGCATTTTCCAACATGACAATGCCAGACCACATACTGCATCAATTACAACATCATGGCTGCGTAAAAGAAGGATCCGGGTACTGAAATGGCCAGCCTTCAGTCCAGATCTTTCACCCATAGAAAACATTTGGTGCATCATATAGAGGAAGAGGCGACAAAGAAGACCTAAGACAGTTGAGCAACTAGAAGCCTGTATTAGACAAGAATGGGACAACATTCCTATCCCTGAACTTGAGCAACTTGTTTGCAGACTGTTATAAAAAGAAGAGGGGATGCCACACAGTGGTAAACATGGCCTTGTCCCAACTTTTTTGAGATGTGTTGATGCCATGAAATTTAAAATCAACTTATTTTTCCCTTAAAATTATACATTTTCTCAGTTTAAACATTTGATATGTCACCTATGTTGTATTCTGAATAAAATATTGAAATTTGAAACTTCCACAACATTGCATTCTATTTTTATTCACAATTTGTACAGTGTCACAACTTTTTTGGAATCGGGTTTGTATTTTAGATTCATTGCATGTAAAGTAAAACATTTCAAAAGTTTTTTTTTGTTTTAATTTTGATGATTAGAGTTTACAGCTCATGAAAGTCAAAAATCAGTATCTCAAAATATTAGAATATTTACATTTGAGTTTCAATAAATGACCATCCCTACAGTATAAATTCCGGGTATCTCTTGTTCTTTGAAACCACAATAATGGAGAAGACTGCTGACTTGGCAATGATCCAGAAGACAATCATTGAAGCCCTCCACAAAGAGGATAAGTCACAGAGGGTCATTACTGAAAGGTGTGGCTGTTTACAGAGTGCTGTATCAAAGCATATTAAATGCAAAGTTGACTGGAAGGAAGAATTTGGGTAGGAAAAGGTGCACAAGCAACAGGGATGACTGCAAGCTTGAGAATACTGTCAAGCACAGCTGATTCAAACACTTGTGAGAGCTTCACAAGGAGTGAACTGAAGCTGGAGTCAGTGCATCAAGAGTCACCACGCTCAGACGTCTTCAGGAAAAGGGCTACCAAGCCACTTCTGAAGCTGAGACAACATCAGAAGCGTCTTACCTGGGCTGTGGAGAAAAAGAACTGGACTGTTGCTCAGTGGTCCAAAGTCCTCTTTCCAGATGAAATTAAATTTTGAATTTAATTTGGAAATCAAGGTCCCAGAGTCTGGAGGAAGCGTGGAGAGGCACATAATCCATGTTGCTTGAAGTCCAGTGTGAAGTTTCCACAGTCAGTGATGATTTGGGTTGCCATGTCATCTGCTGGTGTTGGTCCACTGTGTTTTCTGAAGTCCACAGTCAACGCAGCCATCTACCAGGAAATTTTAGAGCACTTCATGCTTCCTTCTGCTGACAAGCTTTATGGAGATGCTGATTTCATTGTCCAGCAGGACTTGGCACCTGCCCACACTGCCAAAGGTACCAAAAGCTGGTTCAATGACCATGGTGTTGGTGTGCTTGACTGGCCAGCAAACTCACCTGACCTGAACCATAGAGAATCTATTGGGTATTGTCAATAGGAAGATGAGAGACACCAGACCCAACAATGCAGATGAGCTGAAGGCCACTGTCAAAGAAACCTGGGCTTCCATACCACCTCAGCAGTGCCACAAACTGATCACCTCCATGCCACGCCGAACTGAGGCAGTAATTAAAGCAAAAGCAGCCCCTACCAACTATTGAGTAAATATACAGTAAATGAACATACTTTCCAGGCCAACAATTCACTAAAAATAGTTTTTTTTTTATTGGTCTTATGAAGTATTCTAATTTGTTGAGAGTGAATTGGTGGGTTTTTGTTAAATGTGAGCCAAAATCATCACAATTAAAAGAGCCAAAATCATCACAATTAAAAGAACCAAAGACTTAAACTACTTCAATCTGTGTATATTGAATTTATTTAATACACGAGTTTCACAATTTGAGTTAAATTACTGAAATAAATTAACTTTTCCACGACATTCTAATTTATTGAGATGCACCTGTACATGCTATTGAATGTGTAGTGATTTAGGTCTTTCCTACATTTCGGTGGTGAGGATGAAATATTATTGAAAAAGGTTCAAATGAGTTTAAATGATATTTTTACCTAAAACATACTGTATTCTGACAACGAGCTATCCCCTGAAGGATTAATTTAATGAATGTTAAGTTTAATATATTTTACTTGATAGTAAGTTGTACTTGATATTATAGCAGTAAAATTTACTTAAAATATATTAAATGTGGAAGTTGTTATGAGGATTTTTATCAAGTAAATCCTAAAGGTTTTTTTTTTTTCTTTTTTTTTTTTTCCTTGGATTAGTTGTTTTGCAAGAGAAAGAAAATCATTTTACTCCTAAATGTTTTTAGGTATGCATGTTAGTCAGTCAGGTTTACCACAGTAAACATATCAAACTGTTTTATCTGTTCATTTTAGATGAGAAAGATTCCATACAAAGGAGGTCATTTTGCAATGCAAACATGTAAATGTAAACATTTAGTGTTTGTATTATCTTGTTATAAATCTACAATGTGAAATCCAGACAAAAAAAAAAAAAAAAGGCGTTATGCAAATGTCAGATGGCATATGTACTTTTGAAACAATTGGATTGTAATAAGCTTTACAAAGTAGCATATTGTGCATTATAACAAGCAACCAATAATATAATATTTTTAATGAATGTATTATATTAAAATATAAATAAATGTTTTATATTAATATGTTTGTATTCATATTAACATTTGAAAGTTAGTGTATTTTTGAATACATAGCCTACATTAACATTAAAACCAAGTCACATTAAGTTTAGATGTTTTAAAATTTGAATTGTACACAAAGTACAAAAAAATAACAAGCATATTTGTACATTTTTGTTAAAAAAAACTTTATGAGCTACTTTTACGTCACATCAGACCATATATGTATGTTTTCTAAAGCAATGTAGGTTAGATAAATGACAAGGCATTTATTTGTACATTAAATTATAGATACATATAACACACATGCATAAATAATGCATATTTATGGGTTGTATTGTATAAGCTTGCAAAACATCATATATGTGTGCATTTATAATGCATGCATTTGTGGAAGGTCTTTATATGTTTGTAGATCAGATTCATGCATGCGTGAGAAGCAGATCATTATCAATGACAACATATTCATACAACACAATTCTGAAGCAAAAAAAAAAAATGCATTGAACTGTAGACTACAAATGCCAGATGTCAACAAATGCAAATTTTTGTTTTGTTTTCTCCTTATAGTGTAAAAGGCCACCTGGTGGTAAATTGCTAAATGCAGTTTGAAATATTATTCAAAGTACAGTTCCAGCATTATGCAACAGTTCCAAAAGGGGGAAAATAAGTAGAACAGTTGCAAGTAGGATACAGAGTGATCAATGTTCTAATATAACCTATCAGTGCAGCAGAAATATCTGCTCATATAGACTCTTACAGTGCTGGGCAAAAAATCATAGAATGTGGTCTGAAAATCATATTATTATTATTTTTCTTCTCAATATTTCACTCTTTTATTTACTTTGTGCAACAGAAATATTAATTAAATCTTTCAGCGCTCAACATGAGCAAATTCAAATAATGATTTTGAAAAATTAGTGTCTTAATTGTGGAAATTAATATTGTGGTTAATATTATATTGACCTCAGGAAAGTCATTCAGATTCTGTAGCTCCTTACTTTATAAAAATAAATTCTGATGTGTATAGTATATTGCTAATCTTTTTACCTGTTATTGAGCTTGTTTGTCTGTTCTTTGCCTTAATTATGGCATGTATGGTGAAACGGGGTAAAATGACCCCTGTCTCTTTTCTCAACACATTTAATGAATAACTGTGCTCTTCTTAATTTTATAATTTCTTTGGATTATTAGCACTTGTGAGATTTTAGTCAGTCAAAACCTTTTTGTGGTCAATTCAATTAAGAAGTATCCTAAAATGTCTTGGGATCTGCTGTAAGGAGAATGGGGAGCAGGAACATTACTTTTACCTTAGTAAAATGATTCAGAGTCCTTAGCTTGTTGGAGTATATTGCTAAATAAAATCCCCATAGTATGTTTAATTAGAAAAATGAAACTAGCTTTTTTTTTCATTAAGTCAGTAGAACTAATGTGAATAAAACTGTGTTTCTGGGTCAAAGTGACTGAAAATCATCAAGTTCATTATTGTGAATCACTTTCAGTATTTAATAATCTAGGGAGATCAGTTTATGCCTTCATCCAACCTGCCTTATGTGCAATTTAAATGTTTGTATGTTTCTCGTTCGAGTGTTGATTATTATATCTGAAAATAAATAGCAACTGAATATGATAATTGTTGTTATCTGTTGTTAATAAAATGTCACATCATAATGTCACAGCAAAAAAAAAACATATCAGGACACAAAGGATAAATAGCACAGAGAAAGTACAAGCTCTATATTCAGTACGTTGTGTCTGATTGTAGAATGTGAAGAGCTGCTGGATTCAGTGCAGCAGGATGAAGGAGAGCAGAGAACAGCAGAGGAACAGGAAGCTCTGAGTGACGCTCTGAACACCGTTACACAGGTTCCCTGAACAGCATGAGGTCCTCTGAACATCATTAACTGATGTTACGGTATCACAAATGGATTTAGAGGCACAGCCTTTTATAACCAGTAACTCTCCATAACTCGCTGATAAAAAGCAAAAAAAACACAGGTTATTTTAAGCATTACTGGTATTTATGATATGCATTAAATGTTTAAACATAAAAGATATAAAGATAATGACTGACTTAACCATTTAACATCAGAGAGATAAAAATAACTACTTTAATCTTTTTCCTTTAGCAGATTCTCACCTGTTGATGTAATGCAGTGGTCTTCACTCCCTGAACAGCTCACTGTGTTTGAGCAGTTCTTCCCATCACAAAAGTAACATTTCTTACCATTGGAGTCAATGCTGGGATCTACAGAGAAAACAGGTATTCATTTATCTTATTTTGTCTAAAAAAGTAACATCAAATGAAACAACACACTGTTAGCTGCTCCGTTCAATCAGTTCACGACTGACAAGCCACAACCTGTATTGTTTATCCTGACTGAATGTCCTTTGGAAGCAAGTGTTGACTTAAAAGAAGATGGTTATTTGCATTTGGTCAGTAAAGCACAATACCTGGAGCATCATGGAGGTTACACCGGTCTGTGTTACAGCACACTGAAGACCTCTTTATAATGCCGAGGTTCATGGACCCACTTGCGCAGTCAACAGCACAATCCTTAGCCTTCAATTTAGCACTAATCGCACCTAAAACATGAATGAATCAGGAAAGACCAGTTCGACACATCATTTTGATAAAATATTTATTTATAAACATGCCAAAATGTAGTTTTTTTCTAATTTCAATTAGTGTAATAGAAAGAAAATTAAATAGCAGAAATTTATATTGAATTTTCTGTAATTATATTTGTAGTTTCTGTGAGGAAATTAGTAGTTCTGTGAGAAATTACATTTCCAGTAAAGCAGCACTAGTAAAAAAAATTGTGTATTTAATTATAAAACACTTTATAATCTATAATAACATTCATTAACAACGTATTTAATATTTTCTCTAAACTTTCTTGTATATTTAGACAAGCACCTGCAATTCTGGCCAAATTAAAGATATGTTGTGTGTGAATTTGCACATATTACGTTGCAAAAACGTTTGAAGTTAGTTTTTAATATTACATTCTTGAGGACTCTATGCTTACTTCTTTTTTTTTTAAACCTTTGTAATGCCATTTTTCTAACTTTATTAAATGTATGTCATCTTTTGTGCCAAAAATTTTTGATATATAAACTTTTATCAAAAAATGTTATCAAAAAATTTTAACTACACAATAAATTCAATTAAAATAATAAGATATAACAATAACAATCAGGAAGAATAAGTTTCCAGTCAAATAAAATCAGCATCAACAATTCATGTTTGCATGGCACAGAAGAGCACAAATGTGGCATTAAGGAATATTTACAGAATTTAAGAAATTTTTGTCAAGACTCAGAGGTGGCATTAATGCATCTCATAATAACAATGTTATGAGAATAATGTTTTAAATATATAAATTTAAATGAATTAAATGACTCAATTTATACTTCAAAAATGAAACGGAAACTGCCAGTAGGTGGCATCAAGTCACTGTCTTTGTCACTGAATCATTCATTCAATCGATTCGTTCAAACTGCTGATTCATTTAGTTAACGAAGCAAGTGGCTCTCTTTATGAATTGGTCATTGAATCATTGACTCACTAGATTTGTTCAAAAGCAAAGATTCATTCATAAACGAAACAGCGCTGTGTCAAAGATTTGCGCAGAGGCTCAGCTGTGACTTTGTTTTTTAACTATATTTTTGTTGACGAAATAGAGAAAAATAGACAGTGTTCCTAAAATGTAAGTCACTTAATATTAACTTTTGTATAAAATCAAAAATGTATAAACTGTTGTATATTTCACATTTGCAAACTCTCTACAATCATTAAAAAGCTGTTACCCTCCGTTCATCGCTATCTCACAAACTTCCATTTTAATGAATGAAGCTCTCTACACTGCACACTGAATATATCATTATATGGGACCCTGATTTCCAAAGGAAATGCAAAATTTACTTTCATCAGAGAATATAACTTTGGACCACTCAGCAGCAGTCCAGTCCTTTTTGTCTTTAGCCCAGGCGAGACGCTTCTGACGCCGTCTGTTGTTCAAGAGAGGCTTGACACAAGGAATGCGACAGCTGAAACCCATGTCTTGCATACGTCTGTGCGTAGTGGATCTTGAAGCACTGACTCCAGCTGTAGTCCACTCTTTGTGAATCTCCCCCACATTTTTGAATAAGTTTTGTTTCACAATCCTCTCCAGGGTGCGGTTATCCCTATTGCTTGTACACTTTGTTCTACCACATCTTTTCCTTCCCTTCGCCTCTCTATTAATGTGCTTGGACACAGAGCTCTGTGAACAGCTAGCCTCTTTTGCAATGACCTTTTGTGTCTTGCCCTCCTTGTGCAACGTGTCAATGGTCGTCTTTTGGACAACTGTCAAGTCAGCAGTCTTCCCCATGATTGTGTAGCCTACAGAACTAGACTGAGAGACCATTTAAAGGCCTTTGCAGGTGTTTTGAGTTAATTAGCTGATTAGAGTGTGGCACCAGGTGTCTTCAATATTGAACCTTTTCACAATATTCTAATTTTCTGAGATACTGAATTTGGGATTTTCCTTAGTTGTCAGTTATAATCATCAAAATTAAAAGAAATGAACATTTGAAATATATCAGTCTGTGTGTAATGAATGAATATAATATACAAGTTTCACTTTTTGAATGGAATTAGTGAAATAAATCAACTTTTTGATGATATTCTAATTATATGACCAGCACCTGTATGTTGAAAAGAGTATGCCAAAAGTACCCGGATGGTCTACTATTTCAGGTCGATTTTTGAAGTGTGGATCCGTGCACACTCTAAATGACTAAAATTGCCCACAATCCATTGTGCTTTGGAGAAGGATTCGGTCCAGAACTACAAACACGAATAAAAAGCGTTAGAAAAACTACAAACGTGGCGGATGTGGCGCGATCGACCTTTAGGTAGAGAGGTTTACAAAAAGGGGTTTGAGTTACTAATAATCAACATTTAAACTGGTAAAAACTATTTATTTATTGTTATCCGTGTTATATTTAATCTGCAACAGCAATGTGAACTTTTATAAACATCCATTTGGTCGTTAACTTTTAAATGCATCATTATGCAGAAAATATGAGCAGAGTTCTCTGCATGAAAGACCCGCGACTGGCAGATCAACAAGCTACTTCTTCTCTCTCCAATACGAGTTTCTATAGGTGTATGCATGCTTCAAGTTTATATGTATATGCAAGTTATTCACAAGTGTATATGTATTCATTATTAACATAAGGTGTATTGGTATGGATTTCATATTAGTGTGCACGTGTATTTCATATATATTGAACATCCAATATTATACATGTAGGCTATATGTGAGTAATTTATAGGTGTATATGCACGTGTTTTATGTATGTATAAGCGAAGTTTGATTTAAATCCTACGTGGTGCCTCACACATCTCAATCAGTCAAAAATAACATTAAATTTCAATCCATATTGGACTTACCAACTTGTGTTACTGCTGTTGAACTCATGCACTTGGAAGATCCCCTGGGACATGTTTTTACTTTTTTAATTCCACAAGAATCTTCCAGACCTGCGCACTCATAACAGCTGAAAGAGTGTCCTTTAGTAATAAAACAGAGAGAGACAGTGAAAAAGAGACGCCAATAATCTGTATTTGTACTCAATAAAATTACAAACTATTTGTCTTTGTACCTGCAGTGAAAAGAATAAACAGAAGAAAAACTGAGATCTGTAGATCCATCTTGATCTGGAGGTGAATGAGATAATGTGCCTCTCTCAGTACTCACTTTATAGGTGATCAAAGTGGGAGGGTCTTTAACTTTAACATGCTTTCTTCTGTGGAATACAGAAGGAGATATTTTGGGAAATGTTTCTGTGTTTGTGTTATTTATTTATTTCCGTCTATAAAATGAAAGCCAATGGGATTTAGTGTTGTTTGGGCCCCAGCGATCTTCAGAATATCTTACTGTATTCTGCAGAACTAGAAGATTGCTTTTGCTCTGAAATCATGAAGAATCAGACTTGATGTTGTGATTTTGTGAAAGATGATGTGAAAGACAAAAACCGATGCTTTGATGACCTAGAAATCATCAGATCGAGTTACAGTACTTTCATTTTGTTCACATTCCCAAGCACATGGCTAAAATTGATGGGGATTTTTGTCTTATTTATTTGTGTGTGTGTGTGTGTGTGTGTGTGTGTGTCTATCTATCTTGAAGTGAGTTAAAAGAAACTGCCTGAAATTCTTTAAAGGATGAAACACAGAGAGAAAGAACAGATGGATCCTAGTTTAAAGATACAATATCCTGTCTTAAATCATCTGTAAAAAAAAAACTTTAGAAAGCTATCACATAATGCAATTGAAAACAGACGGGACTCTCACAGGACTCACAAACGAATTTAAAATATATTTTTATAAAAATATATTTTTTTTTTTCCAGTTTTTCGCTATAATGTAAAAAATGTACTGATTTTTGACTGACTCACATAATATTTCAAATTACACTTGTAATTTGTATTTTTTCCACTTTTGTTCAGCTCTACGACAAACACGTCTAAGTTCAAGTGTGGTGCTGGTTGGGTTCAGTTTTTCTCTTAGTGAAGCCACAGAATTCATTGTTACATTAGACAAATTAGACAATTAGACCAACATTAAACAAATTGGAAAGAAAATTTGATAAGCCTTCTTGAAAAGAGCAGAGAAATCATCACTAGAAGATGGACTAAAGGTATATGAATCTGCTGTGAAACCCTTGTAGTTTTGAAACTTCGTTTGGAAATAGGCAGGTAAATGCAACATGCATATGATCAGAAAAACTAATTTAATTATTGCAAATATTGCAAATGCATGAAACCATGATACCAAAATGTTTAGTTTCCTCTGCAGCTGTAGTATCTGAAGTGCAGCTGGACTCACTGAAACAGGAAGTAGAAGAGCAGAGGAGACAACAGCAGGAGGAAGCTTCCCTTCGTCACCTTTTCCCTAAATGCTCATAACCCTACATACAGCTCGCTATCGGGGTGAAGTTCAGGGTTTGCCCACCGAATAAGGACACACCTAAATCTTCTTTGGGGAGTCTTTATCTTAAGTGCTGCAACCCATGCTTGTTTTCTCATGTGAGTTTTTGGCATGGAATGCAAGACATACGGCGCCGTATACGGACATTCTTTTTAGATTTGCTGGTGCTCAAAACACTGTCCAGGACTTCCTCAAGTTAATTGCTGTTGTGGTGGCAGCACAGCTTAATCAAAGTTTCCGTTTAATAAATTCAGTTGCTCTTTTACCCAGTTTTAACATGGGATCCTAGGGAGACAATAAAAAGACAGCATACAAACGGAAGTTAAAATCCACCTTGGCAGGGCTCATTATTTACTCAGGAAAAGGGCGTATACATTCCATTTAATCAAAACAATAAGGACATTAGCAATAAATACCTCTAGTAATAATTCTAGTTATTAAAATTACATGGTGCAGATAAAAATGATCTTTATTTTATAAACTTTATTTTCACGTAAGAGCAGGTGCAGACATTTCTAATTTGAATGTGCAAAGCTTGGTGTCATTCGCTTACAGCTATTTTAGCTGTACAAAAACACTCTGTTACACTACTTGATATTTCAAACTGGAACTTATTATCATATTATTTTAATGTATTGTGTTCATAATCATAAAGCAGCTTGTATTGCAAATAGTTTTACTGTTTACTTGTTATTAATCCTCTATTTACCTATACTGTATAGCGGCTAATGAACTGGAAGTCTTGCACGTTCAGCACGTTCACAGATGAAGTGAATACTCCAGTTAATCAGTTTAACTGATCAACTCCAGCGGTATTATAACTTTCAGTAAATTATTACAGTAGATCATACTGCAGGCTACCAATTATTGTTCTACTGTTTTGCTTTTGTATTTGGAATATCCATCTTATCGTCAAAGATAGAGAGAGAGATTCAATTATCTTATTATGTATTGATATCTGTTGCCTCTTCGCTACTTTCTGATGTTTTTATTTTCCTATCAAGCCATAGGCTACCGTATGACAGTTACTGTTACAAAACAGAGGGAATTTGAAACTTGCACATCAGCAAATTGGGGTGCAGAATGACAATGAGCAGAATGGATTTCTGTGGAAAAGCCGCTTGTCTCTCCCTCATGTCTCATGGATGAGACTTAGCCACTCTGCACAAAAAATACAATATTTTTCATCCTCATCAAATCATCTGTTGCCCCTGCTGATAAATGATGCTAATGCAGTTTGAAATGTATACAAATGACTGTTACATTCTGCAACTGCTCCAAATGGAGAAAACAACAAATTGCAAGTACAAAATGAACTATGTTCCAATATAATATTCATATATCTATGCAGCAGAAATGTCTGCTCAGATGGTCTTTTATAGGGCTAAGCCAGACATCCCCCAGAGGGTAAGGGAGTCTCCCATATACTGATAGAGGCTCCGTGATGCCCGCAAATTATATACAATTTATAGACGGTGAGAAAGAGACATCAATGTACCCAGTAACCCAATGTACATTACAAACACTTTTTGTCTTTATACCTGCTCACATTATTGAGAAACCAGGCTAAGATTATATTCAATTCTCTTTGCTCATCAATTTAATGTAGTGTTGCAATGACCTAAAAATTTTAAAGGGGCTAAATATGATTTTTCAACCACTAGATGTCGCACACACCCAATCCATTCTCACTCCCAAGGCGTCAAAAACTGAAGCATGGTCAAACGCCTTTCGCGTCACTATAGCCCCTTTCACATAGTAATACCAGTAAATTGCCGTAAAATTACCAGAACGACTTTACCGGTAAATTCAAAACTGCGCTGTTCACACAGGCAACAGCATTCCGTCTTTTTTCCGGTAAAGCACCATTCACACATCGGTTTTAAATTACCGGTAAATTCTGTGACATCATAAAACGGAAATGACCTCTAAACGGCTGCGCCTCACGGTGTTGTGTTTGTAAACATGGAGGGGTAAACGCGATCAGTGTTTTTGTTGATGTTTTCATTTGTGTGCCAAATGTTCACGTTCATGCTGCTTCTTTTGGCCCAAAGATATCGCACGACTTCAAACACAGCGCGGAGTAAATGCGTCATCTGCATCAGAATGTTATGATTGGCCCAGAGCCGTTGAATTTTGAATTTCAACGGCTCTGGATTGGCCCGGAGTAGACGTCTTACGTCACCGCGTTCTGAACTCGTACGTGCTCATACCGGTAATTTTCCTTCTGCGTTCACACACAGCAGAATTCCGGCAATTAACTGGTAATGTTACAACTTCTCATACCGGTAAATTGCCGGAACGAATTTACTGGTATTTTTGAAAAGGTCCTGTTCACACATGATCTCTTTACGGCAATTTACCGGTAATTTTCCGGAAAAGTCTGTATGTGTGAAAGGGCTTTATGAAGACGCCAAAAGTGCCCCTAGGCGTCAAAATATGACAAAATAGGAATTCCATTGCTTTCAATTGCTTGCTTTATGCAACAGATCAAGACGCTTATGGAAAATGAGAACACGTTCTCCTCCGTTGTTTAGTTTAATGGTTTGCATGCATTTGAAAAAAAAATAGAAATAATTTTATATAAATTTATACTTTTATTGGAGCACCTAACCCCACCCCTACCCTAAACCTACCCACTTCTGAACAATATAAAACACGTAACAGGAAAATATAAGTGCAGTCACAGGTATTTATTGCAAAAACTGACCATAAACAAGCATAAAGGCATTACAAACAAGTCGTGTTGCATTCCAAGTCTTCTGAAGCCACTAAGTCTTTATGAGACGAAGAGAGCAAAACATAATGTTTTAATTGCTGAAAATGATCCCGCTCTGTTAACGTGCTCACATCTCATTCAAAAACATACTGTCCCTAGTGATGGGTCGTTCTTGAACGATTCGTTCTTTTTGAACGAATCTTTAATGTGACTCGGGAAGAACGAGTCGTCTCGGAGAGTGATTCATTCAGTCGCACATGCGCAACATCCTATAGGTTCTGCACTGAATTAGTTCACCCTGTTTCGAGTCTTCAGGTTTGAGTCGTTCGTTCATCACGTGACAGCCTCATAAGCTAAACCTATTCAGTCTGAGGGAAAAATACTTAAAGTGCCTATTGCAGGTTAAAACATTTTTTTCAAATGAATATATAACCTTATATGAAAATATCATATGAACCGTTATTGCAGGGTTTTAAAATGTTTTACAAGGCGTACGAGGGCACAAATTTAGAAGAAAAAGTGACGCATTCCTTAACAGTTCTCAAAAACCGTTTTTTTTTTTTTCAACATCGCGTCATATTACGTCACGAGAGGGAGTCGTGTGCCGCGCGCTGCTGGTATTCAGTGGAGCGGGCGCGAGTCAGTGTGTTACAGTTTTTTACAATCACTAGGACACATCTCTCAATACTAAAGTCACTTTTTCAAAACTCTTCACACACTTCTCCTAACCAACTTTCAGCTTGGCACAGCAGTTCATTCCACATTCAAAATGCACAACAACTATCAAAACACTTCATACATGTCTCAGACCAGCTCATTCTTTCATAACACTAGCAAGGGTTGTCAGTTAACAAACACACTTGGTCATCTATAAAAGTAAGACCTAAAAAACACTAACAGGTGACATTAAACAATGTTTTCTTCTGTAAAAGAAGGACACCTACTTAGGACTACTGTTTACAGCAAAATATATGTTACAGGAATGAATTAGACATGATGCTATATGTTTCAATATATATATTTTTTTACTTTTCAAAGTCATTCCAAAATGCAAGAATTTGTATATACATTTGTATATATTGTATTGTAGGAATCCTAATCAACTCTATGTACTGCATTTGGCCACAGATTCTCATCCACATCACATCGTATGTCATCTAGGGCAATACACCTAGGAAAGAATCTTTTGGCATGCCTGACCCATCCCTGGCAATCTTCTGCTGATACACTATATTTCCAAAAGTATTGAGTCACCCCCATCTAATGAACAGCCTTGACTACTTTAGTAATTTCCATGAGTACAAATCTTAATTTTTAAGCATATAATGATATTCTAGGGAATTTGCTTCTAATTTTAAAGCAACAGTCTGGACAGGACCCTTTTCTATTCTAACATGTCAATGTCTCTGTGTATAAGGCAAGGTTCAAAAATAAATGATTGATTTAGTCAGCGTGGAAGAACTTGACTGGTCTGCGGAAAGCAAGTCCTAATCCAAGCTGAACACCTCTGGTGTGACTTTACAGTAAATGCAGACCTTAAGCCTAAAACTCATCACTAAACACCAATAACTTGTACATACACTATATGGACAAACGTATTGGTACACTCCCTTCTTTAGAACAGAAAAAGGCACTTCCAAAACTGTGGCAACAAAGATGGAAACATAATTGATGTATTTAAAAATTGTATTTCCATCTGTGTTGCAACAGTTTTAGAAGTGTCTAAAATGACTGTATCCATATGTACAAGTCATTGGTGTTTAGTGATGAATTGGCTGCACTTGCAGACCAGCCTCTCTCATTGAAAGACCATGATTTATTTATATGATCAGTTATAGTTGCCCTGATCTCATCTGAGACTACAGCTCTTGATCTTCCTCTTATTCTTCTTCCACCACGCATACGTCTCCCTCTTGCTCTTTCAGCCACTTCTCTGTGTCCGGCTTGGTCCATGTTTACATCACAATGCAGATTATTCAATGCAAATATTTTTATAGATGATAATGAAATTATGTAAAGGAGTAACACATGTAGGTCTTCAGCTACAAAAGGAATCACCTGTAGTTGGTCCAACGGTTTTGATGGCATTTCATTTTCTTTTTCTAAATATATTTTACTGTAATAAAATATTATTGTAGAAATGCAGAAAATTGCTGTTTTATTCTTTTTTTAATAATGTTATTGTTTTGAACTAAAGTTTAACAATTTTGAAAAGAGTATGTAAACGTGTGCAAACTGGGCTGTAGGTACACAGAGTTTTGACAGTTGTTGTGTCGAAATGAGAATAGAATTCATGGAATTTGAAAGAAGTAGTCAATAAATGCATGTTGTGCCAAAGCAATGAAAAATGATCCACAGTTTAGCTCACACAGACTGCTGTTGTGCTCACTGTGTGAAGAGTTTTGAAAAAGTGACTTTAGTATTGAGAGATGTGTCCTAGCGATTGTAAAAAACTGTATTTAGGTAGTTATTTTTTTCGGTTTATCATCGTCATGGTAAATTATTGTGTTTGTGGAGGTTTCACAAACTCCATCCTGTCAGGACATCGAGTCCACAGGTTTCCTGACAAGAAATAGGATGGTATATTCCGAGCCTCGGTGCATTTGTGCAGCTGAAGAGACTTAATGCATCTGCTTCAAACAACGCGGTGGTGTCTAATTTAGTTCAACATGGGATATCGAAGCAAGAAGCGAGTGAGACTCGGTACGGTTTCTTCATCAGGTCCCGGTCCGCCTGTGGTTCGGCCTCCGGTGGGAGACATGATGCTCACGGATCCGTCAGAGATGCTGCTCCACGAAAATGTCAACTATGCACCGTAAGACTTGATTTTTAACATTTGCTAATTACCAAATCAGTGAACATAATTATTTAAATAATGAGACGCAACGAGATGTATATATGTTGTTGTAAAGCACCACAGCTAGCTTGTAAGCGTTTTTAAAAACCGTGTAAAAACGTTACCATATGAAAAGACAGTTGGTTAACCTCAGTTTGCTAATATTATAATCATCAAGTCTAGTGACAGCTTAGTAACATTGTTTGCACAGCTAATTGGTAATTTTTTGTCATGTGGTCAACTGTTGCTGTAAGTCACTTCGTCTTATCAAGTTTAGGTTTGTTTATTTGTTTATTCATTTACATTGTTCCAAACATAAATGTGTAACACAGTAACAAGAATCTTTGTACAAAGTTGTTAGTTATTATAACAAGTGTCTCTAAAGTCTCTAAACTGAAGAGTTTCTAAAATCTGAATCTGACACACTCAAGTCACTTCAGTTCAGCTGGGCTCAAGTGAAGCAAGAGAGACGCTACTTCCTTCTGAAACTTTATCTGTACAAAGTCTGAGTCTGTCACAGACACGTGTGTGATTTCTCATGACACATATTTCCGTTACATCTGTCAGGTTATGTGGGTAAACTACTTTTTTGGCCATTTTATATTGTGGTACACTGTTGCCATATAGTAGCGTTATCTTAAATACCCCCCCAAATTTTCTATTTTTTTTTTTAAATCTGTTTTGATTTGTATAATGGAAGATATTTCTAAAACTTATTTGAAAAAATATTTCATGGTTACACTGTAAAAAAAATTCTGTACAATTTACGTTAAAAAAACGGCCGTAAAATTCTACCGTAAAATATATGGTAACAACATTTTAGGTTTTACGGTTTTAACTTAAATTTACAGTTAAATACCGGAATTTCATTAACTGATATAATGTTAATATACTAACCTATTGAAGTACTGAAATCTGTTTTGTACCTTTGTATTACACTGATAACCACCAAATGCAGAAGGTGATGAGAAAGTCACATGATGAACCAAAGCCCATCACAAGCAGCTTTTAAATAATAACATATATAGAAGGTGCACAGTGTCATTCACACAAACATTAATCACCATCATTAAATATGCAATAAACATTAATTTAACAACATTAGATGTAACATGCAACCCTAATAAACATAACTGATAAGAAAAAACTAAGATGAAACCTAGTTATTTCAAAGAAAAAAACATCAAATTCAAACAAAATTTGAAATGCAACGCAGGGAATTCTGGGAATGTCAATTTACTGGTTTTCCCTGTAGATTTTACATTCTTTTTCACTTTAAAAAGCGGTATTTCGCCGTAAAATTGTCTGAAATGTCTTTTACAGTTTTTCACCGTATATATTAGGGAAACTTACCGTTAACCATTTCATTTAACAGGTTTTTACTGTAGTTTTTTCACAGTTTTTTACCGTTAAAATCACAGTCATTTTTTACAGTGTAGAACATAATGCATACCATAGAGGGTTATGGAGGATTGCATCATGCTCCGTTTCTGAGGGTGCTGCTATCAGGATGTCATCCATGATGCTTATCGCACCTCTGATCCCCTCAAGCATTTCATCCATTATTCTCTGAAAAATCTCTGGTGCGCATTTCAGGCCGAAAAGAAGCCTCATCCACCTGAACCTCCCAAAGGGCGTGTTGATTGCACAGACTACTTCTTCAATGGTGCGTATCAGGTAGTGTTCCCGCTTTATGGCCTTATTTAAATCACTCAGATCGATGCAAATTCTTATCTTGCCATTTTAAACAGCTGCCATTGAACGAACCCACTCAGTTGGTTGGTCGACTGTGGTGGTGATGTATCTATTTTTAACCATCTCTTAGTTTCTCTATTATTTTTTTTATTTCCGAGCGCCGCTCGTTGACAAATCATGTCTTACAAAAGTCATGTACATTCATGCTGCTCACATATTAAAGGTTACGTTTACCTTCTCCTGCACAGCAAAAATATGTTGGGAGATTTGTCACCATGGGTGTTAAAATGATCACTTTCCGGGTGAACATACAGGTCCATCTTTGCTAGTGTTAAAACAACACTGATGAAAGTGTTAGTGTTTAATTTTAATCACTCAGGGTGTTAAGAAATTATTACTCGCAAGTATACACATTTAACACTTTATGGTGATTAATCCTACACACCCAGTGTATTTATTTAATGTTGATTTAATGTAAATATTGTAAATACTTATTTTAAAATGGTAATGCAGATTAAAACATATACCTAAAGAGTGAATTTAACTCCCTCAACTGGTGAACACTGCACCAATGTTCAGGTAAAAATATAAAAAAAATAAACCCACAAAACAATACACTTTTACCATTATTAATTTTTAATTGAAACATTGTAAATCTTTTTCCCAAAGAAAAATGTTTTCACATTCAATGTTTTCAATGCATGTAAAGAGCATGTTCTTACAACAATTAAAACATCATAATGTCAAAGCAAACCAGTGCAAAGGCACAAAATACATATTCTTATTTGGTCCATATGTACACTTAATGTCATAAGGTTTATAACGCTTACATTTATCAGTTACACAACAGCATCCCATTCATTAGCATCCAGGCAGAATGCATGTTAATGCTCACTGAACAAAGTCTCTGCTACGGGTGTTTGGACCTCCTTGTAAAGAGTAGTTTCAGCAAGACAAGATGTGTTTCTCTGCAGTTTTCAGCCAAGCAAGATGCCCAACTCCCACTTGTAGCATCACAAAAGTGCTCCTGTAAAATAGGAGAAAAAACAAAAAGGATTATTTCACATCCATTTATCAGGTGAAATGTCAGGGACAAGTATCACTTACAATATGAGAATAGTTAACCCAAAACTGAAAATTCTGTCATCATTTATTTATACTCATGTGCTTCCACACCTGTAGGACCTTCTGTCTTCTGAGGAACACAAAAATTATTTTTGATATTTTGAATAATCAACAGAAGAAACTGTCATACATGGCATCTGTGGAAAGGCATGAGTATAAGTAAACATTTACTGTTCACTTATGGTTGGAGTCCTCCTACCAAAAGGAATGCACATAAATGGGACAGTACATAAATAAATGACAATGCAAGCATACCAAAAACTTACA
This sequence comes from Onychostoma macrolepis, assembly GCF_012432095.1. NCBI lineage: Eukaryota > Metazoa > Chordata > Actinopteri > Cypriniformes > Cyprinidae > Onychostoma > Onychostoma macrolepis. The sequence goes on from NC_081175.1 coordinate 26,040,478, forward strand.
TTTGATGCATTTTTTACTAAACATTTTTAGAAGGAGATCAGGCTCTTTATTATTATTGTTTAATAATCAAAAAAATTAAGCATGACAATCAATAATCTTAAAATATGCAATTGTGGCTTACCCATGTCTCTGGTATGTGTAAGCTCTTCTCATCCCACTTAATGTACTGGTGGCTTCATACTCTTCAAGCACATCATCTCCTTTCGATTTTTCTGTTAAACCAGCATGAACCATCTGTAACAATATTAAAGGAACAATTAACTTAAAATTGTAATTCCAAACCTATACGATTCACATTTGCTGAACACAAAACACGTTCATGCTTTAAAAAAAAGATAATAAAGTGTCTAAAGTAGTTTATGCGACTCATGTACCATATTCCAAGACTTGTGAGGGCACAAAATCACTTTGAATGACGAACAATTTAACTCACTCAGTGTTTTCCTTGAAAAGACCAACTTCCCCGTCTGCTCCGCATCGCCAGTGAAAACTCACTGTGTGTGAATCTGCATGTTATAATATAAGCATCATTAATGACACCTTTTGTTAATAACAATAAAAAAAGACTGATTAGTGAAATGAAAGAATCATTTAATAAAAAAATGAGAATGATTAGTAATTGTCTCTCATTGGCCTGATTAGCTAAGACCTCAAATCATTTCAGTGTTTAGTGGTACAGTATTGCATGATTTGTAGATTATATATAATAGTTTACACTTTGCATAAACATTTGCAGTTAGTTTTTAAAAGGTAACATTCTTAAGGACTCTACTCTTTTATTTCTTTTCAGGAGCACTTGTGCTCCTACTTAAAAAAAAAATAAATAAATAAAAAATAGGAACACATTCTGATCAATGACAGAAATTAACCTTCTCATTATAAGGCGATATATGACTCCTTAATTTTTTTTTTACCTTTGTAATGCCATTTTTCCAACTTTATTAAATGTGTCATCTTTTGTACCAAACAATTTTTTATTTATAAACTTTTATCAAAAATTTTAATTAAACAATAAATTAAATTAAAATAAGATACAATCAGGAAGAATATATTACAACAACAATTCATCTTTACACGGCACAGAAGAGCACACATGTGGCATTAAGGAATATTTACAGATTTTTTCAGAGGTGGCATTAATGCATTTCATAATAGCAATGTTATGAGATTAATATTTTAAATATAAAGTTTTGAATAAAGAAATACAGTATTAAACTATTTAAACGACAAAATGTATCATTTAAAAATGAAACTGAAACCGCCAGTAGGTGGCAGCAAGTCACTGTCTTTGTCACTGAATCATTCATTCAATCGATTCGTTAAAACGGCTGATTCATTTATGAAGGAAGTAAGTGACTCCTATAAATGGGTTATTGAATCACTGACTTCAAAATCATAGATTCGTTCATAAAGAAACAGTGCTATTTGATTGGTGATGGGCAGCGGCCCAGCTGTGACTTTGTTTAGAGCAAAATCAGACAACAGTGTTCCTCAAATGTAAGTCACTTAATATTAACTTTTGTATACAATCAAAAATGTATAAAACTGCTGTATAAATTAAATGTCACTTTTCGCAAACTTCCTTTAGGCCTATTAAAAAGCTGTCACCCGTCTTAGTTCATTGCGATCTCATAAACTTGCATTTTAATGAATGAAGCTCTCTACACACTGAATCTATTATTTACATCTTCTGTACACTTTGTTATAATGAATGCCAAAAACTGCAGTCTGCTTTCAAGATCTGTTCTGCGAGGAGAAAGTGCGTACAATAGTAAGCCAAATAAAAACGAAAACTCGTGGTATTGATACGCAAAAATGGACTTTGGCGTGTCTATGCTACGTGATGGGTAGGATTAGGGTTGTGGTGTAGATGCGTATCATATGCACGCCAACAAATTGCGTATCATATGCACGCGAAAACTTTCGTTTTTTGTTTTGGCGTATTATTTATACGTATTTTCATGAGATCGGGTTGGAGGAGCAGGACGCGCAGCGATAGAGAAGCATTTCTATTGACCAGTGAAAATATACAGTAATGTGGCAAAGAAGTTTCCTCAAAAAATGCCATTGAGCAACCCTCATTTGCATAATTTGTGTAGGTTTAAGAGTATTCTTGCTGTTTGTAATCAAAAGAAAGGTCAGGGGAAGTATACCAAAAACTAGGGCTGGGCAATATATCTCATGCGATATACATGCGCATCTCGTCAGTAAAGCCTGTTCCTTGATTAGCGGTAAATCTCCATCACCTGTGTTCAAATGGAGCGGCATTTAATACACGGAGCCAATTTAAAAATTTCCATAACACAAGCTAAATATAACCCCAGAAACAAGATGATTTAGTATTTTATTTCATAAAATGTCACATCAGAATGTCACAGACAAAAAAATAAAAATCAGGACACAAAGGATACATTGTACAGAGAAGATACAAGCTCTCTATTCAGTACAGTGTGTCTGATTGTAGAATGTGAAGAGCTGCTGGATTCAGTGCAGCAGGATGAAGGAGAGCAGAGAACAGCAGAGGAACAGGAAGCTCTGAGTGACGCTCTGAACACCGTTACACAGGTTCCCCTCAGCATGAGACGCCCTGAACATCACCAGCTGATGCTGCAGTATCACAAAGAGATTTGGAGAGACAGCCTTTTACAATCATTGACTGGCCTCCAAAACTCCCTGATGAAAATAAAGAAAACACAGGTTAGTCTAAGCTGGAAATTGGTAAATGTGATCTGTATCAAAATCTCAATCATAAGAGAGATAAAATAACAACTTTTTCTTTTCCATATTCTCACCTGTTGCTTTAAAGCAGCGGTCTTCAATCCCTGAACAGCTCAATATGTTTGAGCAGCTCTGTCCATCACAAGAGTAACATTTCTTTCCATTGGGGGCGCCAGTGCTGGGATCTACAGGATGAAAAAAAAAAAAAAAAAACTATTGCATTTTCTGTACAAAATATAACATGTAATGAAATCATATTTCACAATACCGGGAGGATCTTGGATGTTACACTTGTCCGTGTTACAGCACACTGAAGACGTCTTAAAAATGCAGAGGTTCATAGACCCATTTTGACAGTCAACAGCACAGTTTTTAACCTTCACTTTAGCACTAATGTCACCTAAAACATGAATGATTCAGGAAAGACCAGTTCAACTGCACATTATTTTGATTGTAAATATATTTTTAGACATTAAAATGTAGCATTTTTCTAATTTCAAATACTGATTCAATTTTAATACAAATTGTATTATCAGCATAAACGTTTGTGCGAAAACAAATTAAACAGCAGAAATGTAAATAGAATATCATGTGATTACATTTGAAAATTCTGTGAGGAAATTAGCAGTTCTGTGAGAAGTTACATTTCCAGTGAAGCAGCAAAAACACCAGAATCTCCATCAGTCAAAAATAACAGTAAATTTCAATCCATTTTATTGGACTTACCAACTTGTGTTACTGCTGTTGAACTCATGCATTTGGAAGATCCACTGGGACACGTTTTTAGGTTTTGATTTGTACAAGGACCCGTCATACTCATACACTCATAACAGCTGAGAGTGTCCTTCGGTAATAAAAGAGAGAGGCAGTGAGACATCAACGATCCGTATTTGTACTCAACATTACAAACACTATCTGTCTTTGTACCTTCAGTGAAAAGACTGAACAGAAGAAAAACTGAGATTTGCAGATCCATCTTTGATCAGGAGGTGAATGAAATGGCGTGCCTATTACAGCGCTCATAGCTTTATAGCTTATCAAAGGGGAGGGTCTTTATGAGAAAATGAAAGTTTAGAAACAGAAACTTCAGCTTGCATGATTTACATGGCAGTTAATGAAAAATGGAATTTTAATAAGGAATTACAAGGAAGATGAGAGAGATGACAGTTGTGAGTGCTTTACTGCGTGCTTCGTCTGCGCGTCTCCCTCTATAAACAATTACTTCAAAACCAGCGATTTTACCACCTCGTTGCTGAGGAATATAATGTAGCGATCTAGTGTCTAGGCTATTTTATTAATAAAAGTTGTGGAGCAGCGTTGACAACAAGTGTATGTGTGTGCGCGCGATCTCCGACTTCTCTCTCTCTCTCAATTTTTTTTAATGTAAATGACAAATAATAATATTAAAAATAAACAGATGTAAAATATACAGATACTTTAGAAACGTTTCTTATCAAATTGACTGATTTAGGCTATGTTCACACTTGGCGTCTTTTTTGAAGCTGCCAGCGTTTTACATTATAATCCTGTGTTTTCAAAAAAAAGTCCTGAGCGACTTTTTTACGCTGAAAAAAGTTAGGGCGTGTTCACACTTGGCATCGTTTTTGACAAGAAAAAAAGTTAACTGACAAGGGCGGTTTTTTAGTAAAAAAAAGAAAGAAAGAAAGAAAAGAAAAGACGCTTTGGTTACCAATAGCAGCTGAGGGCATGTTTGTTGCTAAAACAACAGCTACAGTAGCCTAGGCTAGTAACTAGCTAGTGCTGTGTTGTGTAGGAATGTAGAGAAAGATGAAGTTGGCTCTTTCGTTGGCTTTTTAAGTTAACGGGGAGGAGAATGTCCGTTCACAACAACTTTGTGGGTTCACGACATTATACGGGGAGGGATGGTGCTTATAACAATTTATAGGATTGGATGATGCACGGTATGCGGCAAATTTTAGACTAAACAGAAATCAATTTGAAGACCTGCTACAAATCATTGCACCATTGAAACTAGTATGATAAGTCTATCTACCAGCACCTTCTCAATTTTTTCTTGTTATGGAAATAACAGGTCTCGCTACTCACTTGTCATTGGTCAGCTGCAGGGGCGGATCTACCGGGGTGGCACGGGGTGGCAACTGCCACCCTAAGAAAAAGCTGTGCGTGCCACCCCAGACTTATCACAGAATAAAAAATAAATATAAGCAGTGTTTCATGTGCTACTATTAAGCCGCGGCGATGACAGCGTAATGGAAAATAATGGGGGAAAAAACATGTCTTTCACTAAACTGTGCACGATGGTTGCACGCGCACGCAGCGCACCCAGTGTAGTCGGCATCATTAACAAAATGACTATTATCAACCAGTTCTTTTTGAGTCAAAACCACAAAGCGCAGCCTGTTCACTAACGAATTTTTACATTTGTTCGTGGATCAGATACTGCTTCTCGGTTAATTCAGAAGTCCTCTGAGAAATCTAATCCCGTCCGGATATGTCTGAGATTCATCCCGTAATTGCTCGGTGACGCGATTCTCCGACCGCTCGCTCCACTTTCATCATGGATATAGAGGCCTTTCTGCCATATCTTTCTGCTATATATATAACTGATTTTAGATGGCCCATTTTCCCAAATCATTAATTCAGTTCTCAAAACAAAGACACATTTCTCAAAGTTTAACAATAAGTTAGTTAAACATTAGGTAGCAAAACTGATGACACCAATCAGAATCTCTGCATCCTAACAACGGAGAGAGGAGAGAGCTGAATGAATAATATACATGGGTTTTATGCTTACAGTATAATTACAGTACCAGTACATTAGATGGAAATTTCACTATTCTATATGTACAGTAAACTGTAGCACATATTGTACACCTTCAAAGGTGTGACTGTCAAATTTTATTTGTAACCATTTTTTTTTTATGTGCACTGCATGTTTGCAGAACTGAGAAATGACTGCCTAGAGATAAAGCTAGTCTTGTGTCAGGAGACCAGGAAACTGCTATAGCACTGTATACCTGAATATGATGGTATAATGAAAGTTGACCAAATTTGCAGAGGATGCTGAATTTACTTTTTATTTCTTTTTTTTTTTACTGTACTGTGGTGCATACCAAGTTCATACAATTCTTTGGTATTTGAACATTTCTAGAGTTTTTCATCTACTGCAAGATTACTTTACAGTAGCAAAATGAAAAATTATCTGTTCCCAAAAGTTCATTATTAATTATTAAATTCAGATTATTATTATTGTAATGAGGAGTCAAAGGCGAGCGGATCCATTTGCAGTATTTTATTAAGATCAGTATAACCAGCAGACAGGGGTCGATCAACAGCGTCTTGGATAACACAGAGAACCAGAATCATAAACGTTTACCAGGCTTGGGTCAGGGCAGGCGGCAGGCAAAAATCAGGTCAGAGTCAGAGCAAACAATCAACGGGGCAGGTGGCAGAGAATTCCAGAGGTCAAGGCAGTCCAGGATCAAACACGGAATAACAGTCAAAGTAAAACACTCAGAAATGCCAGACAGGCTAAACAAGACTTCGCCCCAAACTGAAGGTGTGAGTGGCTTATATGCAGGTCTGTGAATGATGTGCAGGTGTGATTGCTGATGGGAAGCAGGTGTGACTGTGAGATCAGGTGATCGTGTAATGCAGTGACTGATGGGAAATGTAGTCCGTGTGATGCAACAGTCAGTGTAGTGCTCGTGTCCAAATGATGAAGGGTGACATCTAGTGGTTGATGGGTGAATGGTCCTGGACCGGATCATGACAATTATTATTATTATCTGTAATTTAATTTATGTTTGACACTGAGCTGCAAAAATAAAGTAAAGAGTTTTTTGTTAAGTGTTATTGATCTCATGAGTGTTCACCGGGCAGGAAAATCATCTGTGTATTTGAATTGTAAGCATTTAAGAATACTTGTAATAACTAGATTGAAAAGTTTGAAAGACAAATTTATGCTGGCTTGTTTTAAAGTCTTGTTTAAGAAACATAAATAGTTTGGTCAGTTAGATGCTCTAGATGTTTGCTAAAGTGTTGCTAGTTGGTTGCTAGGATATTCTGGGTGGTTGCTAGGCTCTTGCAGTTGTTGGGGTGTTGCTAGACTATTGATAGTGTTCTGGGTGATTACAGACATTCCCACCTCTGGTAATAACAGAAAATCAAACATTGTTTTGAAAACTGGTCCAGTTTCAATGCTTTGATATTATTGTATTTCTTTCTAATGTAAATTCAAAAGTGTTACTCTTAAACTTGCTCTAAAACGTGATTTATACCATCTAAGTAGCCTATGTAATATTAATAGAACCACATGTCTTCTTTAATGATACAAGCTCAGAAACATTTATAACCTGTTGAAGTTTTTTATATAGTATTGACTTGGTGCCATGATGGATATTGAAATGTTGTTATTTATTTATTTACTTATTATAACAGTATAGATGATTACTTAATGGTAAGGCAATATTTGTGAACACAACTGTGCATGTCAGACAATAAATCCCCAAAAACTATGGGGGCTTGCTTTGGTGTTGCCACCCCTCATAGACCCCATGCCTGTCAGTCCTGTCAGTCCCTCCTCTCGTGCCCATATTTGGTTTGTTCCTGTTCCTGTCGTTATTAGTTGATTAGTCCCCAGCCGTGTTTGATTGTTCCCCACCTGTTTCAGTTCTCCTCGTTTGATTTAGTTCTGTTTATAAGCCCTGTGTTTCCCTGTCTCCATGTTCAGCTGTTATACATCAATCCTGTGTTCCTGTAACCCCTTTGTTTGTATTTCAGTAAAGTCTGTGTTTAAAGTATTCCTCGTCTCCTTGCTTCCCTGACTCCAACAACCCGTGACAAAATCCGTAAAAAAAAAATTCTAGAGCCGTCTCTGGTAACAAAATACTTCCTTGTGTTCTCTTTCTAATACAATGTTTAGGTTTGACTGTAATCATAATACAAAAACTAACACTTCAAATCATATTTATAACAAAAAAAATTCCAAAACTTGATAAGAAATAGTCTTTGAGATTGTTTAAATATATTTTCAACTCTTCCACCTATTGTCTAGACCAACTGTCTAAAAACAACTAGGCAATTCACAAGCTGCTCTATAGAGAGCTGTACAGGCATCAAGTTACACCTGCCATTACAGATGTTTTTATCATTTTTTTTGTTTTGTTTTTTTACAACCAGATGGTGCTAATCTGCCTTCCAAAACTGGTTTTGAATGGCTGAGTCTCTATTTTAACCTGAAATACTGCATTAATTAAAAAATAATTGTAAAAAATTAATTTTAAAACCATTTGTATTATTTTCAATGGCAAAAAAATGGATATTAATTACTGTATAAATATTAATTATTACCACAAAACCCTCTCAAAATGCAAAATAAAAATATTATTAAACAAAAATGAATTAGAATGATTTTACAGAAAAAATAAGAGGATACGATACATACGATCAGGGGCGGCGCCAGCGAATTTTGAAGGCAGGTGCTGAGGGGGTGCTAGATCACTGACAGGGGGAGCTGCGCAATTATATATATAATTATATATTATATATGTATATTATATGTTTACGTCGCAAATTTGGAAATATTTCTGTTTTAAACCGTGAAGGCGAGCCAATGGATATCACATAAGCAACGTGCAAATTTTGCGCAAGAGGTATGCCGGTGAACGTCTTAATCTCAGTCAATTCACTAGAGAAAGTGAAAGTAAAAACGGAATAACGGAGTAATGACAAAGCTTTCGGCATTTGACGCCGCATATTCTCTCAGAGACAATCCGAATCTACTTCAACATATGCTGATAACGGTAGGCTACAGCTAGCTGTTTTAATTTATTCCCTCAATATTTCTCTTGTGGCCCGTGCATAGTGAAAAAAAAAAGAGAAGAAACTTAGCTATTTCGTGTTAAACAGGTTGTTTTTTAAAGTCGGTGCTTAAAATAGGCCAACGCTTATTATTTCGTTGATTTTTATTGATGACTGCAGTGTCAATAATTTAATAATAGGTGTATAATTCATTGTGTAATACACCTGTTTTAATATTTTATTTGAGGAGTAAAAAGCCTATCTTTTGTTATCTATGTATCTATGTGTCTATATCTATCTATCTATATCTATATCTATATATATACTGTATATACACACACACTTTTAATAGGTCTACTATCAATAAATATGAGCAAAACTTGGCAACTCAATTTTTAATATAAAATTATTTTATTAATCATAATTTAAGATTTTATTTTATTAAATTAAACAAGCACAATATTCAGTATTCAATCAAATATTCTTGAAGATTTTGCATATTGACATTCATTGAACAACATTTCAGAATTTCAGTCAAGGGCAATATGGCACCAAAATGCACCCATAGCACTGCAGTATTCAAAAAAGCTTTGCCAACGATCACTTACTATTTACAATCTCAAACTAGGACAATTCGACGGTTGTTGTGGTTGACGGCAAACGCATCAATGATGCGCTGAACATCCAAAGCCTTCGCTCTTCGTGTACTGATGGCCAAGAGTGCCAAGTCGCTGTTCCGGGCATCCCCACAGTTGCTTCTCAGATATGTTTTCAAGCGTCGGAGACAAGAGAAAGATCTCTCACATGACACAGATGTCACAGGAAGTGTCAGAGATATCAAGATGAGTTTGTGTAAGTCTATAAATGCATCTTCATATGGCTCCATAAGTAACAGCAATTCAGAAGTGTTTTTAATCGAGTGTCCTTGATTTGTTTTTCTTTCAAGCAGACGCCGGACTTGGTGCATCTCTGCGTTTAAATTTTCTTCAGTGATACCGTAAAACTGTGCCATGGGCAATAGACACTTCTTTTCTAAGAATGACTTGTGTTGTGGGCTGAGGGCTGAGACCCCCGTCAACACATCGTTGGCATCTTTAGAGAAGCGTCTCATCAACTCACTGACCAGTCTGTCAACAACTTGATAAAAGCAGTCGGTGCGCAGATCATCATCAGAGCTGTGAGCGCGGTGTATAGGAGCCTCAATGATAAAGTCATTCAGTCGCTGGCTTTGTCGGGCATCTCTCCTTTGTGGTTGTGTGCTCCCCGATGCTAGGCCAACCTTGCCACACAGTTAATTTGCACGGTTTTGTAGGTCGCTCCAGTATTCCTCTGAACGTTTTTCGGATAGTGCTGTGACGACAGATTGGATCAAATCACTTGCTGATGAAATGTCCAGATTGGGTGACTGGAGCTGGTCTGAAGCAAATTTGGTGACCCGGAAAATGTCCTCAAATAAAACAAGATGCAAAACAAACTGTTGGTCGATAAGCCCCTGCATTGCCCTTGCATCTGTTTTTCGCCTCGCATTCGTTTGTACCTGAATATCCTGCAAAGTGGCCAGAATGGCGCAGAGTGATTTTTAATTGCCCTAGCGCAGAGTGCTGACATGCCCAACGTGTTTCACTAAGTTTCTTCAACTTGACTGGTTGTTCAGAAGGTTCAAGCTCCTTTTGTTTTTTCTTGAAAAGGTCATGGACCACTGACCCAGAAAAAAAATTGTAGAGCATTTGCACAATCTCAAAAAACTCAGAAGCAGGCTGGATATTTCGTACACAGTCCACTAGAGTAAGATTAAGTCTATGTGCATGACAGTGTACATATAATGCGTGAGGCACCTCTTTTCTGAACTTTTCCTGCACCCCGTTGTTACACCCCGACATCACCGCCGCTCCGTCATAGCATTGCCCGATGCAGGCGCTGACATCAATGTTGCATTGAGTGAGAGTTCTTTTAATACACTGTAGAAGTGAATCCGCATCCAATCCATCAGCTGGCGTAAAGTTTAAGAACTCCTCCATAACATTCCCGGCATGTAGGTAGCGAACCACTACCGAAATTTGTTCTTTTTTACTGATGTCTTTACTTTTTTTACAATTAACGCAAAATAACCAGCATCCCTTAGTTCATCGCTAATCTGCTTCCTTACCATATCAGCCATAATAGTGATTATCTCATTTTGCACTTCGTGGTGAGTATATTTTGCATTTGACGGATTGTCAGCTATCTTTTTAGCAAAGGTTTGGTCAAACATGCTGATGACATTGAGGAGTTCGACAAAGTTTCCCCTGTTTGCTGATTGCTCATCCTCTCTGTGACCACGCTGAGCAAGGCCCTGACATGCCGTGTAGCGCAAACTCTCCACCACAGCCTTCATATAATGCCGATTTTCTTCAACCACTTTAGAATGTCCTCTATCAATAATGTTCAGTATTTTTGAGCCATCTTGCATTCTCTGTTTAAATTCACACCATGCCTCCATAGAAAATTTGTGTGCAGCACTAATATTGTGTGCTTTAAAACTCTGTTGTGCTTTACGCCAATTCTGGAATCCAGAAATTATGAAGGCTGGCTCTAGACGGAAAGCATGGCGAACCGCAGCTGCAAAATGTCTGCATGAAAAGCAAAATGCTGCGTCCTTATCAACAGAATACTCCAGCCAGTCAAATTGGTCAAACCATCCAGACTGGAAGCTTCTTTGCTGGTTTCCAAACATCTGGGCTGGGTATTTACGGATAGGGCGTCTTGGTCCTTCATCTGGTTTCTGGCTTAAATCCATAGGCCCCTTAACGCTTGACCTCGTTGCTAATTTGAATGGAACTTGAAGCTGTACTAGTTGCCGTCTCTGCATCCGCGGGAAACGCGTCATTGCGTTTTGGGTCATTGTCATGCTGGAATACCCATCCATGACCCATTTTCAATGCCCTGGCCCTGACCAGGGACGGAGTGGGAGTAAAAAACGGCCCTGGATTTTCTCCCAAATAGGCCCACCACAACTACAAACAGCCGCTACTATTTCACAATATTACAGCAATCAATGTATTGCATTTATGGCAAATAACATCACAAAACCCATGCTCCCTGCTGAAAAAAACTATAGAAAGCATCACAGAAATTCTAATGGTTTCCACTACAAATGCCATTACAAACATTACACAAGCCATCAACTTTTAATCATTAAAACCATTAAATAATGGTTTCCTGTAGTGTGTTTTGGGACATGTTCCATTAGGATTTAGTGGTTTTAACAATAATAATATTTAACAACAATAATAGGCAACCAATTACCAGTAGAGACCAATAGGGTCCATTACAATTTCCATTAAAAACAATACAATTTCAATTATAACCAGTAAAACCATTACAAATTCTATTGATGGTTTCTATTTTTGTTTTTCAGCAAGGGATTGTATTATTATATGAAATGTATTATTATATGAACTTAAATACTTGAAATCTACATAAAAAGAGCAGAAAGCAAAAATGTATATGACATAATAATAAACATAAAATCTAGAAACCTGAAACTACATTCTTCAATTTGAGTATTCATATGTGTGAGTGTGTGTGTGTGTGTGTGTGTGTGTCGGAGCAATCACTTTATAGGCTACTTCATTTACTCTATTTTCTACCTCAATATCTCTCAAATGTAACCCGTTGTAGAATAGCTGCTGTCTCTTTATGAATGAACGGAATATTCATGTCAGACAATGCGGAGTGACAAATAGCAGTGGACGCTCAGACTAGGGTTGTCCTGGGATTTTACTATAGTGCTATAGGCTACATGCTGTGTATAGTGAGAGAAGCAAGCAAAAATAACCTGACGTAACTGTTCGCTTTTTTCATTTTGCTTCTCCCAACCGCCTTTATCTTCACGTTTTTTGCTTGCCATCACGACCCCCACTCTCCTTCGCGTCAGTTTCGGTTTATTATAAGCAAAAATAAGAAGAAGCCGAATATTCACCAGAAGAGATGGACAGCAGCTCGTAAGTGTTGCGATACTTGGTCATAGATCTGTTGTTTAAATTATTTACTGGCTGTTAGGAAGGAATACTTTCGTTTCCCTTCTATTTCTATTCTGCATTTTCGTTGAGGTTTCGATGTTTGATTGCACTTTCTGTTAATTATAATAATTTGTACCTCGGCTAAGAAGGAACCTGGATCATTTTCATTGCTCCTTGCAAGTGAAGTGTTAGTTTCGTCTTGAGTTATTTGCACTTGGCTATTGGCTGGGCCAATCAGAAGCCGCCACAGCTGTTTTCACTGTAGTGTGTTAGGCTGTATTTATCAGAGGTCCGGCGCTGGCGTGGAAGCATCAGCGGGCGTTCAGCCTCCTCGTGTGAAGACCGGCGAGGTAAAGACCATCGACTTTTCCTCACGCGACTTTAACCGAACAACGACACCGGCGACACACTTAAGTATCTTTTCTTTTTTCCCCCTTCCCTTACACACTCTCCGTTTCCATCCTCTTTCCTGCCACCTCTATCATGTGTTTCCAAACCATTCCGGTTCTCTCTCAACCACGCTCTAACGTCCCACGCAGACGGCAACGTAACCCTGCTAACCTGCGCCTTATCTCTACCTCCTCCACTACACCTCTTTCCTTCTCTGTGGGTCTCTGGAATTGTCAGTCAGCTGTCAACAAAGCTGACTTCATTTCTCTTTTCTTTAAAATCACGCTCAGCATCTTGGGCTTGACTGAGACCTGGATTCGTCCAGAAGACTCAGCAACCCCAGATGCTCTCTCTACTAATCTCTCTTTCTCTCATACCCCGCGTCTAGTTGGCCGGGGTGGAGGCACTGGTCTGCTCATTTCTAACAATTGGAAATACTCAACCCGCTCTACCCTATGCAATTACAACTCATTTGAATCTCATGCCATTACTGTATCAGCTCAGATAAAACTCCAGATTGTGGTAATCTACCGTCCCCCTGGCCAAATTCTAGCCACCTTCCTAGAGGAGCTGGACGGGCTGCTGTCCTCTTTCATGGAGGATGGCACTCCACTCTTAGTCTTTGGTGATTTCAACATTCACCTAGACAAGCCTTATGCTACAGACTTCCATTCACTCCTAGCTTCATTTGATCTCAAACGCCTTACCACTACTAGCACGCACAAATCAGGCAACCAACTTGACTTAATTTACACACGCAATTGTACTGCAGATAACATTCTGGTACAACCGCTACATACTTCGGACCATTTCTTCATTACATTAACATTACACTTTGCTTCTCCTGTGCCACCAACCCCCCTTCCAGTTACTTTTAGACGAAACCTACGCTCCCTTTCTCCCTCCCATCTTTCCTCTGTAGTATCATCCTCTCTTCCCTCATCTACCCATTTCTCATCTCTGGATGTAAACGCAGCTACTGAGACTTTATGCTCTACCTTAACCTCTTGTCTAGACGACATTTGTCCTCTCTCCTCTAGGCCAGCACGGGCTGCTCCTTCCAACCCCTGATTATCCGAGGTTCTTCGTGAACATCGGACTACACTCAGAGCGGCAGAGAGAAAATGGTGCAAATCAAACGATCTGTCGGACCTCAGTAGGTACCAGTCTATGCTCACATCCTTCTCTGCTAAAGTCCACACTGCCAAATCCTCACATAAAAGTACTCCTTACAAAAGGTTTTTCCTTCAGAAACATAATTAAGTAAAAGTACAAGTAGTCATTTTAAATCGTACTTCAATAAAGTACAAATACCCCAAAATAATACTTATATTTACGTTTGCAATCACTATAGCCATAAAAGTGTTAAAGGCCCCACTAGTTGCCTTGTATTTTATTTTTTGATCACAAAATTTCCACATCCTTTTACACAAATGACATTGCTCAATTAATATTTAAAAAAGAGAAATTGATTATTGCTGGGTATGACCTTTGCTTAATAATAATAATTATTATTATTATCATTATTATTTTTATTATTTTGAGCCCAGCTAAAATTGATGATTTCAAACTATGGCAGCCCTTTCTCGATTTCCTTAAGTGTGCATAATGCATCCTTTTGCAGTTTTCAGAAGAAGAAAAAAAAAATCTGCTTTTCTTTTGTTAGCCCATTTTTGTTCTTTAACGTTTTATTTTATTTTTTGTATGTTTTAGATTTTTTTTAGTATTTCATTTTTATTTGCTATTATTGTTGTTTTGTTCTTAGTTCTGATTTGTATATATTATGTAAAAAAAAAACAATTAAAAATTAAAAAACTACTTAAAATATTAAACCATAGTAATTAGAAATATATTTAAAAACAAATAAAGAGAAGTATATATTACCTAATAGTCTTCAGCATCCCCATAACCCTACAAAGAACAACAGGCTTGGAAAATGCACGGATGGATATTTTTACTATTTTGTAACAGATAATAATAATAATAATAATAATAATAATACTTTTTACACTTATTTTAGTCATGTACAGTACTTGAGAATGTGATCAAATTACAGGCTCAGTTTTTGTCTTTCCAATATCTAAAGTATGAACATCCATGATTTCCAAGAAAAGGAAACTTATGTTTCTGTTTAAACAGGATGTTTCATGTCCCACCCAGCGTGTAGGAGCACAAAACAAAGTATGTCTTGCCACACCCCTCCCATCCCCTCCCCCACTCTACCCTTTCTCTCTCTGGACGTTTCTCAAACGGAAGGCTGCATCCTGCGAAAGTCGCATTTGGAGGCTGCATACGTCATCAAGCCTGGTTTATTTCAGTTAACTGAGCCTTACATTTGTGAGTCAAAAGCATATTACAACAATTTACACTTAACTAAGAATAATGGTCAAATTTATAACTGTTAATATTCTAAAATAAGATCTTCTTTATGACGTATGCAGCCTACAAATGCGACCTCCGGAGGATGCAGCCTTCCTTTTGAGAAACGACCTCTCTCTCCCTCCCTCTCTTTTATTCTGTTTTTGTCTTTTGTACTTTTATATTATTAAAATTATCATCATTACTTTTTGTATTATTGTGATTATAGCAGTAGCGACAGTAAAGGTAACAACAACAATAGTAATCATGTAGGCCTACTGTCTGTACTTTATATATTTATTTTATTTTATTTTTCTCTAAGAGCAGTGCTGTGTGTTGTGTAGAAATCTCGAGAAAGAGGAAGTTGGCTCTTGCGTTGGCTTCTGAAATTAACGGGGAGGAGAATGTTGGTTCACATGGACACGAAGCGTTGGAAAGGAGACCGGAGGCCATTTTTTATTTAATGGATGTCAATGGAGGAGAAGCATCACTACGCTGAATAAACAGCTTTTTAGAGGAAACAGCTTATCATTTAATGAATCGACAGCCATCTGCTAATCTTCAACATGTTTTACACTAAACAATAATTTTTGGATTTAACTATTTTTAGAGTTTACCACAAAAAAAAAAAAAAATGCGACAGGTGGGATTCAGCTTACGGCACTTCTCATTCATTCCTATGGTATCCGTAAACGGTGATTGAGTGTCTCACAACTCTGACTTAAATTCATTTACATCAAGGCTGTAATGTGATTGGTTATTAAGGCACACGTGTGCCAAGTAAGCCATTACGCTAGGTGTGTTCGACTTGAAGCGACGCTGCGGAATGATCAGTGTATGACATCACAGTACTGCAAGAGCTATTCGAAAGCATAAGGATCCATCTGCTCTCTTATCACTCTCGCGGTGCTGTGATGTCATACATTGATCATTCTGCGCAGCACAGCTTCAAGTCGAACACACCTGCTTTCTGGTGCTTTCAGGCCACATTGCAATTACCGTAATTACTAGATACCGACTTGTAAAAAGCGTTCACGTCCTCCTTGAACTCGTAATTTCAACCATGCTAAAAAAAACAATAGAAGCCCAATAGAAACCATCACAGAAATTCCAATGGTTTCCATTAAAATACCATTATGAACCATTAGCTTTTTCCAGTAAATCCATTACAAATGTTCCTCGGTTTATCAACAGTACTAATAGACAAAAAAAACTTACTTTTATGTAGATGTGTTTATATTTACATTACTTACATTCATGTAAAGCAGTGTTGACCACAGTGAATTCTACATAATAGCACAAATACATCACTCAGATGTCTATTAGATGTGCTTATATGCAATTCTTTTAGAACATTTCCCTTCCACATATTAAATAGACATTTAGTAATCGTCTTTAAAGATAAAACATATATATGTAAATCCACTCTGTTGAGGTACATGTGCTATGGGTGCTCACCTGTTCGCTTTACATAATAAAAAGTTTTTATAGCAAAATCACAAATATACTGTACTGTTTAGCGTTTACACCTTAAGCAATACAACAGTTTGCTCTACAGTAGTTCAACAAATGCGATTTTATGCTGCCTTCACGTGTTATCAGAATTATCGTAAATACGAGTTTCCTAATCGGAAACTGGACATGAACAGCCTCTCAAGTCGTATTTACTACTGGGAAATTCTGAAATAATTTTGATACCCGAGTTGGGCGGGTCATAAACTTTAAACATGGTGGAGGGGAGAACCATTGCTGCTGTCAATACTGTTCTCACAACAACTATCCCTTTGTCTTGTCGCTAAAGTTGTGTATTTATAGGCTAGATATGAACGATCATTCGAAGCATATTGTATGTTTTATAAGCAGTGAAATAAGCATGTATTTGACCGAAATTCCAGAACTGTCAGCAAACTGCATGTATAGCGCGGTGAATGCAGGGCCGCTGCTGGCCAAATGGGTGCCCTAAGCAGGATTGTATTGTTGTGCCCCCTCCCTCAAATATTATGGAAGTAAGTTAAAAAAAAAAAAAAAAAACTACTATAGGGGTCAAAATAGAACTTTAATAAAATATAAAAGTAAATAAATAAATTTTGATGTCCACATGTTTTTTTTTGTTGAAATTATAGCGATTATGTCATCTATAGCAAAAAGGTGGCCAAAAATTAAAGATTAAGTGGATATCTGAATTAAATGTTTGGTCAATAGCCTATTAAACAAGGATATGATCGTCCTGTAAGTATAACAGCAGCAATTACCAGGCCTTTGGCTCCCTTTGCAGGCATTTGTAATAACATGTAATGTTGAAAAAAAAAAAAAAAAAACAATAGACACAATCACAAAATTTGTAATGGTTATAATGGGACTTGTATTGGATTTAATGGAAACTGTAATGGACCCTGTTGGTCTCTACTGGTAATTGGTCACCTTCTATTGGTGGCTGGCTTGTTAAAACCAATAAATCCTAATGGAATATGTCCCAAAACACACTACAGAAAGCCTTTTTTTTTTTTTTTAACCACGTTTTAATGGTTAAAAGTTGACAGTTTGTAATTTTTGTAATGGTATTTGTGATTTATTTGTGATTCATTTGTGATGGTATTAGGATTTTCTGTGATGGTTCTATGTTTTTCAGCAGGGTTGCCTCATTGTTTTTATATAATGCATTTTAAGTCATTTTAAAGGCTGTTGTTTGTTGGCTTAGGTTTGTTTTTATAACCACAAAAAAATATTATCTCTTTGTATATTATTATTTGAAGTAACAAAACCATGGTTAATTTGCGTTTACCATGGCTACAAGAACCATGTTTTTTTTTTTTTTTTTTTATTAGTGTTAAAACCATAGCCAAGTTTCGTAAGGGAACATGGAAACTCGGAGAGAATATTAGATGTGTTGGTGGTGGTGAAATTATTACCGACATTAAAACAATTTATTAACCTCAACACCCAAAAAAGTTTCACATGAATAGCCTACCTGGAAGTGACTCACGGGCTTCGTTTTCATCTATTTTTCCTTGGCGCCGATTGCTGATGTCTTTTCACGGATATAGTTGTCCATCAATTATGATCATACATTCAGCTGCAAACATGAGGTGGGAGCGGGCGCCGGCGCTGATGCGGGAATGGCACGTTTTTTTTTTTTTTTTTTTTTTTGAGCAACTGGTGGGAGTTGGTGCCCTACGCAAACTGCATACTCTACGTATAGGGAGCGGCGGTACTGGGTGAATGTTTATATGGTTGTCAACCAATGGGATGCTACATTTTATTCTTTCCGACATTAAAGCACTTGAATATGACAAACTCGTAATCACGACTTCATAAGTGGGAAATAGGAAATTTCCAATAGCACGTGAAGGCAGCATAAGATAATTCCGATAGCACGTGTCGTGAATGCAGCATAAGGCCCGTTTCAAACCGCAAGCGTGAGCTTCGCGGCAGCGTCACTGCAGCTGCAGACTCGCCAGAGTATTCACACTGGAAGCGTTTGTTCAGCGTCACAGCAGCGACTCCAAAGCGATATTTCTTTACAAAGACAACTATAAATTTGTTTTTAGAAGTTGGTCAGTTATAAACTTGAAAGTTTTGAAGTCTTGGGGATTTGCGTGTAAATAGTAAACAACAAAAACCGCTCCTATCATGTAAAAGAGATCATGCGACAGAGCGGTCTGTTAATGATGCAGTTGTGTGACTTGGTATGTCCCAAAGCTTGCCTACTCTTCTACTACACACTCAAAAGTGTGTATACTTTTTCTTCAAAAAAGAATACATACTTTAAGGGCGTAGTATAAGTAGGCACATTGGGACGCAGCACATCACTTCAGAATCTGTGCTGAAGCAGTAGGACATCCGGGGATTTCTCGCCTACTCTTTTATACTGAGGTTTCGAACGTACTTCTTTCTTCACATACTTTTTTCCCCTACTATATAGTATGCATAGGACGCAATTTAAGTTTAAGTACGTCCGAATCTTGCAAGAATTAGTGCACCAGCCAGGTAATTCTTGCCTACTCTTTTATAAAAACTCAGGATTCAAACATTCTCTTTTGGGGTCTATGAGGGGTGGCAACACCAAAGCAAGCCCCCATAGTTTTTGGGGATTTATTGTCTGACATGCACAGTTGTGTTCACAAATATTGCCTTACCATTAAGTAATCATCTATACTGTTATAATAAGTAAATAAATAAATAACAACATTTCAATATCCATCATGGCACCAAGTCAATACTATATTAAAAACTTCAACAGGTTATAAATGTTTCTGAGCTTGTATCATTAAAGAAGACATGTGGTTCTATTAATATTACATAGGCTACTTAGATGGTATAAATTACGTTTTAGTGCAAGTTTAAGAGTAACACTTTTGAATTTACATTAGAAAGAAATACAATAATATCAAAGCGTTGAAACTGGACCAGTTTTCAAAATAATGTTTCATTTTCTGTTATTACCAGAGGTGGGAATGTCTGTAATCACCCAGAACACTATCAATAGTCTAGCAACACCCCAGCAACTGCATAGCAAGAGCCTAGCAACCACCCAGAATATCCTAGCAACCAACTAGCAACACTTTGGCAAACATCTAGAGCATCTAACTGACCAAACTATTTATGTTTCTTAAACAAGACTTTAAAACAAGCCAGCATAAATTTGTCTTTCAAACTTTTCAATCTAGTTATTACAAGTATTCTTAAATGCTTACAATTCAAATACACAGATGATTTTCCTGCCCGGTGAACACTCATGAGATCAATAACACTTAACAAAAAACTCTTTACTTTATTTTTGCAGCTCAGTGTCAAACATAAATTAAATTACAGATAATAATAATAATTTGAATTTAATAATGAACTTTTGGGAACAGATCATTTTTCATTTTACTACTGTAAAGTAATCTTGCAGTAGATGAAAAACTCAAAAGTTCAAATACCAAAGAATTGTATGAACTTTGTATGCACCACAATACAGTACAGTACAGTACAGTTCATTTCTCAGTTCTGCAAACATGCAGTGCACATAAAAAAAAATGGTTACAAATAAAATTTGACAGTCACACCTTTGAAGGTGTACAATATGTGCTACAGTTTACTGTACATATAGAATAGTGAAATTTCCATCATCTAATGTACTGGTACTGTACTGTAATTATACTGTAAGCATAAAACCCATGTATATTATTCATTCAGCTCTCTCCTCTCTCCGTTGTTAGGATGCAGAGATTCTGATTGGTGTCATTTAATGTTTAACTTACTTATTTTTAAACTTTTTGAGAAATGTGTCTTTGTTTTGAGAACTAAATTAATGATTTGGGAAAATGGACCAACTATAATCAGTTATATTATGTTAGCAAACCAGAAAACTGCAATACAAGATTCTTACCTAACTCTGCTATTAGTTTTCGTGATCGGCATCTTCTTAATGATTTCATGTTATTGTTTCGTCCGATATGGCAGAAAGGCCTCTATATCCATGATGAAAGTGGAGCGAGCGGTCGGAGAATCGCATCACCGAACAATTTCGGGATGAATCTCAGACATATCCGGACGGGATTAGATTTCTCAGAGGACTTCTGAATTAACCGAGAAGCAGTATCTGATTCACGAACAAATGTAAAAACAATTCGTTAGCGAACAGGCTGCGCTTTGTGGTTTTGACTCAAAAAGAACTGGTTGATAATAGTCATTTTGTTAATGAAGCCGACTACACTGGGTGCGCTGCGTGCGTTCATTTGTAACTTGAATGTGCAGGCTTCTGGTGTCATTTTGCTTACAGTTATTTTAGCCATACAACAACAGTCCAATGCTTCAAACTGGTAGCTATTCTCATATTTAATGTATTGTCATTGTAATCATAAACCGGTTTGTAGTGCAAATAGTTCTACCGTTTCACTTATTTTTCTAGCAGCTAATGAACTGGAAGTCTTGCGTGTTCACAACTGTTACAAAATGGTAAATTCCTGTGGTATTATAACTTTCAGTTAATTATTACAGTAGATTTCCACATCATACTGGACTTACCAATTACTGCTCTACTGTTTTGCTTTCACATTTCGAAAATCCATCTTATTGGATTTTCTTATTGATCCGGCAGGAATTGTCAGTGGGGGGGAGTGAATACCAGCACTCTTTTCCACCTTCGATACCACAACTGAGGCGAGATACCATGACCCTTGAGCAAGGCACCGAACCCCCAGCTGCTCCCCGGGCGCTGCAGTAATATGGCCGCCCACTGTACCGTGATGTGTGTTCACGGTGTGTGTGTGTGTGTGTGTTCACAACTGTGTGTGTGTGCACTTGGATGGGTTAAATGCAGAGCACAAATTCCAAGTATGGGTCACAATGGGCCACGTCACTTCACTTATTCCTAAAGACAGAGAGACGTCAAGTGATCTTGTTATGTATTGATATCTATTGCCTCACTGCTTTTTTCCCCTACCAAACCTGTAGGCTACTGCATGACAGTTACTGTTACAAAGCAGAGGGAATTTGCACATCAGCAAATCGGGGAGTATTCGTGACAACGAGCAGAATGGATTTCTGTGGAATCGCCAATTGTCTCCCTCATGACAAACTAATGGGACTATTAAAAAAAATATTTGCAATATTTTTCATCCTCCTCAAATCATCTGCTGCCACCTGCTGATAAATGATGCTAAATGTAGTTTTCAACTTCATTCAAATAACAAATGACATTTTTGCAACAGTTCCAAATGGAAAACAAGAAATTGCAAGTACAGCTTGAACGTTCCAATATAATATTCACATATCAATAAGTTAAGTCAAGTCACCTTTATTTATATAGCGCTTTTAACAATACAGATTGTGTCAAAGCACTTAACAGTATCAAACTGGAGGATAGAGTGTCAGTAGTGTATAATGATAAGATTAAACACTCAATTTTCTCAGTTTAGTTTAAATAGTATCTGTGCAATCAAATCGGCGATAATCACTAGAAATTAAGTGTCCCCAACTGAGCAAGCCAGAGGCGACAGCGGCAAGGAACTAAAACTCCCTCTGTGACAGAATGGAGAAAAAAAACGTGGGAGAAACCAGGCTCAGTCGGGGGGCCAGTTCTCCTCTGGCCAGACGAAACCCGCAGTTCAAAAGTTTATATTTCTATTTTTAATTTTGTTGCAATTTCTAACAATAATAGTATTATGTAGTTAGGTATTTTATTATATTTTTAGTTATTTTGTTATATTTTTAGTTTTATTGTATTTTAATCGAGGTCTTCACTGGGGATATATCTCTGGGGCTCATCTAGGTGTCCTGGTCTCCGCTGACGATCAGGGCTGTAGACATCATCTCCCTGGTGGCTCCCTAACGCCTGCAAACTGTGCAATATCCCGGAAATCGAGCAAGCGATAAGCCCTGTTTAAGTGCGTTTTCAGTGATTCAATCACAAGAAGTCAGTCGAGATGCATTTTCCACCTGGTATGCTAAATATTGTTTTTCTTTTAATAGATATTGAAACTGAACTAAACAGTTCAGTACCGCTTTTCCGCATTATTGATACTAGCTGCGTTCTCTCTCTCTGGAGCATCTTGGTCATTACAAAGGTCAGTGTCACAGCACACCGAATACGTCTTTACAATGATGAGGTTCATGGACCCACTTGCACAGCCAACAGCACAATTTTAAGCTTTATTTTGGTACTATTATCACCTTAATGAATGAATTATTCAGGGAAAACCAGTTCAGCTACACATTATCTTGATGGGAAATGTGTTTATAAATATTTCTGATTGCAAACATTTAAATCAAATGATATTGTTAGAATAACAATCTCTATCAGTCAAGTATAGAAGTGAATCCATCATATTGGACTTACAACTAGTGGCACTGCTGTTGATCTCATGCACTTGGAAGATCCACTGGGACATGTTTTTACCTTTCGATCTGCACAAGAACCCGTCGGACCCCCAACATAACAAAAACTATTGGTCTTTGCACCTGCAGAGAAAAGCTGTAATCCAAGCGATGATAGAAGTAGACGAAGAGGAGTGGAAAGATAACACAAGTAAACACAGCATGCAGTTTTTTATTATGAAGGGAAAACAAAATCCAAACCCACATGGCCCTGTGTGAAAAAGTGCTTGTCCCCTCCTATTAAATCATGAAAGAACTGTGATTAATCACATTATTTTAGAAAGCTGAGTTAAATTTCACTAGCCAAACCCAGGCCTGATTACTGCCAGACCTGTTGAATCAAGAAATCACTTAAATAGAACCTGTCTGACAAAGTAAAGCATGCTTAAAGAGCAACACATCATTTGCATCATTTGAAATTCATAAACGGATGAGAAACAAAATAGTTTACATGTATCAGTCTGGAAAGGGTTATAAAGCCATTTCTAAGGCATTGGGACTCCAGCAAACCATGGTCAGAGCCATTATCCACAAATGGAGAAAACTTGGAACAGTGGTGAACCTTCCCAGGAGTGGCCGGCCTAACAAAATTACTCCAAGACCACAAAGACGACTCATCCAGGAGGTCATAAAAGAACTGCAGGCCTCACTTGCCTCAATTAAGGTCAGTGTGATTCAACAATAAGAAAGAGACTGGGCATGATTCAACAATAAGAAAGAGACTGGGCAAAAACAGCATCCATGGGAGAGTTCCAAGGCAAAAGCCATTGCTGACCAAAAAGAACACAAAGGCTTGTCTCACATTTGCCAAAAAATATCTTGATTGTCCCCAAGATTTTTGAGATGGTCCTCACTGCAGAACACAAGATCCATGGGGTGTGGTTGGATCTAGATCCAACTCCTCCCACCTTACATTTATCTAAACCTACCCGTCTCCACCCCCTGATCCCTAAACCCACCCATCTCCATCCCTAAACCTACCCATCTCCACCCCTAAACCTACCAATCTCCACCCCCTGGATGTGGATCCAACCCCGCCCCCTGGATCTTTTGTTCTGCAGTGACGGGCTACTGAGATTTTTGGGCAAATATTCTGTGGACTGATGCGACAAAAGTTGAGCTTTTTGGAAGGTGTGTGTCCCTTTACATCTGGCTTAAAACCAACACAGCATTTCATAAAAAGAACATCATACCAACAGTCAAACATGGTGGTGGTAGTGTGATGGTCTGAGGCTGCTTTGCAGCTTCAGAACCTGGTTGACTTGCCATAATTGATGGAACCATGAATTCTGCACTCTATCAGAAAATCCTGAAGGAGAATGTCCGGCCATCTGTTTCTGACCTCAAGCTCAAGCACACTTGGGTTATGCAGCAGGACAATGATCCCAAACACACCAGCAAGTCCACCTCTGAATGGCTCAAGAAAAACAAAATTAAGGTTTTGGAGTGGCCAAATCAAAGTCTGGACTTAAATCCAATTGAAATGCTGTGGCATGACCTTAAACAGTCCATTCATGCTCAAAAACCCTCCAATGTGGCTGAATTAAAACAATTTTGCAAAGAAGAGGGGCCAAAATTCCTCCACAGCGATGTGAAAGACTCATTGCCAGTTATCGCAAACGCTTGATTGCAGTTGTTGCTGAAAAGGGTGGCACAACCAGTTATTAGGTTTAGGGGGCAAGCACTTTTTCACACAGGGGCCATGTGGGTTTGGTTTTTGTTTTCCCTTCATAATAAAAAACTTCATTTAAAAACTGCATGTTATGTTTACTTGTGTTATCTTGGATTAATTAAGTGTGACAAACATGCAAAAAAATAAAAAATCAGGAAGGGGGCCAGCACTTTTTCACTCCACTGTATCTTAGCTCAGCTATTTTAAACTGTTTGATCACATTCTAGGGTTACTATTATGCATAAAAAAACCATATGCAACATTGATAGGAACACTGAGATCAATCAACCATCACCGCATTTCAAAATGGTTACTTTTTTCTAAAATATAACATCAAATTTTTAAATCAATACTACTGGTATTACAACATCATTATTGTAAAATTTTTCTAACATTTGAATTTTTAATTTAGTGCAATATTTTGTCATTGCAACATTTTATTGTCATTTTCACTAGCAACTGCGATTGGACTATATTGTAAAATAAAGTTCACCATTATCCCACCGGTCACTATTGTGACCATCAACATGTTTACTCACTCTATGACCACACTCAACAAAACTGAATATATGCAAATGCATATATTAATACTAGATACCCTAAAGATAATGTGTACCAAAAATCTTAGTCATATCTTTACTTAGATATACTTTACTAGCCTTTCGTTTTGGAGCTTTGATGCATCCATCATCTGCTCAAGTTGCAAACCGGAAATAAACTGCTCTGGTCATGTGACAATTTGCACTAATCATGTGAAACGGCACATATTTAATTGAGACCCTTTATTTTTTCCATATTTGCAGGAAGTGCACTAAAACATCAGTCGGTACAGTTTGTAGAGCTTCATAAATGAAAAACTTTTTTACGGTCACTATTGTGACCGGTGGGATTAAATGGGTTAATTCTCTGCAGGGAATGATCTGGTTTACACACAGCTTGAGTCTGTGAGCAAAGAGAAAACAGGCAGGCTCACAGCCCAGACTTTATATCATTCAAAAAGATACATTGAAAACAGAAATAACTTTTAAGCCAATCATATCACCCCATGTTACATGGTACTGCCTATTAATGTAGATGTCTGGTTATTCTCAAGGCTTGTTCGTTCCTGGTTCACCCCTTCTCTGAAAAGACCACATTCACTCTGTAGGTTACCATTGAATACTTATTGAGTACTGATTAAAGATTACATTAAAAAGATGTATGTAAGATAAATGTATTAAAGTGAGTTCAATGCAGTCAATGCCAATTTAAACATTTCCATAACACTCCTCCATTTTGATCATTATTGATCCCATGTAGTGAATAATATGCATAACATTTTTACTGGGGTGAATGAATGTCTGGTGTTCATGTTTCTGATCCAAGCACTCCTTGTTCCTCTACAGTGATGGGTAGAACTCGTTTCCTTGTTGTCATTCGTTGGCCTGCACTGACCTCAGACTTTAGTTAGTCAGACGTCCCCCTCGGGACGCGGTCAATCACTTTTCTTGGTATTCCCCATCGAGGAATAATTTCAGAAATCGAACATTATGTGATCGAATGGCTGATCGGAGCTGAATGTGCTGCTTGAGGCATCATTTGCCCTCTGCCCACATTGCTTGTGGCACAGATCATACATGATTGGCAATATTTGTCCGCAAAGGAAGTGAATCCCTTTGTGAACCAATATTAATTCAACAAATCAAACATTCCCCCTTTACTCACATGATCTGGTTTTGTACTTTGTACTGGTTTTGTACCATGTACTGGTTTTGCATAGTGTGGGGAAAAGTGTTTTGGCAGACATGGTTTGCCTTCAGTACTCAGCCAAAGGTTGTTTTCCAGCTTGCACTCGGCCTTCACCCATTCTTTCTTCTCCTCTGCTGTTGCAAAAGCTTGCATGGCTCTAAGAGTATCAGAATGGAGTGTGATTGAGTCATTGTTAACTGTTACACGTTAGAGAAGGTTCCGTTCTCATAGCTGCGTCCTTCGCCGCGGTATCAGCCCGTTTGTTACCTAGAGATACAAAATCATCACTTTTGGAATGTGCAACACACTTGCAGATAGCAATTGACTTTGGTAGCAAAATTGCTTCTAACAATGCTGCTATTCCATCATGCTTTAGGACAGGCTTACCATCAGATCTGAGAAATTTTCTGTGTTTCCATAATGCCCCAAAGTCATGGCAAACACCAAAAGCGTAACGAGAATCTGTGTAAATGGTAACTGTTTGTCCTTCAGCAATTTTGCAAGCCTCCGTCAATGCTACTAATTCAGCTGTTTGCGCAGAGCAATGCGTGGGGAGCGCTGCAGATGCTACTGTTTTATATGCAGTGGTTACAGCATAACCTACTCTGTTTTTGCCAGGTTTTTTTTTTTTTGGATCTCTAAATGCTGAACCATCAACAAATAGAATTAAGTCAGCATTTTCTAAGAGGGCTTTCTTTTTTAATTTGGTCTTGGTGTATAGACCTGTTCCAGTGCAGCAACACAATCGTGTTCTTCCCCATCCTGTAGTGTAGCAGGCTTTAGCACTGTGCATCTTTTTATTGTAATGTTTGGCATTTCCAATAAAATTTCATTGTACTTGACAGAGTTGGGTACTTAGACCCAGGACTTGGAATTGGACTCGGACTGCAATTGTGGATGAACTTGGACTTGGACATTTTGGACGCAGAAATTTTAACGCGTCGTTTTTCCCTCACACGTGATTGTCACCACCGTGTGGCTTCGCACTTACCCGCACAAAGTCTTGTCACCCCCTTGTCTTGCTTCCTTGCAAGATGGTCCTGCTTACTCGCAGACCTCTTTTTCACTAACCCGTGAAAAAACCTGTTTCACTTACTTGTGAAACCAATGGGTGGCTTGAACTTGCATCATAAAGTCTGGGAATATCAAACCTCAATTTACCAAATTAAAACCCACTCTGAATCAAAAAAGAATTATTTTAAGTTTTAAGACAATTGGAATTTCAAAATCAGTCTCACTGTTTGTAGCACGCGTTTTCTGATCCGTTGAGAAACCAGTAGTGAAGGTCCAGAGCCCTCAGACGTCAGCCCCCTCTTCCCTGAAACCTTTTGGGGTTTAGAGGCTAAATCCTCTTTGGATTTAGAGTGATCAGCCAACTAACTGTCACGAATCTGGTCTGCACTCCCGTTCATTCACCACTAGAGGTCACCCGCTCACCACATGGACTTTTACACCACACATCACATGGACTGCATTTCCCATCAGCCATCTCACCAATCACACGCACACAGCTGTCACCAATCATTCATTGCACTAATCACATGCACACCTGATCACACAGCATCACTGATCACACACACTATTTCAACCCTGGACATTCTCTCCCTCGTTGCAGAGTATTGCATGCATTATCGCTGCCCTACAGAGCTCCGTTAGCTTGCCTTGCCTTGCCTTGCCTTGCCTTGCCTTGCCTTGCCTTGCCTTGCCTTGCCTTGCCTTGCCTTGCCTTGCCTTGCCTTGATTGTGTTTTCCCCTGCCTGGACTATCGCTCACGTTTCGGTTTACCTCTCCTGTCTCGCCCCTTTGGATACTGTTTGCCGATCGCCGACCCACACTTGTCTCTGGTTACTCTTTGTCTCGCCCATATTATACCTGTTTGCCATTGTTTTGACCCTGCCTGTTATGACCACGTCTCTTACAAATAAAAGTCTGCACATGGATCCGCACGCCTCTCGTCTCGTCAGCCCCGTAACACTAACGTCCTCAGGTCCCGGATAATCAGCAGTGAAATCCCATCCTATCGTCGCCAAGAATTGTCGTGGATTTTCTAATTCAATAAAGTTTGAAGAGACTGAGAATGAAAAACCACACAGAGTTTTTTCTTTGTCTTGCTTTAATTATCTGCAGAAAATTATCTGGTTTACACACAGCTGAGTCTGTGAGCAATGAGATAACAGGCAGGCTCACAGCCCAGACTTTATATTATTCAAATACATTGAAAACAGATAAGAGTTTTAAGCCAATCATGTTATTCAGTGCACATCACCCCATATTACATGGTACTGCCTATTAATGTAGATGTCTGGTTATTCTCAAGGCTTGTTCGTTCCTGGTACACAACTTCTCTGAAAAGACCACATTCACTCTGTAGGTTACCATTGAATACTTATTGAGTACTGATTAAAGATTACATTCAAAAGATGTATGTAAGATAAATGTATTAAAGTGAGATCAATGCAATCAATGCCAATTAAAAAAATTCCATAACACAAGCTCAATATAACCCCAGAAACAAGATGATTTAGTATTTTATTTCATAAAATGTCACATCAGAATGTCACAGACAAAAAAATTAAAATCAGGACACAAAGGATACATTGTACAGAGAAGATACAAGCTCTCTATTCAGTACAGTGTGTCTGATTGTAGAATGTGAAGAGCTGCTGGATTCAGTGCAGCAGGATGAAGGAGAGCAGAGAACAGCAGAGGAACAGGAAGCTCTGAGTGACGCTCTGAACACCGTTACACAGGTTCCCTGAACAACATGAGACGCCCTGAACATCACCAGCTGATGCTGCAGTATCACAAAGAGATTTGGAGAGACAGCCTTTTACAACCATTGACTGGCCTCCAAAACTCCCTGATGAAAATAAAGAAAACACAGGTTAGTCTAAGCTGGAAATTGGTAAATGTGATCTGTATCAAAATCTCAATCATAAGAGAGATAAAATAACAACTTTTTATTTTCCATATTCTCACCTGTTGCTTTAAAGCAGCGGTCTTCAATCCCTGAACAGCTCAATATGTTTGAGCAGCTCTGTCCATCACAAGAGTAACATTTCTTTCCATTGGAGGCGCCAGTGCTGGGATCTACAGGATGAAAAAAAAACAAAAAACTATTGCATTTTCTGTACAAAATATAACATGTAGTTAGGTATTTTATTATATTTTTAGTTATTTTGTTATATTTTTAGTTTTATTGTATTTTAATCGAGGTCTTCACTGGGGATATGTCTCTGGGGGTCATCTGGGTGTCCTGGTCTCCGCTGACGATCAGGGCTGTAGACATCATCTCTTTGTGCTGATCCACCATCTGATCGGATACGGACTGAGAAACAGAATACGAAAGAAACAGACAAATATTAGCGTAGATGCCATTCAACTTACGACGTAACGAGTACATCGGGTGTTATGGGAAGTGTTCCCGGTTCCGGTTGATCGAATTAATGCAGCCTAACAATCCTTTAATGGATTTGAATAATAGAAGGGTATTAATGTGTTATGTGTAAGCCAGGCTAAAGAGATGGGTCTTTAATCTAGATTTAAACTGACAGAGTGTGTCTGCCTCCCGAACAGTGTTAGGTAGATTGTTCCAGAGTTTGGGTGCTAAATAGGAAAAGGATCTGCCGTCCGCAGTCGATTTTGATATTCTAGGTATTATCAAACGGCCGGAGTTTTGAGAACGCAGCGGACGTGGAGGACTATAATGCGATAAGAGCTCGCTCAAGTACTGAAGAGCTAAACCATTCAGGGCTTTATAAGTAATTAACAAGATTTTAAAATCTATCCAATGTTTGATAGAGAGCCAGTGCAGTGTTGACAGAACCGGGCTAATATGGTCATATTTCCTGGTTCTAGTAAGGACTCTATAGCTGCTGCATTTTGATAACACAAGTAAACACAACATGCAGTTTTTTATTATGAAGGGAAAACAAAATCCAAACCCACATGGCCCTGTGTGAAAAAGTGCTTGTCCCCTCCTATTAAATCATGAAAGAACTGTGATTAATCGAGGCAACCGATTACTGTACCATGTACCCATGTTACATGGTACTGCCTATTAATGTAGATGTCTGGTTATTCTCAAGGCTTGTTCGTTCCTGGTTCACCCCTTCTCTGAAAAGACCACATTCACTCTGTAGGTTACCATTGAATACTTATTGAGTACTGATTAAAGATTACATTAAAAAGATGTATGTAAGATAAATGTATTAAAGTGAGTTCAATGCAGTCAATGCCAATTTAAACATTTCCATAACACTCCTCCATTTTGATCATTATTGATCCCATGTAGTGAATAATATGCATAACATTTTTACTGGGGTGAACGAATGTCTGGTGTTCATGTTTCTGATCCAAGCACTCCTTGTTCCTCTACAGTGATGGGTAGAACCCGTTTCCTTGTTGTCATTCGTTGGCCTGCACTGACCTCAGACTTTAGTTAGTCAGACGTCCGAAAGGGTTACAAAGCCATTTCTAAGGCATTGGGACTCCAGCAAACCATGGTCAGAGCCATTATCCACAAATGGAGAAAACTTGGAACAGTGGTGAACCTTCCCAGGAGTGGCCGGCCTAACAAAATTACTCCAAGACCACAAAGACGACTCATCCAGGAGGTCATAAAAGAACTGCAGGCCTCACTTGCCTCAATTAAGGCCAGTGTGATTCAACAATAAGAAAGAGACTGGGCATGATTCAACAATAAGAAAGAGACTGGGCAAAAACAGCATCCATGGGAGAGTTCCAAGGCAAAAGCCATTGCTGACCAAAAAGAACACAAAGGCTTGTCTCACATTTGCCAAAAAATATCTTGATTGTCCCCAAGATTTTTGAGATGGTCCTCACTGCAGAACACAAGATCCATGGGGTGTGGTTGGATCTAGATCCAACTCCTCCCACCTTACATTTATCTAAACCTACCCGTCTCCACCCCCTGATCCCTAAACCCACCCATCTCCATCCCTAAACCTACCCATCTCCACCCCTAAACCTACCAATCTCCACCCCCTGGATGTGGATCCAACCCCGCCCCCTGGATCTTTTGTTCTGCAGTGACGGGCTACTGAGATTTTGGGCAAATATTCTGTGGACTGATGCGACAAAAGTTGAGCTTTTTGGAAGGTGTGTGTCCCTTTACATCTGGCTTAAAACCAACACAGCATTTCATAAAAAGAACATCATACCAACAGTCAAACATGGTGGTGGTAGTGTGATGGTCTGAGGCTGCTTTGCAGCTTCAGAACCTGGTTGACTTGCCATAATTGATGGAACCATGAATTCTGCACTCTATCAGAAAATCCTGAAGGAGAATGTCCGCCATCTGTTTCTGACCTCAAGCTCAAGCACACTTGGGTTATGCAGCAGGACAATGATCCCAAACACACCAGCAAGTCCACCTCTGAATGGCTCAAGAAAAACAAAATTAAGGTTTTGGAGTGGCCAAATCAAAGTCTGGACTTAAATCCAATTGAAATGCTGTGGCATGACCTTAAACAGTCCATTCATGCTCAAAAACCCTCCAATGTGGCTGAATTAAAACAATTTTGCAAAGAAGAGGGGCCAAAATTCCTCCACAGCGATGTGAAAGACTCATTGCCAGTTATCGCAAACGCTTGATTGCAGTTGTTGCTGAAAAGGGTGGCACAACCAGTTATTAGGTTTAGGGGGCAAGCACTTTTTCACACAGGGGCCATGTGGGTTTGGTTTTTGTTTTCCCTTCATAATAAAAAACTTCATTTAAAAACTGCATGTTATGTTTACTTGTGTTATCTTGGATTAATTAAGTGTGACAAACATGCAAAAAATAAAAATCAGGAAGGGGCCAGCACTTTTCACTCCACTGTATCTTAGCTCAGCTATTTTAAACTGTTTGATCACATTCTAGGGTTACTATTATGCATAAAAAAACCATATGCAACATTGATAGGAACACTGAGATCAATCAACCATCACCGCATTTCAAAATGGTTACTTTTTTCTAAAATATAACATCAAATTTTTAAATCAATACTACTGGTATTACAACATCATTATTGTAAAATTTTTCTAACATTTTAATTTTTAATTTAGTGCAATATTTTGTCATTGCAACATTTTATTGTCATTTTCACTAGCAACTGCGATTGGACTATATTGTAAAATAAAGTTCACCATTATCCCACGGTCACTATTGTGACCATCAACATGTTTACTCACTCTATGACCACACTCAACAAAACTGAATATATGCAAATGCATATATTAATACTAGATACCCTAAAGATAATGTGTACCAAAAATCTTAGTCATATCTTTACTTAGATATACTTTACTAGCCTTTCGTTTTGGAGCTTTGATGCATCCATCATCTGCTCAAGTTGCAAACCGAAATAAACTGCTCTGGTCATGTGACAATTTGCACTAATCATGTGAAACGGCACATATTTAATTGAGACCCTTTATTTTTCCATATTTGCAGGAAGTGCACTAAAACATCAGTCGGTACAGTTTGTAGAGCTTCATAAATGAAAAACTTTTTACGGTCACTATTGTGACCGGTGGGATTAAATGGGTTAATTCTCTGCAGGAATGATCTGGTTTACACAGCTTGAGTCTGTGAGCAAAGAGAAAACAGGCAGGCTCACAGCCCAGACTTTATATCATTCAAAAGATACATTGAAAACAGAAATAACTTTTAAGCCAATCATATCACCCCATGTTACATGGTACTGCCTATTAATGTAGATGTCTGGTTATTCTCAAGGCTTGTTCGTTCCTGGTTCACCCCTTCTCTGAAAAGACCACATTCACTCTGTAGGTTACCATTGAATACTTATTGAGTACTGATTAAAGATTACATTAAAAAGATGTATATAAGATAAATGTATTAAAGTGAGTTCAATGCAGTCAATGCCAATTTAAACATTTCCATAACACTCCTCCATTTTGATCATTATTGATCCCATGTAGTGAATAATATGCATAACATTTTTACTGGGGTGAATGAATGTCTGGTGTTCATGTTTCTGATCCAAGCACTCCTTGTTCCTCTACAGTGATGGGTAGAACTCGTTTCCTTGTTGTCATTCGTTGGCCTGCACTGACCTCAGACTTTAGTTAGTCAGGCGTCCCCCTCGGACGCGGTCAATCACTTTTCTTGGTATTCCCCATCGAGGAATAATTTCAGAAATCGAACATTATGTGATCGAATGGCTGATCGAGCTGAATGTGCTGCTTGAGGCATCATTTGCCCTCTGCCCACATTGCTTGTGGCACAGATCATACATGATTGGCAATATTTGTCCATAAAGGAAGTGAATCCTTTGTGAACCAATATTAATTCAACAAATCAAACATTCCCCTTTACTCACATGATCTGGTTTTGTACTTTGTACTGGTTTTGTACCATGTACTGGTTTTGCATAGTGTGGGGAAAAGTGTTTTGGCAGACATGGTTTGCCTTCAGTACTCAGCCAAAGGTTGTTTTCCAGCTTGCACTCGGCCTTCACCCATTCTTTCTTCTCCTCTGCTGTTGCAAAAGCTTGCATGGCTCTAAGAGTATCAGAATGGAGTGTGATTGAGTCATTGTTAACTGTTACACGTTAGAAGGTTCCGTTCTCATAGCTGCGTCCTTCGCCGCGGTATCAGCCCGTTTGTTACCTAGAGATACAAAATCATCACTTTTGGAATGTGCAACACACTTGCAGATAGCAATTGACTTTGGTAGCAAAATTGCTTCTAACAATGCTGCTATTCCATCATGCTTTAGGACAGGCTTACCATCAGATCTGAGAAATTTTCTGTGTTTCCATAATGCCCCAAAGTCATGGCAAACACCAAAAGCGTAACGAGAATCTGTGTAAATGGTAACTGTTTGTCCTTCAGCAATTTTGCAAGCCTCCGTCAATGCTACTAATTCAGCTGCTTGCGCAGAGCAATGCGTGGGGAGCGCTGCAGATGCTACTGTTTTATATGCAGTGGTTACAGCATAACCTACTCTGTTTTTGCCAGGTTTTTTTTTTTTTGGATCTCTAAATGCTGAACCATCAACAAATAGAATTAAGTCAGCATTTTCTAAGAGGGCTTTCTTTTTTAATTTGGTCTTGGTGTATAGACCTGTTCCAGTGCAGCAACACAATCGTGTTCTTCCCCATCCTGTAGTGTAGCAGGCTTTAGCACTGTGCATCTTTTTATTGTAATGTTTGGCATTTCCAATAAAATTTCATTGTACTTGACAGAGTTGAGTACTTAGACCCAGGACTTGGAATTGGACTCGGACTGCAATTGTGGATGAACTTGGACTTGGACATTTTGGACGCAGAAATTTTAACGCGTCGTTTTTCCCTCACACGTGATTGTCACCACCGTGTGGCTTCGCACTTACCCGCACAAAGTCTTGTCACCCCCTTGTCTTGCTTCCTTGCAAGATGGTCCTGCTTACTCGCAGACCTCTTTTTCACTAACCCGTGAAAAAACCTGTTTCACTTACTTGTGAAACCAATGGGTGGCTTGAACTTGCATCATAAAGTCTGGGAATATCAAACCTCAATTTACCAAATTAAAACCCACTCTGAATCAAAAAAGAATTATTTTAAGTTTTAAGACAATTGGAATTTCAAAATCAGTCTCACCGTTTGTAGCACGCGTTTTCTGATCCGTTGAGAAACCAGTAGTGAAGGTCCAGAGCCCTCAGACGTCAGCCCCTCTTCCTGAAACCTTTTGGGGTTTAGAGGCTAAATCCTCTTTGGATTTAGAGTGATCAGCCAACTAACTGTCACGAATCTGGTCTGCACTCCCGTTCATTCACCACTAGAGGTCACCCGCTCACCACATGGACTTTTACACCACACATCACATGGACTGCATTTCCCATCAGCCATCTCACCAATCACACGCACACAGCTGTCACCAATCATTCATTGCACTAATCACATGCACACCTGATCACACAGCATCACTGATCACACACACTATTTCAACCCTGGACATTCTCTCCCTCGTTGCAGTATTGCATGCATTATCGCTGCCCTACAGAGCTCCGTTAGTTTGCCTTGCCTTGCCTTGCCTTGCCTTGCCTTGCCTTGCCTTGCCTTGCCTTGCCTTGCCTTGATTGTGTTTTCCCCTGCCTGGACTATCGCTCACGTTTCGGTTTACCTCTCCTGTCTCGCCCCTTTGGATACTGTTTGCCGATCGCCGACCCACACTTGTCTCTGGTTACTCTTTGTCTCGCCCATATTATACCTGTTTGCCATTGTTTTGACCCTGCCTGTTATGACCACGTCTCTTACAAATAAAAGTCTGCACATGGATCCGCACGCCTCGCCTCGTCAGCCCCGTAACACTAACGTCCTCAGGTCCCGGATAATCAGCAGTGAAATCCCATCCTATCGTCGCCAAGAATTGTCGTGGATTTTCTAATTCAATAAAGTTTGAAGAGACTGAGAATGAAAAACCACACAGAGTTTTTTCTTTGTCTTGCTTTAATTATCTGCAGAAAATTATCTGGTTTACACACAGCTGAGTCTGTGAGCAATGAGATAACAGGCAGGCTCACAGCCCAGACTTTATATTATTCAAATACATTGAAAACAGATAAGAGTTTTAAGCCAATCATGTTATTCAGTGCACATCACCCCATATTACATGGTACTGCCTATTAATGTAGATGTCTGGTTATTCTCAAGGCTTGTTCGTTCCTGGTACACAACTTCTCTGAAAAGACCACATTCACTCTGTAGGTTACCATTGAATACTTATTGAGTACTGATTAAAGATTACATTCAAAAGATGTATGTAAGATAAATGTATTAAAGTGAGATCAATGCAATCAATGCCAATTAAAAAAATTCCATAACACAAGCTCAATATAACCCCAGAAACAAGATGATTTAGTATTTTATTTCATAAAATGTCACATCAGAATGTCACAGACAAAAAAATTAAAATCAGGACACAAAGGATACATTGTACAGAGAAGATACAAGCTCTCTATTCAGTACAGTGTGTCTGATTGTAGAATGTGAAGAGCTGCTGGATTCAGTGCAGCAGGATGAAGGAGAGCAGAGAACAGCAGAGGAACAGGAAGCTCTGAGTGACGCTCTGAACACCGTTACACAGGTTCCCTGAACAACATGAGACGCCCTGAACATCACCAGCTGATGCTGCAGTATCACAAAGAGATTTGGAGAGACAGCCTTTTACAACCATTGACTGGCCTCCAAAACTCCCTGATGAAAATAAAGAAAACACAGGTTAGTCTAAGCTGGAAATTGGTAAATGTGATCTGTATCAAAATCTCAATCATAAGAGAGATAAAATAACAACTTTTTATTTTCCATATTCTCACCTGTTGCTTTAAAGCAGCGGTCTTCAATCCCTGAACAGCTCAATATGTTTGAGCAGCTCTGTACATCACAAGAGTAACATTTCTTTCCATTGGGGGCGCCAGTGCTGGGATCTACAGGATGAAAAAAAAAACAAA
Source organism: Onychostoma macrolepis (assembly GCF_012432095.1). Taxonomy (NCBI): domain Eukaryota; kingdom Metazoa; phylum Chordata; class Actinopteri; order Cypriniformes; family Cyprinidae; genus Onychostoma; species Onychostoma macrolepis. The sequence continues at coordinate 26,077,448 of NC_081175.1, forward strand.
AAACTATTGCATTTTCTGTACAAAATATAACATGTAATGAAATAGCACTCTATTAGCTGCTCCATTCAATCACAACTGAAATGCTGCACTGTCTATTTTATTTCAATCATATTTCACATATTTCACAATACCTGGAGGATCTTGGATGTTACACTTGTCCGTGTTACAGCACACTGAAGACGTCTTAAAAATGCCGAGGTTCATAGACCCATTTTGACAGTCAACAGCACAGTTTTTAACCTTCATTTTAGCACTAATGTCACCTAAAACATGAATGATTCAGGAAAGACCAGTTCAACTGCACATTATTTTGATTGTAAATATATTTTTAGACATTAAAATATAGCATTTTTCTAATTTCAAATATTGATTCAATTTTAATACAAATTGTATTATCAGCATAAACGTTTGTGTGAAAACAAATTAAACAGCAGAAATGTAAACAGAATATCATGTGATTACATTTGAAAATTCTGTGAGGAAATTAGCAGTTCTGTGAGAAGTTACATTTCCAGTGAAGCAGCAAAAACACCAGAATCTCCATCAGTCAAAAATAACAGTAAATTTCAATCCATCTTATTGGACTTACCAACTTGTGTTACTGCTGTTGAACTCATGCATTTGGAAGATCCACTGGGACACGTTTTTAGGTTTTGATTTGTACAAGGACCCGTCATACTCATACACTCATAACAGCTGAGAGAGTGTCCTTCGGTAATAAAAGAGAGAGGCAGTGAGACATCAACGATCCGTATTTGTACTCAATAACATTACAAACACTATCTGTCTTTGTACCTTCAGTGAAAAGACTGAATAGAAGAAAAACTGAGATTTGCAGATCCATCTTTGATCAGGAGGTGAATGAAATGGCGTGCCTATTACAGCGCTCATAGCTTTATAGCTTATCAAAGGGGGAGGGTCTTTATGAGAAAATGAAGTTTAACAGCATAAAACATTACTAGAAACAGAAACTTCAGCTTGCATAATTAAAACCCCTTAACTGTCACTCACAGTTTTGAAGATAGACATTAAAGTGCACTATCCAAACTTAAATTTTTATAATTCATGAATGAAAAGATTTTGTAACATGATTTTAATGTACCATTTCCATGGTAATGCAATGTCTGATTTTAAAATGGGTTTCAACGGATGAATTTTGAGATTTTAAGTTTTCAACTGATATATAATTTCAGAACTCCTGTTATAATGTAGATTTTTCAGGTGCACTCTTGTCATAAATTAATCTATTACTTTTCCTACATAATTTTTTAACAAAAATATCTATTTAGTCGTCTTAGACCTTTCCAACAATTCATAGTTTGTCATGATTAGATAAGGATTTAATTGTAAAATAGTGAAGTAAACTTAGGTGTCCCACACAGGGGACGGGTGACAGTTAAGAGGTTAAGGAAGATGAGAGAGATGACAGTTGTGAGTGCTTTACTGCATGCCTCTCTCTATAAACAATTAATTACTTCAAAAACAGCGATTTTACCACCTCGTTGCTGAGGAATATAATGTAGCGATCTGGTGTCTAGGCTATTTTATTAAAGTGCATATTGCAGGTAAATTTTTTTTGTTCTTAAATACCATATGAACTGTTAATGCAGGATTTGAAAATGTTTTACAAGATGTGAGGGCACAAATTTAGAGAGTAGCCCCAGAGTGCACCCTGGACAATGGGGCGGGGCGACACATTAAGGTGGGGCCAGAGCCATAGAGAGACAGAGTTGCGACAACGGAAGTTCGGAACGCTCGATCATCACGTGATTCACGTAGACCTCAAATAGTTCAAGGAAGTTCATAGCGGGCAACTGGAATACATTGAGTTAGTGACTATAGTGAGACAGAACAGCGATTTTTGGTTATTAGTAGACTATAAAGTCATTTATTTACATTATTTATATAAATAATATATAAATGTATGCGTAGTATTGTAACAAAGTGATGAGACGGGAGGCGAGCGGATCCAAGTGCAATGCTTTTATTAATAAACGTGGTCAAAATACAGGCAGGGTCGAACAACTGGCAAACAGGTATATAGAGGGCTAGACAAGAGAGGTAAACCAAAACGTGAGCAATAATCCAGGCAGGGGCGAACAGAGTCCAAACGGAAAGACGAAGGGTTAATCCAATATACACAGGCAGGAGTCTTGTTTAATGTTTTTGATTCTTGTGCACCCCTCAATTATTAATATATAACAATATATTTGTAGTATATTCTAATTTAAAATAACTTAAAACACTTTTACCCATTTAATCATATATTTTATGTATGTTGACTTTTGTTATGCACTTATTTACATACTATAAAGCACGTTGTCCTTGAACAGTCTCCACTATAGTTCGCTGTGCTGCATGGGAGCGCTCCAGTCACTCACAGAAAGGAGTGTGAATGTGTGATTTCCCTACTGACATGGAGAGGAGAAAAAATGATGCATCAAGTTTTGTTCAATTAACAATTATTTGTATAGCACTTTTTATTATACACATTGTTTCAAAGCAGCTTTACAGAAAATGAATCTTTCTACATTACAAATAAGAATTCTGTTAACAGGTGTAACTGTGTCAAAGTAATGTTCATATGGCAGAAATGTTCTAAAATTAGGCTATACAAATCATGCAGTTGAGTAGTGTCATGTATTCAGAAACAACGGACAAATTAAAGCAATTGTTACATGACTTGATCATGTTGATTACAATGCAAAGAAAATTTATCAGTTTTGTATGTTTATTCAGAGTCAGCTTTATCTGAAGTCCTCTCAAGGGCTGGCATCATCTCTTTACAGGTGCTGGTCATCTGAAGTCTTCATAAGAGGCTGGATATAGTCAGCAGGAGCAATCTATAGATTACACCAACAAAATGTGATGTAATCATACTTGGCAACTGGCACTTTTTCACAAAGAACAGGGAAAGACTTGCCAAACCCAGTGAAGAGACTCATTGTGAGGGTGATATCTCATTATAGGGAGTCTTCAGCTGGTTCTTGTTCTGAGCCAGATAGAGAAGGAGAAAAACGCAAGTTCAAGTTCAAGTTCAAGTTGAGCTTTATTGTCATTCTGCTACATGTGTGGACATATAGTGGAACGAAATGTCGTGTCTCGCAGGACCATGGTGCTACATACTAGTTAGACATGAGATACACATACAGCAATGCAAATATAGGAAAAAAAACAAAAAACACAATAGGGCTATACAACAGTTTAACCATCTGACTATACATATACTATAAACACTATAACTACTATACCTAGTTGACTACACGTGCACAAACTGAGACTGTACAAGAACTTTACATAAATACTGTACATGTGTGGCGAGGGGGGCGTGGTTAGCAGGATCTGCAGCGGGAGAGAGAGACTGGAGAACGAGCGGTGAGTAAGTGGGTCAAGTGCAAGATGACATTCACCTGTTTCTCGTTCCAGTGATTGGCGTGGAGAGATTAAAAGCCACCGTAGGACAGACAGTGGCAGAGAGGAACCAGACTGAGGACTCGGGAGGGCAAAGGACCGTGGCTGAGCAGAGACTCACCAAAGTGCTGTGAACTTATATGATTTGAAAGTGCCGGAGTGCACAACATTTATTTTTGTGGACACGTAATAAATTTTCCTGAGCCTCAGTTACGCCGACTCCGACTTCTTCCTTCCTTCTTCCGAACTTTGTTACAACATGAAATAGTGCTAAAGAGATATTTGTACATGAAATTGTGCAGGAAATATATATTTTTTACATTAAATTGTTCAGAAGAGCGATTTTGTGGGAAGCAGCGCATAGTGCAAAAGAGTTAGTAGTGCAATGCTCCAGTAAACATTATTTTGTAGTGCAATATTCAAGTAAACATATATTATCTTATTGAGTCTTTGTAATGGAGTGTTTATAGAAAGTGTCTAGTGTGCATATAGTGGGATGAGTGCGTTACTACAGGTGGTTTGTATAGCCCACTCACCTGTGTGTAGCACACCCAGAATTGCACTTAGCAGAAATTTGTCAATAGTTATTTATAGTTGGGGGGCTGAGGTGTTCATGGTTTCAGAGCGGGGACAGGGAGATTGGAGTTAAGAGTTCTCACAGCCTGGGGAAAGAAGCTGTTGAGCAATCTGACAGAACGAGCTTTGATACTCCGGTACCTTTTTCCTGATGGCAGGAGCTGGAAGAGGTTGTGGGAGGGTGGGTGGGGTCCTTCACGATGCTGGAGGCCTTGCTGGAGCATCGTGCAAGGAAAATGTCCAGGATGGAGGGAAGAGGGGCACCGATGATCTTTACGGCAGTGTTCACTGTCCGTTGTAGGGTCTTGCGGTCAGCAGCACTGCAGTTCCCATACCAGACAGTGATGCAGCTGGTCAGCACACTCTCAATGGTGCCCCTGTAAAGGTGGTGAGGATGGGTGGAGGAGACTTGCCCTTTTCAGCCGACGGAGAAAGTAGAGGCACTGTTGTCCCTTCTTGTTGAGTGGCGTGGCGTTGGTGGTCCAGGTGAGATCCTTTGTGATGTGCACCCCCAGGAATTTAGTGCTACCGACTCTCTCCACGGTTGAGCCGTCGATGGTCAGTGGGGGGTGGTCAACAGAGTTTCTCCTGAAGTCCATCACAACCTCTTTTGTCTTACCCACATTGAGGGACAGGTTGTTAGCACCACACCATTCAGCCAGCTGTGCCACTTCCTCTCTGTAGTGCGTTTCATCGTTGTTGCTGATGAGGCCTACCACAGTTGTGTCATCAGCAAACTTGATGATGTGGTTGGAGCTGGACTTGGCAGTGCAGTCGTGGGTCAGCAGCGTGAAGAGCAGCGGGCTGAGCACACAGCCTTGTGGGGCCCCTGTGCTCAGTGTGGTAGTGCTCGAGGTGTTGTGGCCGATACAGACTGACTGAGGTCTTGCAGTTAAAAGTCCAGGATCCAATTACAGAGGAGGTGTTAATGCCCAGCAGGTTTAGTTTGTGGATGAGCTGTTGTGGGATTATTGTATTGAATGCTGAGCTGAAGTCGATGAACAGCATTCTTACATAGGAGTCTTTCTGTTCCAGGTGAGTAAGAGCTAGGTGGAGAGTGGTGGATATTGCATCGTCCGTGGAGCAGTTTGAACGATATGCAAACTGGAATGGGTCCAGCGTGCTTGGGAGACTGGACTTGATGTGATGCATGACTAACCTCTCAAAGCACTTCATCATGATTGGGGTCAGTGCTATGGGACGATAGTCATTCAGACAGGACACATGTGACTTCTTTGGTACTGGGATTATGGAGGTGGATTTGAGACACGTGGGGACGACTGCCTGGCTCAGCGAGATGTTGAAGATGTCTGTTAAGACATTCGTCAGCTGTGCAGCACAGTCTCTCAGTACACGTCCAGGTATGTTGTCAGGGCCCGCAGCCTTCGTGGGTTAATCCTGGATAGGGTCTTCCTTACATCGGCTGGGGAGAGACAGAGTACCTGGTCGTTTGGAGATTTGGGTAGTTTCTGTGCAGGTGTGTCGTTCTATATCTCAAATCGTGAGTAGAAGTGGTTGAGTGCCTCTGGTAGGGATGTGTCATCGTCACTGGCCTGTGGCGGGGCCTTGTAGTCAGTGATGGTCTGAATGGCTTGCCACAGGGTCCGAGTGTCTTTACTGTCGCTGAAGTTGTTGTTGATTTTTTTAGCATACTGATGTTTTGCCTTCTTGATGCCATGAGACAGATTGGCTCTTGCTGTTTTGAGGGCTGCTTTATCTCCTGATCTGAATGCTTCATCTCTGGTCTTTAGCAGCCCACGAACCTCTGCTGTCATCCATGGCTTCTGGTTGGCACGTGTGGTGATGGTCTTGGTGACTGTCACATCATCTATGCACTTTTTGATGTAAGCAGTCACAGTTTCAGTGTACTCCTGTAGGTCTGTGTGGTTGTTGTAGGTGGCGCCTCTTTAAACATGTTCCAGTCTGTGTCCTGGAAGCAGTCCTGCAGTGCTGAGGTAGCATTTTCTGGCCATACCGTGATTTGCTTTTGAACCGGTTTGGTGAGTTTCAGAAGTGGTCTGTATGCTGGGATTAGCATAACAGAGATGTGGTCCGAGTACCCGAGGTGGGGGCGGGGTTCAGCTTTGTATGCATTTTCTCTATTGTATAAACAAAGTCCAGTGTGTTATTTCCCTTGTTGCAAAGTTCACATGTTGGTAGAACTTTGGCAAAACTGTCTTTAAGTTTGCGTGGTTGAAGTCACCGGCTATGATGAAAAGCCGTCTGGGTTATTTGTTTGTTGTTCGCTGATGGCGCTGTACAGTTCACGGCGGCGTCCTTAGCGTTTGCACACGGGGATGTAAACCGCGACAATAACAATGGCCGTGAACTCCGCAGCAGATAGAACGGTCGACACTTCACAAACATAAACTCCACCAGCGACGAACAGTGTTTTGATACTAACGCAGCATTGTTACACCATTCTTTGTTGATATACACACACAAGCCACCGCCGCGAGTCTTACCAGACAGTGATGAATCTCTGTCCGCTCGGTAGCAGGTTAGCCCGTGCAGCTGAATGGCGGAGTCCGGGATGTTGTTCTTTAGCCATGTTTCAGTGAAAACAATCACACAACAATCCCTTGCCTCATGCTGTGTAGACCGACTGAGTTGAATTAAGTCCAGTTTGTTTTCCAGAGAGCGAACGTTTGAGAGCATGAGTGTTGGAAGAGCCGGTCTTGAGGGGTTAGCCCTTAGCCTGGCTCGTATACCTCCGCGCTTACCGCGCTTCCGTCCTCTCTCACACCGCTTGCGACGCCGCCTTGTGCGGGTAGCGTCAGTAGGCGAGGCCGCGGTCTCGAGGTCCGACTCCAGCAGTAAACAAAGGCCTCGTAGCTTCTCAGTAGCCGCTGGCGAGAGTTTGTGTTTGTATGTGTTGTCGATATCCAAAAGGCTTTGGCGATCATAGATGTATCCCGGAGTGATCTCCCGATGAATTAGCGGTAAATTGACATTGTTTGGAGACGAACAGACGACATTAAAAGACACAAAAGCACCGTCTTTGGGACCCGGAGAAGCCGCTGCGTCTGAGCGCTCCGCCATCTTGGATACGATACAATTTCATACAAGAGAAATGGTTAAGTGATGCTCCATCACATTTCAGTCCTGCGGCATCTGCTCCTTCAATACAGTGTTTCTACAGTACCCAAGACATTTAAGTATAAAATACAGTAATACAGTACAGGTTTATTGTGATTACGTCTATAATATAGTAGTGGTATATTATACATTTTTGGAAATGTAGCCTAGCATGATTCTGAAATGAAAACTACTCGTCTATTTTAAACTTTTTATTCTCACTCAGGTCCATCAGCATCCTTTGCAATAAATCTAAATCTATTAAATAACTTCCCAGCAGCAGAAATCACGTTTAAAAGCCTTAATTACACAACAACGAATGAAACTGCCTGAAGAGAATGAAAAACATCCCGTAAATCTACTAATTAAGTGAAGAATAATCTAATAATAATCTGTTTTAAAGCACAAGGTAATTTGATTATGGCTCTGGGTGGGGCGACAAGTGTCACTCCGCCCACCCCCAATTTCATTGGTTTATGATACAGCAGAGCTTATTGGTGTAGACGTTTGCGCATGAGCATTCTTGTATATACATTTTTATGAATGATCTACGCTGTTTGGCTGTACTACAGAAATATTAAGTGCTAACAACAGCGATTTAAGTTATAATCAATTAGCAAATGTGTTGTTTTTTTGTTTTTATTTATGACGAATTAGTTAGATTAAGTTCGTATCAAACGCTTGGTGGCGGCATCTCCGAGTACTTCGGGCAGAACAGAGCTGTGTAATATGAGCGGCTCATGAATTAATTCTGGGGAACAAATTCTTAATTCGTGGCCATGATATAGTATACCTATGCTATAAATGGCCTCACCTATGAGAAATATTAATTATGTTTCTGTGTGATGAACGTAAATAGGTGGGTAGGTTGATAATCTCAACAGGTGGGTTGCACGTTAAATGAAGTCAGATATTATTGCACTTTTCACAGTACATGAAGCAGACATAAACATTTAGCATTTTAGCTGGGCGATGTTGATAAAAATCATCCACTGTTTGAGATTTAGCTGTTTTGTATAATGTATATTTATATGTAGCCTATATTCTTTATTTTAGGATCGGTGGATAAGCAAAAACTTAGGATATGATGATAATTCACATTTCTAACTTTCATTCATGGGGATAACATGGATCATTTGACATGGTTTAGTGTAAAATTTTTGCCCATCTTTTGGATATTGCAGTTTCAGTCTGTGTGTGTGGGTGTGGGTGTGCATTGTCGATGTGTCAGTGTCACCAATTTATTTTCATCCATCGTCCCTTTGATGTGGTGCAGTTGTCCTGTCCCCTTAGTAGAAAAACACCCCCAAAGCATAATGTTTCCACATCCATGTTTATGGTGGAGATGGTGTTATTGGGGTCATAGGCAGCTCTCCTCCTCCTCCAAACATTTTGAGTTGAGTTGATGCCAAAGAGCTGGATTTTGGTCTCATTCTGACCACAACACTTTCACCCAGTTCTCATCTGAATCATTCAGATGTTCATTGGCAAACGTCAGACAGGCCTGTACATGTGCTTTCTTGAGCAGGGAGACCTTGCGTGCGCTGCAGGATTTCAGTCCTTCGTGGCGTAGTGTGTTACCGATTGTTTTCATGGTGACTATGGTCCCAGCTGCCTTGGGATCATTGAAACTCCACGAGGTGAGATCTTGCATGGAGCCCCAGACCAAGGGAGATTGACAGTTATTTTGTGTTTCTTCCATTTGCGAATAATCGCACCAACTGTTGTCACCTTCTCACCAAGCTGCTTAGCGATGGTCATGTAGCCCATTCCAGCCTTGTGTAGGTCTACAATCTTGTCCCTGACATCCTTGGACAGCTCTTTGGTCTTGGTCATGGTGGAGAGTTTGGAATCTGATTGATTGATTTCTTCTGTTACGAATCCTGGGCCTGCTCTTCTATCCGACTGCCACAAGAGGTCGCCCTGCCATCATATTGACTTTCACACCACACATCACAATGGACTGCATTTCCCATCAGCCATCTCACTAATCACACACTCACCTGATCACACGCACACAGCTCATGGCACTGATCACACACAGCTGTCACAGATTACACATTGCACTGATTACATGCCTTATTTAAAACCTGGACTTTCTTTCCCTCACTGCCGAGTATTGTATGCATTTATCGCTGCCCTACAGAGCCCTGTTAGTTTCCCCAGTCTCGCCTTGTCTAGCCTGTTTTCGGAATGCGTTTTCCCCTGCCTGGACTATCGCTTACGTTTAGGATTACCTCTCTCTTGATACTGTTCACTGTCGCCTGACCCACGCCCATTTCAGATAACTCTTTGCATTGCCTGTGTTATACCTGTCTGCCTATGTTCGACCCTGCCTGTTAAAACCACGTCTCTGATCAATAAAAGCTCGCACATGGATCCGCCTGTCTCTTTTCTCATCAGCCCTGTAAAAGAAAACTCGGCCTAACAAGGATCCAGCGGCTGTTCAATTGGATCATGGTCAGATATGGACACAGCGATCTTGTTGCTAGCCTCAAGCAGGGCACCCGATCACTCGAGGGTTACATTGTGGAATATTTGGCTTTGGCGAATGGCTCAGAATTACTAGACAGCATGTTGATAGACTTTTTCTGTGATGGCCTTAATCAGCCTTTAAAAACAGAAGTAATTCATTAGGGATGGCTGACGCGAAACTGACGTTTCGACACGGTGTCGAGATCCCGAAGCGCAGATGTTTCGAAACACTGCTCCGAAGCGTGATTCGAAACACCCATGTCACGTGACTAAGGCGATCGAAGCATCAGGGCGTGTCACAAGTGTTTCGAGACGTGGCATACCTGCCGAATCTGCGTTTGATTGACAGGGTCGGTAACAAATCACACAATCGCACATCTGTCTCGACCTAACTCCCAGAAAGTAGAAAAGTGGAGTTAACGCATCTTCACTTCGTGGGTTTTTGTGAGAGGAGAGAGATTTTGCGATATAGTGATATTTACAGTGTAATTTGGTTATTTATATTTAGGCTACATTAAAAGTTATTATCAAGATATTGATAGATAGGCTATAGACACTGACAGATAATTAGGATAGATATACTGATACATTCATATAGGCATACATATACATTCAAATAAGTTAGAGATAGGATATCATAGGCTAGTTGATACATAGATTATTTCATATTGATAGATTACATAATAATGGAAGCTCCACGCAAGAGATGCCGTCCATCTGTGGTGTGGGAGCATTTCCATTTGGAAACATAAAATAAAGTGAGATGTATGTATTGTGATAGGCAGCTAGCCTACTGTAATAATACATCATCCATGATGCGCCATTTGAGGAGCACTCATCCTGCCCTTTGGGGGGTGCAGAGGATGGTAACATTGTCCCTGTACCTAGGCCTGCTATTGACACTGCTGGGCCATCTAAGCAAGGTATGCATTGTATGAAATCTAATTCAGATCACAAAGTGTTGAGATGCTGTTTAGAAAATCCATATTTTTAAATAGACTTAGGCCTATGTCAACCTAAGTCCTACAATTTAACATCCCAATCACAATTAACAATCATGTTCAAAATAGCTTCACTGAGAATATTTAAAAATAACACCTCACAAACTTAGCCACTGTATTCAATATAGTTCTATATTAATATATATATATATATATATATATATATATATATATATATATATATATATATATATATGTGTGTGTGTGTGTGTGTGTGTGTGTGTGTGTACACACTTCTTTGTTCAGGAAGGCTTCAAACTAATGAACCAACAGATTAGTCTTTATAGCTGTGGACTATTTCCATCTATATAATTGAAATGTATTTGACTGAAAGTAGGTTTTATTCTTCTCTTTTAAAAGGCAGACAAAAGGAATTGGATGAGGCTCTTGTAGACATGGTGGTGAAGGATTTGCAGCCCTTCACTATTGTGGAGGATATGGGTTTCAGGGCCTTTGTGAACAAGCTTGATCCAAGCTATGTGCTCCCATCCCGCAAGGCACTTAAAACGATGGTCACTGAAAAGTACAACAGCACCAAGGAGAAGACAATGAGAGACCTACAAAAGGCAGAATTTGTTAGCCTTACGGCTGATATGTGGTCATCCATTAATATAGACGGATACATTGGTGTAACTTGTCACTACATTACACCAGAAGCAAAGATGGCAACTGTTGTATTGGGTGTAAGGAGGTTTTACCAAACCCACACAGCCCAGCATCTCATGGAGGCTAAAACCTTGCTCATGTCTGAATGGGGAATTACCTCCAAAGTTCAGTGTATGGTGACTGACAATGCATCGAACATGATCTTAAGTGCCCAGCTACTCAACCTCCGACATATCCCATGTTTTGCACATAACCTAAATTTGATTGTGAAAAAGGCCCTAGATCAAACCGCACTCATCAATGAAATACGCCAGAAAGCCAGAAAGATAGTGGGGTTGTTTAGATCCAGCTGCAAAGCAAAGGACAAACTTGTGGAGATGCAGGGCTTGATTGGCAGACCAACTCTGAAACTGATACAGGAGGTTGAAACGAGATGGAACAGCACTTTTGACATGCTGCAACACTTATATGAGCAACGAGAGCCAGTGGCTGCTGCAATTTCAAGTTTAAACAGTGATACTGCTCTGCTGACAAGTTCTGAGTACGACATTATTCAAGAATCATTGTCATTACTGCAACCGTTTAAACTTGCAACAACAGAGTTGTCAGAGGAACAGAGAGTGTCCGCCTCAAAACTTATACCGCTTTACAGGATGTTGCAGCACAAGCTTGTAGAGAAAAAAGGCCTTGCAAAGCAGGATTCAGCTGTACAATTAGGTAAGCCACAATGGCCATACTGCCAATGTCATTGGCCATAAGTGTCATTGTTGTCATTAATATAATTAATATGCTTTGCTCCTGTTTTGCACAGGCTCACACCTGCAAGGTCTGCAGTCCAGATGTGGCGGGTACGAGTCATTCAGAGCCTTGGCATTGGCTACACTGCTGGACCCAAGATTCAAAATTGTGGCTTTTGGAAATCCTGCTAAAGGCCAGGAGGCTGAAAAGCACCTCACACTGGAGTGTGCTTCGTTGATGCGTTCAAACCCTCCAACTCATGGTGAGCACTTTCAATCTTCATCTAATTTTATGGAGTTATATCATCTGTATAATTATGTAACTTCATATATGACATGAGTTTAGGCTTTGTAAGTAATTGCTATTTTCACTTTTTCAATCAGAGCCACAATGGTCAGCATCAGGTCCATCATCATCATCAACAACAGCAGCAGGAAGCCAGGACTGTTTATGGGAACTTTTTGATAATCGTGTACGTGAATCCCACACAACACACAGTGCTACAGCTGATGCCACAGTGGAAGTAAAAAAGTACCTCACAGATGCATTTCTGCCCAGAATGGAAGATCCCCTAAAGTACTGGAAGGAGAGAGCTGTCATTTTTCCTAAACTGTACATTCTAGCTAAAAAGTATCTGTGCATGCCAGCGACAAGTGTCCCTTGTGAGAGGATTTTTTCAAAGGCTGGAGAAATTATATGTAAAAAAAGAAGTAGGTAAGTCCATCAACAGCAGAACAAATAATATTTTTAAATAAAAATCTTTATATGTAAAAAAAGTGGCTTGATGTACTTTATTGTATATTTTTCATTACCAAAATAACACTTATTCACAAAGAGTTCATTCAGACGTCAGACTGATGTTTCAACACATTACAAGAACAGAACAATAAAAACACACATTTTAATTGTTTTTAATAATTTTGTCAAGATGACTGCATCACCCAGGATTCGAACCCAAGGTGACAGCATTCCAGTCAAGCATACTAACCACTCCCCCACATCACTTGGTGAATCGACTAACACAACATAGGTTATAAATCGTCAATTCGCATAACTGTTTCTGTGTCGACGCTGTTTCAGAGCAATACTTGAAAATGACCACTAGGTGTCACCGTAGAGACGGGTGTCGAAATGTTTCGAAGCCTCGACACATTTGCTTCGACTGCTTCAGTGTTTCACGAAGCCTCGCTTTGCCCACCACTATAATTCATAAGGGTCCACGTTCGTCATTGAGTAGTTTCTTGGATTATGTTCTGTGGTCTGTTGGTTCAGCTTTCACTTTGGGTGTCGCGGAGGAACGCGACACCGCACTCTCTCGTTGGATAGCTGCCACACTGGAGCAGACACACAAAGTGGCAGCGACAGCGAAGCCCGTTCGCAAAATGGCGGCCACAACAACACCCTGTCTTGTCATCGCTGTCAGTCATGAGCCAAGTCAAGTCACAGTTAATGGCAAAGAGCCAAATCAAGCCACAGTTGATCTTAAAGAACCAAGTCAAGTCACAGTTGATGTCAGAGAGTCAAGTCACCATTGATCTCCACGAATCAAGCCAAGTCACCGCTGATCTTCATGAGCTAAGTCAAGTCACAGTTGATCGTCACGAATCAAGCCAAGTCAAAGCTGATCTTCATGAGCTAAGTCAAGTCACAGTTGATCGTCACGAGCTAAGTCAAGTCACAGTTGATCGTCACGAATCAAGCCAAGTCACCGCTGATCTTCATGAGCTAAGTCAAGTCACAGTTGATCGTCACAAATCAAGCCAAGTCAAAGCTGATCTTCATGAGCTAAGTCAAGTCAGAGTTGATATCAAAGAGTCAAGTCAAGTCAGAGTTGATATCAAAGAGTCAAGTCAAGTCACAGTTGATTGTCACAAATCAAGTCAAGTCACAGTTGATTGTCACAAATCAAGTCAAGTCACAGTTGATTGTCACAAATCAAGTCAAGTCACAGTTGATTGTCACAAATCAAGTCAAGTCACAGTTGATGTTAAAGAGCCCAGTCAAGTCACAGCTGATCTTCATGAGTCAAACCAAGTCACAGCTGATCTTCACGTCACAGCTGTCCGTCCAGAGTCACTTCACGTCTCACCTCAGCCCCTTGTATGGTGGTGGCGCCCAGTAATGTACTCTCAACCTGTTGTGTTGCGGTCTAAGAGGCCGTTACTAACCTCTCCCTGTGTCCTGAGTTTACCGCTGTAGAACCTCCAGAGGTGGCGGCAACTGCTGCAGAACCTCCAGAGGTGTCAGCGGTATCCGTCTGTGAACTCTCGCCTCATCCTGTCACGGCTATGGAGGCCGTCAATGAACTCTCGTTCTGTCCTGTCACGGCTATAGAGGCCGTCAATGAACTCTCGTTCTGTCCTGTCACGGCTATGGAGGCCGTCAATGAACTCTCGTTCTGTCCTGTCACGGCTATGGAGATTAATTACAAACTTCCTGTGTTCCCTGCCTCGGTCCTTGGGTCCGGGCATGTTCTCTCTCCTTTTTATGTCTCAGTTCTCCCTAGGTCCCAGGCTCTGCTGTGGGTTCCTGATCCGTCGTGGTGGGCTCCTGCTCTATCTGCTCCAGCGTGGTGGTCTTCAGGTCCGTCTGCTCCGCTCTGGTGGTCTTCTGCTCCACCTGTTCCGTCTGCTCCGCTGCGGTGGTCCACTATCTGGCTCTGGTGGTCTTCTGCTCCGCCTGCTCTGTCTGCGCCGCCGTAGTGGTCTGCTGTCTGGCTCTGGTGGTCTTCTGCTCTGCCCTGGTGGGCTCATGCTCTGTCTGCTCCGCCATGGAGGTCTTCTGTCCCGTGTGCTCCGCCCTCGTGGGCTCTAGTTCCGTTGGCTCCACCCTGGTGGGCTCCAGTCCCGTCCACTCTGCCCTGGCTTCCTGCTCTGCCGGCTCTGCCTTGGTCCCCGGTCACTCCACTTCCACGTGGACCTGGCCCTCCATCCCTCCCCCTGTTCCGCCTCCGCTCCACCACCCTCCTGGATTGTCTAGGAGCGTCTGGAAGCCGCTCCTTTGGGGGGGGCTGGGATATGTTACGAATCCTGGGCCTGCTCTTCTATTCGACTGCCACAAGAGGTCGCCCTGCCATCATATTGACTTTCACACCACACATCACAATGGACTGCATTTCCCATCAGCCATCTCACTAATCACACGCTCACCTGATCACACGCACACAGCTCATGGCACTCATCACACACAGCTGTCACAGATTACATGCCTTATTTAAACCCTGGACTTTCTTTCCCTCACTGCCGAGTATTGTATGCATTTATCACTGCCCTACAGAGCCCTGTTAGTTTCCCCAGTCTCGCCTTGTCTAGCCTGTTTTCGGAATGCGTTTTCCCCTGCCTGGACTATCGCTTACGTTTAGGATTACCTCTCTCTTGATACTGTTCACTGTCGCCTGACCCACGCCCGTTTCAGATAACTCTTTGCATTGCCTGTGTTATACCTGTCTGCCTATGTTCGACCCTGCCTGTTAAAACCATGTCTCTGATCAATAAAAGCTCGCACATGGATCCGCCTGTCTCTTGTCTCGTCAGCCCCGTAACCGGTAACAAGCCCTTTAAGAGAGTGCTCTTAATCTCAGCTCCTTGCCTGTATAAAAGACACCTGGGAGCCAGAAACCTTGCTGATTGATTGGGGATCAAATACTTTATTTCACAAAAATTAATTTTCTGGAGTTTTGTAGTTGTTCTGTCTCACTGTTCAAATAAACCTACCATTAAAATTATAGACTAATCATTTCTTTGTCAGTGGGCAAACGTACAAAATCAGCAGGGGATCAAATTTTTTTTTTTTTTCCCACTGTATACAGTATTTAGACATGATCAAAGTTTTTGTCAAATTTTAGATTTTTTTTTAAATGTTGAGTCTTCTGGTAACTGGTAAAGAGTCTCAACACAGCCTTTGATCTCACTATTTCAGAAATGTTTATTTTCACAGATATGATATTAAAGTAATCTTCTCCCTCTTTCTACACCTCGTGGATGGGTTTTGTTGATCCGGGACCACGGAAGTGTTTTTAAATCACTCTTTATGATTGTGCAATTGTTTGTCATTATCCCATGTGCTGCTATTGTATTTGGGTAGAATGAAAGGAATTGATGAATTATTATATTAATGAACAAATGATTTCAATAATGAAAACTGATCTGCTGTCCTAAGTTAAAATAACAGAGAGAATTAGCATGTAGTTGAAAATGACTCACATTGTGATAAAGATTTTGATCATATCAACCATCTCTAAGCAGTTTAAACATGGAGCTACAAGAAAATCACTTAATAATGCTTTTATCCCCATAAGCAGAGGCAATGATCCAAAAACTCAAACAGGGAAGGATGAGCGCTAGTAATTGTAGGAAATGATGAGATACACACAGATTAGAATCTGCAGCGTTCTGGCGCTTTCTTTAATGGCTTTTCCTTTTTTTCTCTCTACTTGCAAATAACAGGCAAGTATAACACTTTTGAAATCATAACTATTAACAATATTCCTTCACAGGTCATGCTTTCTGGACAATTCAATTCACAGCATTTAAATTTATGTCCCTTAAATTTACAAATGTAATACATTTGAACCTTTCTGTTTGGTTGTACATTTTTAAGCAACAATAAACATCTGGATACAACTAAACACGTGTCTTGTCTCTTACCATCACTATATGTGTTCACTCAACACTTCAATTTGTCTTCAATGTTTCACTCTGTCTATTTTAGATATAGTGAAGTTCTATACAAAGAGAAATGAGAATCACTACAATGCAACAACACAATCAGTTTGATGGAATAAACAATTAATGAGTATCAACAGTCTTAATTGATGCAGGTATGATGGTTCAACCCTTACGAGTGTACATTTTAGAGAAAACCACCATTTTATTTTTAAACTTTTCCACATAACCAAAATGGAGTGACTAAACTCAATATAGCACATCGTCTGGTTCAGTCTGGGAAATCTGCCAATATTACACAAGGAATATAGCAAGATTGTTTCACATCTCTTATAATTTTTAACAGTATCAGACAATTTTTCAGTACAAACATCATCTTTGAACATTTATGAACCTCTTAAATTTCAATATTGATAGATATTGGTCTATAAAACCCATTTTACATACCTGTAGGAAATGATGAGATACACACAGATCAGAATCTGCAGCGTTCTGGCGCTTTCTTTAATGGCTTTGACCTTTGACCAGAACCTAAATTCACTCTAGTCTAGTGTAATGCGCCACCTACAGGCATCTTACAGAAGACACTAAAACTCATGTAACATCAGAACACATTTTTAAAGAGTCTCTTAAAGAATAATTATGATGGAAGAGAGGGGAAAAAATACTGGTACCCAGTATTCCTCAATTCTTTTATATTTCACTATCACATTTTCAGTCAATCACAGATGCGCAGGGAGTTCTTGCCCAGAACAGAACCATACCGCCAAAACAAACTGAATGCTAAATGTCAGTCATCTTTGATGATAGTGGTCCTGACAGAACTGTTATATTTGACTGATGGAGACTGCTAGTGTTACTAGTGCTGCTTCACTGGAAATGTAACTTCTCATACAACTGCTAATTTCCTCACAGAATTTACAAATATAATCACAGAATATTCCATTTTGATTTCTGCTATTTAATTTCTTTCTGTTATGCTAACAATATAACTTGTATTCAAATTGAGTCAATATTTGAAATGAAAAATGCAACATTTTGACATATTTACAGTACAAATATATTTTCCGTAAAAATGTGCCATTGAACTGGTCTTCCCTGAATCATTCGTGTTTTTAGGTGACATCAAGGTTAAAGATTGTGCTGCTGACTGTGCAAGTGGGTCGATGAACTTTGTCATTGGAACATTGTCTTCCAAGATGCTCCAGGTATTGTGTGCTTTACTGACCAAATGCAAATAACTCTTTAAAGTCAATGCTCACTTTACTTCCAAAGGACATTCCATCGTCAGCTGTGAATTGACTGAATGGAGCAGAGTGTAATATAGACTGTTATTTAATTACATGTTATACAGTATTTTTCATGGAAAATAAACCAATACATGTTTTTGTCCTGTAGATCCCTCCATTTCCCCCAATGGAAAGACATGTTACTCTTGTGATGAGAAGAGCTGCTCAAACATATTGAGCTGTTCAGGAAGTGAAGACCGCTGCTTTAAAGCAACAGGTGAGAATCTGGAAAAAGAAAAAGGTGTTCTTTTTATATCTCTTATGTTTGATCATTTGATACAGATCACAAATACCAATTTCGAGCTTAGACTAACCTGTTTTCTTTATTTTCATCAGAGAGTTTCGGAGGCCAGTCAATGGTTCTAAAAGGCTGTGTCTCTAAATCTATTTGTGATGCCACGACATCAGTTGGTGATGTTCAGGGCGTCTCATGCTGTGAGGGGAACCTGTGTAACGATGCTAAGAGCGTCACTCAGAGCTTCCTGTTCCTCTGCTGTTCTCTGCTCTCCTTCATCCTGCTGCACTGAATCCAGCAGCTCTTCACATTCTACACTCTGTACTGAATATAGAGCTTATATAGAGCATCTTTTGTGTCCTGATATGATTTTTTTGCTGTGACATTCTGATGTGACATTTCTTTTAAATAAAATACTGTCTCGTTTCTGCAGTTATATTTAATATGTCTTGTCATGCTGTAAAAAAAATATATTACAGAAATAAAAACCTTGGGAGAGAAGAAACATATTTCTTTTTTTTAGTTTTAACAATATTTGGATTATAACACTAATAATAGCTCAATATGTTGGATAATAGCACTATCAGGAATCATGTTCAATTATAGGTCATGAAAGCAATAAGGGAAAATTTTAGATATGATGAGAAGTTTTTTCCAATTATTTTTCACTCTTTCAATATATTTTGTGTGTGTAACTAGCAAGAAAGGTCAAATGTACACTATATTAACACTATATAAACTATGCGTACACTATATAAATGCTGTGTGTTTTATGGTAACCCTGTGTTTTAATCTGACTCGGCATGTTAATTTTCCGACACATAAAAATGGTCACACGCTAGATTTGGTTTGTACCACAGGTGTGTCTATTGAACAGCTTGAGTACACTGATGTTTGCATAAGCGATCATAAACTTCTAGACTCCTTCCGACTTCACTGCAGACTACACTCAAAAAAATAGCACTTTGGTTGAACATGATTTAATCGTGGACAGTGGTTCCACGTGATTTCACCACATTATCTTAACAACAATGGATGATGTTAAACCAGCTTGAAATATTTGTGTTCATTTAACATGAACAGATGACATTCACTAAACATGATTTAAATACTTATTTTTAACTTGAATTAATGGTTTTTATTGAACTTCAATTAATCATGCTATCTTAAATTTAATCCTTGATGTTAAGCCGATATGTTTACATCACTTCTAATGAATCCCATTTAGTCAAGTTACTATTATGTTATAAAATAATGAATATCACCCGTTTTTTCCCCATAATTCAATGATGACTACGAAGGCAGCAAATATGTAATAAATTCTTTTTACTAGGGAACAGCTTAAGCAGGTGTCACACTTTCAAAAACATTTCAAACACTTAACACATTAAGCCTGAATTTAACAATTTATATAAAACAAATGTGTACAGAAATGTTTTCCTTTACAATGCAAAATGAAACAAACAGGTTTACAGTCCTACATGTACAACCCATTAATAAATTTTTTTTTTTTTAAATAGCAAAGTGTGTTTACTTTTAATGCATTTCACAAAAAGAAAGCAACCTGCAATTCCAAAGAAAAAAATAATATTATGTTTGGGTTATGTTTGTTCATCAGGCCTCCACTGAAGTGCAAAACTTTATCAAACTGCCTGTGTCCATCAAGCTGTCTGTAAATGTATTCTAATTCCAAAATGTGCCTGGATAATTTTTGTAAAGGAAAAGCAAACACAATGTGTGCCATGTGGAACATCTTTGAAAACTATTTAAAATACATTGTCATTCAAACCTCTTTCCTTGAAGAACAGTCAGAAGCCATTAAAACCGTCATTGAAAAAAGTGTTTAAAAGGACAAGTTTGACAAAAAAAACAATTAAAATAGTCACCATTAACTAACCCATGAGTCATTGAAACCCTTCATGGTTTTCCTTGACCTTCTTTGGGTGAGTTAAGGACAAATGTAATTTTTAAGGAAACTATTCCTCTTCACATATGCCTTGATGTACAAAAAAAATCAAAAATCAAAAAATCAAATCAATAAAGGCATTAAAAATGTGTGAACATGAACATGTTTTGACTATTTGACACAAAAAACATAGTTTCAAGGTAAAGATTAGTCTGTTTATCAGTCCTTTGATGAGGTGTAAAAAGCTTGGTCTTGAGGGCTTGAACTTTGGTGGAGAGTTTGTGTCCATCAAGCTCCAGGAACACTTTCAAAGGTGTATCAAAACTCCTTCGGATAACTAAGATTTAGGGCATAAATAAGCCCAACCAGCAATGCAACACCATTAGCTACATTACCAAGCCCTTCTAGTGCTGTAACTCCTTCAACTACTCCAACAACTGCAGGTTCATCACCAACTTCACATCCTTCACATCTGATGACAAAAACGCCCATCACCATTTCTTTGAGTGCAGCTTCCCCGTTGGAAAAATCTACATCCTATAAACAGAAACAAAGTACATTAATACTAATGTACTATAAAATGTATTGTTATACACAAAATATTGTCAGAATACTCAGGCAATAATACCATGTACTCCTTGATGAGATTGTCAGGATCCTCATTTAGGTAGACAAACAGGGCTTTGAGGACACACTCCCTCTTAACATTAATGCAGGCACACTAGGGAAAATAAAGAAAATTAGCAACATGTACCAATCAACTAATACATTTTCAAGTCCGCAGCTATCATACCTGTGTAAGTGGAACAAGAAGTTTCCTTATCCTTTGTCCCTGAGCTCCACCTCTCTTGGCAAAGATCCTCAGAAGACTTGGAGTGTGTTCATCCAGCTTTGAGAAGAATTTTGAAATTAAGGCAACAGTTGTTACCCGTGCAAATTCAGCACAAACCTAAAACACAAAGAGAAAAACACCAAAACTTTAATGTATGCCCAAAAAAGCTAGCTAGCCTATGTGTTCTAACTTGCTTATATGGTGTAATGATTCTATTTGACTTATTGGCATTTTAATACATTTAATTTTATGTAAAATCCCACTTAAAGACATTAGAGTGAATTACCTCATTTTCTTGGAACAAGGCCGGCCATCTGCTCATAAAGTCAGCAATAAGTGGAGATTCTTTGACAACCTCTTGTCTTCTCAATGCAAATGAAAGGTCCATTAATCTTCTCACAGTTTGCTCGTTGTTCTTCTTCTTAACCTCAGAAAGAAGGGAGACTCTGATTTGCTCCATGCTGTCAGGAGTTTCACCAGGAAGAAATGAGGGACAAAAGTTTATAATAAAACTGTTGGCTAATATTTTTTCTAATAACACTGATGCAAATGGATAGATGAGTTAAGTTAACAGTTACCTGTTCGTGTGCTGTTTAATACAGTTTATGGCGCGGCCATCTCATTTAGGCTTACAATCATGCATTCTGTCATAATAACACATTAGTATCAACCGACATCATAAAACAGTTTGATAATATTGTTTCTAATAACAGTGATGAAAATGGATGAACACGTACCTGTTTGTTTTAAGCTTAATGGAGTGGCGATCTATTTCAGACATGCGCAGCATTAACGCATTTTATGAATGTTGCCAGTGTTGCCAACTAATTTTCAGAGAAAGTTGCTTAAGGAAGGTCAATTTGTTGCTAAAAGTTGCTAAATGACGTTGTGATGTCATTGCGCGATGACGTCATTGCGTAATCACGGCGCAAAATTGTCACAACATCAAATCTCAGCAAAAATATATATTTTATATATGTTAATTTAGATTTGTTTGTAAAATAATATGCAAAATATTATATTAAAATATAAATAACTGTATTTTAAAATACATTGAATTATTGAACATTTACACATTTTTGAATGATTACAATTTAATTTTTTTTTTTTTTTTTTTTTTATAGCTAGTAAACTAGTAATATAACACATTCTCAACAATAATGCTTTAAGCAGTGTATTAGTAGTTAGTATGCTACACTGCAAGAAAAGGCTGTAAAAATAGGGCACAATAAACTTATGTTAATATGAAAGAATTTTCCGTATTGGTTTTTTACCTGCATTTTAAATTACGCATTGTGTTTTCGGGTTACAGGCAGGGCTGGAAATGGGGGGGGACGCGGGGGGACGGAGTCCGGGGAGTGAATTTCGAGGGGGGACGGCGTTTCATTTCTATGTTTATTTGGAAATTAAAGTGATTTCTATATTTTATCCATTCAAAAGACTACGAAAGCGATCCCAGTTCTGCATATAAACGTAGCGCTGTGTTTATGGTCAGCTGCGCAATGCTGTCTTTTGCCATTTAATATCTGCAGACTGCAGCCAATAGAAATGCTTCTCTATCGCTGCGCGTGCTGCTCCTCACAGCACAGAGCGTGAAAGCAGACTGCAGTTGGTGTCATTCATTGTAACAAACAAAGTGTAGAGACGATGTAAATAATATATTAAGTGTGTAGAGAGCTTCATTCATTAAAATGGAAGTTTGTGAGATAGCGATGAACGGAGGGTAACAGCTTTTTAATGATTATAGAGAGTTTGCAAATGTGAAATTTAATTTATACAACAGTTTATACATTTTTGATTTTATACAAAAGTTAATATTAAGTGACTTGCATTTTAGGACCACTGTCTATTTTGCTCTATTTCGTCAACAAAAATATATTTAAAAAACAAAGTTGCAGCTGAGCCTCTGCGCAAGCCTTTAACACAGCGCTGTTTCGTTTTGAATGAATCTTTGCTTTTGAACAAATCTAGTGAGTCAATGATTCAATGATCCATTCATAAAGAGAGTCACTTGCTTCGTTCCTAAATGAATCAGCCGTTTGAACAAATCGATTGAATGAATGATTCAGTGACAAAGACAGTGATTTGATGCCACCTACTGGCAGTTTCTGTTTCATTTTTAAAGTATAAATTGAGTCATTTAATTCATTGAAATTTATATATTTAAAACATTAATCTCATAACATTGTTATTATGAGATGCATTAATGCCACCTCTGAGTCTTGTCAAAAATTTCTTAAATTCTGTAAATATTCCTTAATGCCACATTTGTGCTCTTCTGTGCCATGCAAAGATGAATTGTTGATGCTGATTTCATTTGACTGGAAACTTATTCTTCCTGATTGTTATATCTTATTATTTTAATTGAATTTATTGTGTAGTTAAAATTTTTGATAAAAGTTTATATATATAATTTTTTTTTTTTGGCACAAAAGATGACATACATTTAATAAAGTTAGAAAAATGGCATTACAAAGTTTTAAAAAATAAATAAATAAAACTTCAAGGAGTCAAATAACAATAGGAAGGTTAATTTCTGGGTCATTCCTGGGATTCGGTAATATTTCAGTCCCCCAGAGTTTCTAAAGTGATGGTTCACCAAAATGAATTGTTAGAAGCTGTTCACAAAACTTTGGGATGCCCATTATAATTAATAAAAATAATTATTGCATTTTATATTTTTAGCATAAAATAATGTCTTATATCTATCTTGAACCAAGCATTTTGTAATGTCCCTGAGTTTGTACAAAATGTGCATAGTGTCTGTGATTTTTGGCAACAATGTAAGCATTTACTTGTGTTCCTTTCTTGTAAAAAATATTTTTCTAAAAAAATGCAAAATATTTGCTAAAAACAGACTGTAAAGTTATGTCTCTCAGTCTGAACTCAACCCTGTCACACTAACCATTCTTCGCCCATAATAATTTAGTCTCCACTCATATGTGACTTCATCCAGGTCTCTTTAATAGTGGTGCAGAAAATGGTTAGTGCAATCATGCTTTTTATTCATATTTTTGAGGCATGTTATAGTCAGGGAGGGTACTGTCAAGCTTAACAACTCAACCCTGTCATATAAAATTAAAATGGAAAATTATTACTTTTACAACATTTTATTTTCATTCATAAGTATATACAATGTGTTTATTTTATTGCTGCCATATATGGTCTACTCTCCTACACTACATGAGCAGCAGTGGCCACAACCCCGTCACACTCAACCCCATCACAAATATATGTATTTCTCATTGTTACAGGGTTGAGTTATTTGCTTAATTTATTAATAATTTTAATGAATGGTTTCAGTAAATATATATACTCCAAAATCATGACAACTCATATTTTTGTTTTAAATAGAAGTTTTGACATAATATGTCGACTTAAACGTGGACAAGCATCATACATCAGAAATTGTGCCCACATTTGCAGCAGAAAGAAAAAAAAAAGCTGGAAAAAAACTCAAATTGATAAAAGGTCTTTAATGCCTGAGGTGGGAAAATATGATATTCTGAATATGATATATTAAAATGTGATGAATATTTTTTGGAAGTTTGATATGTGCCTAATGATGTGGGGTATTTAGAAGTTGAATCACATGTAGTTGAAAAACATGTATATTCCAAGTTGAAATGTTACCGAATCCCAGGAATTACCCTCCTGTCATTGATCAGGAGGTCTGTTCCTATTTTTTATTTATTTATTTATTCATTTTAAGTAGGAGCACTAGTGTAATATTAAAAACTAACTGCAAAAGTTTATCCAACGTAATATGTACAAATTCACACACAACTTATCTTTAATTTGGCCTGAATTGCAGGTGCTTGTCTAAACTTGAAAGTTTAGAGAAAATATTAAATACGTTGAAAAATGTAAAAATGTTATTCCGCTTCCTTTAGGTTGAGAATGTCGTTTGTTTTCAGGCTGTTTTGACATTCAGTCCGGCTGACTTTATAAAAACACACATTTTATATGTGCGATTGACTTTTACTAAACATTATTTGTATCAGTCTGATTTATTATCTACATTTCTTCTTCTTTTTCTTCTTCTATGGATTTACTGGCGGGTCGCATACCAACTTTTTCGGTGCATACCGCCACCTCCTGTGCTGAATGTGCTGAGTGTGAAAGTGATAGGTGTATATTGTAATGTCAATATTCTATTTTTAAGTCCACTATTCTTAATGGATTGTATGTAATACAAATGTATAGTTATGTAATTCTCTTCTAGTTTCTTCTCTCAAAATAAAAGTTTTAAAATTAGTAAGTATGAATAATTTTATGTGCTTTATTTTTCAAAACTTAGAAAGTAGACATTAAACCAAATAAATATGAACAACAGTAAAGGCCTTATTTTTTTTTAAATACATTTTTTATTTATGTTGCTTTGCACTAAATGTGCACAATAAATGTTGATTATTAAACTCCACATTAGCTTTATTTTGTCACTAGACATACTAATAGGCTAGTGTGTGCTTCATTCGACACAAACCAAATACCCTTTAAATGGATATAATGCATTGTCTTTCAGGTAACAGCAATTTAAGACAAATAACAAACCTAAAAACACCAATAACCATTTAATTGCACTTCTATAATTATAATCAAGCTATAAATTAATAAACAAAAATATTTAAAATAAAGAATAAATATTATGTAAGTTATTATATATATTTTTAATTCAGTCAAAACAGTTTGACTGAGCTAAGTGATTGAAACATGTACTTTTAAAATGAAAACTTTATGTTAAACCAACGAGTGACAGTTTTAAGTCAGTTTAACATGACACAATCATGTTGAAATGAAAAATAGCCAAAATGGCATTAATTCAACATGAATTGTTCATGTAAAGTGAACAAAACTGAAAAATCTTTTTTTTGAGTGTATAAAACAGCATGCAATCTGTTTTAGGTAAATCAGAGATATTGACCTGGACACTCTTACTCATACTATTGGTGACTTACCAGTTGTGGCCTCTATTGATTAATATAATGCTGCATTTTCATCCATTTAGATGAGTTTACACCCTTAAAGAAACGTGTTGTTTCTTTTAAGAGGTCCTCACCGTGGTATACTCCTGAGCCTCGTGAACCTGAAGCAATCGGCAGGCAGTTAGATTGACAATACAGGAAATCTGGTCTGACAGTTTATAAACTTATGTTTGAACAGCATCAGACAAAAAAGCAGACCTTGAGCCAGAAACTCATCAGCAAACACCAATGGCCTGTACATACACTATATGGACAAAGATATTAGGACTTCCAAAACTGTGGCAACACAGAAACATTATTCATATATTTAACAATTGTATTTCCATCTCTGTTGCAACAGTTTTGGAAGTGTCTAAAATGACTGTACCCATATGTACAAATCATTGGTGTTTGGAAATGAGTTTTTGGCTCAAGGTCTGCATATAAAGTTAAGTTTCTCCACACTGACTCAGTCAGTCATTTCTTTTTGAACCTTGCCTTATACAGGCATTGGCATTTGAGGTGAACCGTAACAAAGTACATTTGCTTGATTACTGTATTTAAGTACACCTTTTAAGTATCTGTACTTTACTTGATTATTATTTTTTCTGGAAACTTATTGATTTTAACTTCACTACATTTGAAAGACAAATATCGTACTTTTCACTCCACTACATTTCTATCAAGGTCCTCAAAGTAGAAAGTCATTACTATGTAGGCTAGCTGCTTTGAAAGTCAGTGGGAGATTTTTTCTTCTCTAAAACGTGACTTTTTGTTTTAGACAGCCTATCAGTAATCACTCTTGTAGGGTTACGTGAAGTGATTTCCCAGCATTTTTTGAACACTGACCAGTTGCAAATGTGTTATTTATTTACAACAATTGAATAAAAATTTATTGTGGTAGCTATATATTAGACACAATATTGTCTGATTTTGCAAAATTGTGTAAATGAAAATATTACCTATAAAGCCACAGAAGAACTGTTGTGAGTCTCCTAACAAAGCACAGGCGGTGTTTGACTTGAAGCAGCACTGCACAGACCGTTGTGTATCAAAGTACCACAAGAGCCATTAGAAAGCATTTTTTAATTTTTGTTTTGATGTCAAATAAATCTTGCTGTTTTGCTTTTTGTTAAAGCAGTGTTGCTGTTATAAAGTTATACAGTTACAGTTGTGTTGCTGGGTCTGAAAGCAGGTTTGATTTATTTCTTATCAGTCTGTATTTACAGACTTTAAAAAGAAAAAGAGGATTCCATTAGTAGTGAAGTCGAATTGTGAAATGTGGATCATGATGTATTACAGTTATACTTTTAACCTTTCATGCTAGTTACAAAAATTGACAAAAGTGTGAAATATTACTTCTCAACATAGCTTAATTTTCCTCTTATTGCTTTCATGACCTATAACTGAACTATGTTCCTAATAGTGTGAATCCAAATATTGTTAGTACTAAAAAAAGAAGAAAAAAACTCGTTTCCATTATTAAATAATTATCATACATGTTTGTTCTGTAAACGATGCTCATACATTTTTATTTGTGTAATTAATATTTCTGACTTTTTTTACAGCATGACAAGCTTTATTAAATATTAGCGGAGAAAAAAAGGTAATGTAGCATTTTATTTTAAAAAAATGTCAATGTCACAGCAACCAAAATCATATCAGGACACAAAAGATACATCATACAGAGAAAGTACAAGCTCTCTATTCAGTACGTTGTGTCTGATTGTAGACTGTGAAGAGCTGCTGGATTCAGTGCAGCAGGATGAAGGAGAGCAGAGAACAGCAGAGGAACAGGAAGCTCTGAGTGACGCTCTGAGCACCGTTAGCACTCTGAGTGACGCTCTGAGCACCGTTACACAGGTTCCCCTCACAGCATGAGGTTCCCTGAACATCTCTAACTGATGTTTCAGCATCACAGATAGATTTAGAGACACAGCCTTTTATAACTGTTGACTGGCCACCGATAGTCCCTGATGAAAAGAAAGAAAACAAAGGTTTATCCAAGCTGGAAATTGGTATTTGTGATCTTTATCAAATGCTCATAAGAGAGATAAAATAACTTTTTCTTTTCCATATTCTCACCTGTTGCTTTGAAGCAGCGGTCTTCACTTCCCGAACATCTCAATATGTTTGAGCAGCTCTTCTCATCACAGGAGTAACAAGTCTTTCCATTGAGGACATTAGAAGGATCTGCAGGACAAAACATGTATTATTTGTTTACTTGGCAAATTATAGCATCTAATTAAATAACACTATGTTAGCTGCAACACTCAATCAGTTCACAACTGACAAGCTGCACTGTATTGTATTTCCTGATTGAATGTCCTTTGAAGAAGAAAAAAAATTAGTGTTGACCTTAAAGACATTCATTTGCATTTGGTCACTAAAGCACAATACCTGGAGCATCTTGGAGGTTACACCGGTCTGTGTTACAGCACACTAAAGATGTCTTTGCAATGCCGAGGTTCATGGATCCATTTGCGCAGTCAGCAACACAGTCTTTAAGCTTCACTTTACTGCTGATGTCACCTAAAATATGAATGATTCAGTAAAGGACAGTTCAACACATTATTTTGACAGAAAATATATTTATAAATGTCAAAATGTTAAATTTCTTATTTCAAATATTGATTAAATTTTAATACAAATTATAATCTTATATAATCTCAAATTAAATAGTATAAATCTAAATAGAATATTCTGTGATTTCAATCATAAATTCTGTCAGAAGTTACATTTCCAGTGAAGCAGCAACAGTAAAAATAACACAAAAAAAAACATCATCTCCATCAGTCAAGAGTGAGTTTCAATCCATCATATTGGACTTACCAGCTTGTACCACTGTTGTTGAACTCATGCACTTGGTAGATATACTGGGACATGTTTTTAGCGTTTGAGCTGAACAAGAACCCGTCAGACCCAAGCACTCATAACAGCTGAAAGAGTGTCCTTTAAAACAAAGAGAAGTATCAGTAATCTGTATTTGCACTTAATATCAATACAAACACTATTTGTCTTTGTACCTGCAGTGAAAAGAACAAACAGAAGAAAAACTGAGATCTGTAGATCCATCTTTGATCAGGAGGTGAATGAAATAACATCTATTTCAGCACCCATTTTATAGCTTTTCAAAGGGGGTGGTATTTATGAAAAAATGAAAGTTTAACAGAAGTAGACATTACTAGAAAATGAAACTTCAGCTTACATAATTTACTTGCAAGTTATTTATAAAGGGAGGTTTAAGGAATTACAAGGAATGTAATAAAACTATCAACCATTTTAAGGGGATAGTTCACCACAAAATCTAAATTCTGTCATCAGTTGCTCATGTTTTTTCTGAACATTTTTGACTTATTCTCTGTGGAACAAAAAAGAAGATGGGTTCAGTGTTGTTTTGGCCCCAACATTCTTATGGTACCATGTTGCCTCATGGTAATGCAAATGCATTATGCATTAGTAAGAACAGTAATTCACATACTATATCTGTCACGGGTCATGGTTGTAGAGAGGCACAATCAATGAATGAATGTAGACAATCTTTAATTAGCTTGAACACAGGTAGACCATAAAACTGACATTAATACAGGACAAAGAACACAACGAAACTGAAGGCTTATAAAGATCAAAGGAGCAACACAGGTGGAAACTAATAAACTAAATCAGGGAACACAGGAACAAGACCAAATAAGGAAACACAGGAAATTCAACAGGAACACAATTCACAAAAACAAACGTGTGTGCGTGGACTTGTAAGGATAAGGTGCATATTAGGATAAGGTTATGATGATTTTTCATTTTTTACTTTGAAACAACACTGATTATAATGTTTTGGTGTATGGGGAATTACAGTTAAAACCCAAGGACCAGGTATGATGAACAAAGACCAGGAGTCAAAGATGCGATAAATTAAAGAAAAATTTACTGAAGAACATATAGTTTGCAGTTTCATCAGAAGTCAGCTTCAACACTCGCGACTGAGTTCGTAGACCGCTCCGCTTTACATCTTACAGAAACCAACAGTTACACCCTAACAGAGGTTGCTAATTGCATCAATGCCATCAAAATTCTGATTGGTTCTAAAACCTAGATAAACTTAGACAATTTCCACATATGAACACAAGCATATCTTCTATATATATATTTATTTTATATTATTAATATATATATTTATTATTTTCTGCATGAAAATGGCAAATGTTTCAATTTGTCCATTGTGGTACAATGTTGCCTTGAGTCAACAAACTTTTAAAAAATGAATACACTTAAAAAATAATAAAAAATAATGAAAATATTTATTGATATTGTTATGGTGTCCAACTT
Source organism: Onychostoma macrolepis (assembly GCF_012432095.1). NCBI lineage: Eukaryota > Metazoa > Chordata > Actinopteri > Cypriniformes > Cyprinidae > Onychostoma > Onychostoma macrolepis. The sequence continues at coordinate 26,107,546 of NC_081175.1, forward strand.
TAAGCAGGAAAAACATAACAAATATTTTTTTCCTCATTGCTATTGTGTACCGTAGAGGGTAAAAGCATCTTTTTATGTTCTGCAGAAGAAAATTAGTCATACTTTATCGAATAATTTCAGTGTTACTTTAGTGGTGAGGATGGAATGTTATTGGGAAAACTAGGTTATTAATACTAGTTTTTACGATCTTTTCACACATATATAGCCTATATGATATTGTTACAATGAACTATCCTCTAAAGCAGGGCTGGGCAACTTCGGTCCTGGAGGGCCACTGTCCTGCAGAATTTGGCTCCATCAAACACAATGGCCCTCCAGGACCAAAGTTGCGCAGCCCTGCTCTGAAGGATTACAATAGGAGCAGTTCATTAGAATCACCTGCACCCACGCACACTGGGTGGGACAGGAAACAGCCTGTTCGTCCAGAACCAAAGGTTTCATTTTCTCTGAAATCATAAATCCCATGCAAACAGTGAATCAGGTTTTTGCTGCATAAGCTCATAAATATTTTATGATATGTATCTCATCTGCCAACCGACACTCTCAGAAAAAAAAAAAAGTGTGCAAAAATTGTACCTTTAGGGGTACAACAATTTGATTGCACAGATACTATTTAAACTAAACTGAGCTAGACAATGACATCTCTGAATTCAATAATGAAATACCTTTAACTGAAAATTGAGTGTTTAATCTTATTATACATTACTGACACACTATCCTCCAATTTGATACTGTTAAATGCTTTGACACAATCTGTATTGTTAAAAACGCTATATAGATAAAAGTGACTTGACTTGACAACAGCTTGTCACTAGGGCAGTACCCTCAAAATGAGGGTACCTTATTTGTACCTTATTTGCTAATGTAAGATACAGTAGTAGTAGCCTACCTTAAGGGTACATTTTACCAGTGTTGGGAAGTAACTAGTTACATGTAAAGGCATTACGTAATTTAATTACAAAATAAATGTAACTGTAATCAGTTACGGTTACTAAGAAAAAAATGTGTAATTAAATTACAGTTACTTATGAAAATGTTAACGATTACAAAGGGGTTTGCATTTGAATATTTACACACATCCACATATTGATTTAATTGATTTCTTTCCCAAATTGCTCTGACTACTCTAAAACAGGCCTATATGAGACATACGGCCCTATGATTTCTGTGATGCGGAAAACACAGACTGGTTCATAGAATCCCTACCTGGTCTCATGGCATTTACGTACCTGGGTGCACTTTTTAGCGTGACATGAAATACGTACCAATAAGTACATATCACTGCAGTTTCCAAAATAAATGAACACTTTCACACAAATTTACAGAGTTGCGATTAATAAAGCGTAATTCTTGCACAATTACTTGAAGAATATCATGCTATGACTTCAAAACAATATTAATATGCTGGTAGATTTGAAAACTGATGCTTTTGAACGTTAGCATCGCATACATCCAGCTTCATATCTATGGGTTTTCATAGATGATAAGTTTGTTCGGTAGCTCACGGAGTACAGAGACGGACTCAGGAGACGAGAAGCACAGGTTAGAATCCCGTGTAACTACGGTTCGACAAAGCAGTTAAAATCTGCGTAAAAGGACGTTCAAATGGCACAGTTACATCAACTAATGCGTTTTTATATCAGTTTTGCATTTGTTAACACTATCGGGTAGGTTTAGGGCTGGATTTGGTGTAGGGCATATTTCCAACATGATAACCTTTAGTGACAGTCCCCGGATATTTGAATTCTGAACCGCCGCAATACGTATCTGAAGCAACATAATAATAAAACAGCAATACATACCAATATCTACGTAATAAAAACGTGCCAGGGTTCACATATTGAACCTGTGTTTTAGCGCCACTCAGTGGACATTTCTATTTGAAACTGCGGCGAAACGTGCAGCAAGGTAAGTAAAACGGTGTCGCACAAAAAGTGCGCAGAGGTACGTATTTTTATGAGACCAGGGCCGTTTCTCAAACGGAAGGCTGCATCCTCTGGAGATCGCATTTGGAGGCTGCATATGTCATCAAGCCTGGTTTATTTCAGTTAACTGAGCATTACATTTGCGAGTCAAAAGCATATTACAACAATTTACACTTAACTAAGAATAATGGTCAAATCTATACCTGTTAATATTCTAAAATAAGATCTTCTTTATGACGTATGCAGCCTACAAATGCGACTTCCGGAGGATGCAGCCTTCCGTTTGAGAAACGGCCCAGGTTGTAGAATCCTATGGCGTCAAATCTATGCCATTAATAACCGAGCGCACCACTTATGCTGGCGCGCGCGGTAAATAACTTTCCAGTAGATCTGTTTTCCTCTCGCGGAAGTGATTTACTGCGCGCGCCAGCATAATTGGTGCGCTCGGTTATTAATGGCATAGATTTGACGCCATAGAATCCAGTCATAAAAGACAATTTATGAATCAATTTATGAATCCCTTCGTGTCTCTGTGGAAATCAGGCGCGGACCGGCCATCGAGAGAACCGGGACAATTCCCGGTAGCCTGGCAGCTGATTTGGCCCGCTTTTTAAATATTATTCTTATAATAATATTGCTATTAAAATATATTGCTCATCAGTCAACACTCAAAATAGATATATCTACTGTAAAGTTACGGTAGTAATTTAGCAGACAAATAATCATATCGTTTTATAATAGGTTTAGGGGGAGCTAGGGCAGATAACAAATATAACAATGATGTTACTGTAAATCCAAAGATAATGGTTACTATTGTTAACCACAACCATAACCACAAATTAGTAAAAATAAATACAAATGGTAATCCATTTGACAAAAACAAAAACAAAACAAAAAAAACAAAAAAACATGGTTATTGTACTTTAAATAAATATATATATTGTGACGAGTCGGTTGCCTCCCCCCTTATTGTCATCACCACCCTGTCCCTTATTCGCCGCCCTTCACCAGGCTCCCGACGGGAGTGAGTGTGCGAGAGAGGAGGGGCGTGGAAACAGCGAGGGCTGGCGGCGTGTGATGAGGCACAGCTGAACAGAATGAAGCCTCATCACCGCCGCTGTTTAATTGCCAAGCGCGCCTCTCCTCGAGAGACCGGTCTCTTCCCCTGTGCATGCACGCTGGTGTCCTCGTGGGTCCAGGAAGGGAGCGTAGAGGGACTTTCGCGCCACCAGAGTCGTGAGCTGCCGAACCCGTGGACGGTCGTCGGGCCAGGATGCCGGGCCGAACAAGTCCCGCCGGACTCCGCGGAAGAAGAGGAAGAGCCGCCGCTAGGATGAAGCCGCCGCCCCTCGCGCCCCGGACCCGAGCGGGAGCGCGTGCGGCCGCCGGACTCCGCCCCTTACCTGGACCCTCCCTTCCAGAACACTGCCCTCCTTCACAAGCCCCAGCACGATGAGGACACCAGACCCCCTGTTTATTTTGGACACTGTTTCCCCCTTGGACACTTTATTTTATTGTTTTTGTTTAATAAAAGCCTCTCCGAGGCCTGACGCCACACCCACAGTGTCATATATATATATATATATTACAAAAGCATTGTTAGATGCAGTGTTTCCTGTAGTTATGCAAAGATTTGAATACAAAAACAGTATCAGTAAACTGTTTCTCATTATTTTAAATCTGCACTGAACTTCAGATCAATCTCAAAGTAAAAGGTGGTACTAAAGTCTGATTTTGTGGTGGATGTTCAAATTCAATCATCTTAATGATGAAGGATTTTGAAAGTCTGACGGTAATCGGTGTTGAGCACTAAAGTAAGGTTAGCCCTGCATGGTGTAAATGTTTGAAAATGATTAACAGTTGAAAACATTCATTAGAAAAGTAATCAAAAGTAATCAGTTACATTAATAGAGTAATTGAAAAAGTTACACTACTATTACATTTTAAATAGGGTAAATTGTAATCTGTAACCTATTACATTTTCAAAGTAACCTTCCCAACACTGCATTTTATGGTACTAACACACACCTTAGGGAAAGGTACAAAGGTTTCCCTTTGAGGATACTGGCCCAGTTACAAGCTCTACTCCAGCTGGTTCAGGGTGCGGCAGCTGGAGTTCTTACTACAGCCAGGAAGTATGACCACACTAGCCCAGTTCTGTCAACACTGCACTAACCACTGCTAATTACCTATAGGCCCCTGAATGGTGTGGCACCTCAGTATTTGAGTGAGCTCTATCACACTGTAGTCCCTCACGTCCGCTGCGATCTCAAGGCTCTGACCATTTGATAATATCTAGAATATCAAAATTGTTTTCTTATTTAGCGCCCAAACTCTGGAACAATCTACCTAGCACAGTTTGGGAAGCAGACACACTCTGTCAGTTTAAATCTAGATTAAAGACCCATCTCTTTAGCCTGGCTTACACACAATACACTATCGCATTTCTATAATTCAGATCCGTTGAAGGATTGTTCGGCTGCATTAATTGGGTCAGCCGGACCCAACACTTCCCAGAGCACCCAATGTACTTGTTACATCGTTAGAGGAATGGCATCTACACTAATATTGGTCTGTTTCTTTCTTGTTTCTTTGTGAAAAAAAAAAAACAGTCATATAGTAGAACCATTAAAAAGACACAAATACTGTATGTAGGAATACTGTATTTTTACAAAAAAAAAAAAGTTTCCAAATGAGTCTATATGAATCAATACAAAATGAACTGCATTAAGACAAGAATCAAATAAAGAGCTTAAAATTTTAATTGAATCATGAAATCTGAATCAATACCAGCACCTTCATTTAACATGATGCATTAATGGGTCACACACAAAATTATAGAGAAATTTGTGAAATATTATTACTCATGATTTCTGGCTATTTCTCTTTTTGCCCTTGTGATTTGTTACTGTAAACAGGAAACTAAAGATATCTTTGTAGTGCCGAGATTAATGGACCCACTTTGACAGTCATCAGAACAATCTTTAATCTTAATTTTAGAACTAATGTCACCTGAGAAAAACATTAATGATAGAGTGATAAAGACCAGTTCAACAAACATTTAAAAAAAAAAAAAGCCAGATATGTAAAAACTTTAGAAAAGACTAAATTCATGATTTTCTTATTTTAAACTTCTAAGGAAAAAAAAAAAAAATTAAATATCGAAAAATATCAATAGATTCCACCAGGAAAATGTGTAGTGGTCTATTTCCATTGTCGCAGCACCAGTAATTTATAGAAGTTTCTCCATCAGTCAAATATAACAGCAAATTTCAATGTATTATGTTGGACTTACTAATTTGTTTTACAATTGTTGGGACATATCACCTTTTCTTCTGTACTAGAATCGGTCCAACACTCATAACAGTAGAAAGAGTGTCCTTTAGTAATAAAAATAGAGGCAGAGAGAAAGTGAGACTTCCAATAATCTGTATTTGTACCCAATAACTTTATAAAAAGCAATTTATACCTGCTGTGAAAAGAACGAACAGAAGAAAAACTGAGATTTGCAGGTCCATCTTTAGTCAGGAGCTGAATGAAATAATGTGGCTGTTTCAGTGCTCATTTTATAGCTTTTCAAAAGGGGGGTAATAACCTCCAAAAACAGGAAACTCATATAGGTCCATGCTGCATATACACTCTTAAAAATAAAGGTGCTTTAAAGGTTCTTCACAGTGATGCCATAGAAGAACCATTTTTGGTTCCACAAAGAACCGTTCAGTCAAAGGTTCTTTAAAGAACCATCTCTTTCTTAACTTTTTATAATCTGAAGAACCTTCTTTCGCCACAAAGAACCTTTTGTGAAACAGAAAGCTTCTTCAGATGTTAAAGGTTCTTTATGGAACCATTTAGACAAAAAAGGTTCTTCTAATCTATGGCATGGTGAAGTACCTTTATTTTTAAGATTGTAGGTATGAAGGGCTTGACAAAAGAGATTTAACTGTATGTTTATACAAATCTTTGGACTGGACTGCAGTTTAAGATGCAACCTACACTGGGTAGTGATTATAAGGTTATTGAGAAACCAGGTCAAGATTAGTTTCCATCCTCTTTTCCTGTTACCCGCCAACATATTTGTTTTGAACTGTTTTGGACTTCTTTCTTTCCGGTTTTTTTTTTTTTTTTTTTTGCTTGTAAATGGTGCTTGATCTGTGCATATTTCTCTTCTGTCAGACAGGACAAATTCTCACTGAAGAAAGCAATTTTATTGGTGGTAGACTTGTATTTTAGCAGGAAGCAATGCTTTGAAGAAATGTCTTGATGGATTTGCTTCTTACAAACACACAGCTTTTCACTTCACAAGACATTAATTGAAGGACTGGAGTGGTGTGGATTACTTGTGGATTATTGTGATGTTTTTATCAGCTGTATGGACCATTCACTGCAGAGGATCCATTGGTAAATCAGTTTTCTGTTTGTTTAATCACAAACTCTTGTGGTGTAAGAGATGGGAATGAGTGTGTTTACTTTGTAGCCGATGTGTAATAAGTTCAGCTACAAAAATCTCCAACATTTTGAACATGTATTACATGTTAGATCAAAAGACCTCAATCAATCGCCAGTCATTGCACTTGGTTTTGAAAGCAGATTAGATTACACAGAGGCATGAGTGGTTTTCTGAAATGAAGAGGCAAAGAGGGGTTTTTCTTCTTTTAGTGCAATGTAACAGATTCATGTTCCATTTCCATCTGATGTTTACAGTTTCTGGGTTAAATGCATATATGGAACAACATTTATCTTATAACAAGCAACCAATACTATGATATACTGTATATTGATACAATTAACTATGGGCTATTTATGATTATATGTTTTGTGATTAGTAATAAGTTTAGAACATGTACCGCTAGCTTATAAAAACATTAGAGAGAAGCCATTTAAAAACACCATATTTATACAAAAAAAATGCATGGAGCTGTAGTCTCTCCAGTAGCCTTTTGATGTCAACAAACACAAAGGTGTTGTTTTTCTAGTGTACAAAAGATCATCTGCTGCCACCTGCTGATAAATGATGCTAAATGCACTTTAAAATTTTATTCAAACAGTTACAACATTATGTTTCAAAGAAGAAAAAAAAAGTGTTAGTATATGCTAGTCTTAAGGTTATATAAGGCAGTGTGCTCCAAAACAGTGACACAATTCGCATTTAGAAGATATAAAGCATTCAAAGCTTGCAGTTCGTCACTTCCGCTAAAATGGATCAACGATTTTTTTGACGTCACCTCGTACTTCAGCTTCTCATCAAATCTTCTGACCAAGGGTTGGCGGTGCAAGATGGCGACCTGAAGAGTCTTGGTGGTCCGAGCTCTGATGCTGTGTCCCAATGTGCTTACTTACTATGCGCTTAAAGTATGTACTGTTTTGGTGAAGAAAAAGTACACACTTTTGAGTGTGTAGTAGAAGAGTAGGCAAGCTTTGAGACGTACTATCACGTCACACAACTGCGTCTTCAACGCACCGCTCTGTCGCACCTGTTACACGCACCAGCTGTCACTGTAAACTGGCCTGTCAATCATCTTGTCACAGTTAACATCCTCCACATTTCATTTCATTTAACTTCCTACCGTATTGGAGAGAAAAGTAGCAGCTCATTGATCTGCCAGTCGCGGGTCTTTCATGCGTAGAACTCATATTTCCTGCATAATGATGCATTTAAAAGTTAACGACCAAATGGATGTTTATAAAAGTTCACATTGCGGTTGCAGATGAAATATAACACTAATAATCAACATTTAACCTGGTAAAAAGTATTTATGTATTAACTCAAACCCCTTTTTGTAAACCTCTCTACCTAACCGTCGACCGTGCACATCCGCCACGTTTGTAGTTTTTCTAACGAGTTTTATTCATGTTTGTAGTCGCCAAAGTGCAATGGATTGTGGGCAATTTTCGCCATTAGAGTGTGCACGGATCCACACTTAAAAAATCAACCTGAAATAGTAGACCATACGGGGACTTTTGGCATACTCTTTTCAATATACTATGCTTTGGGACACACTTATAATCTCACATACTATTTAGGATGCACGAGTCGACGATAGAAGTTGGAGAAACCTAGGAATCGTTGGAGTTCTTTGATGGTGGATGGAATGGGCCAGGTCTTGATTGCTTCCACCTTCCTCTCGTCCATCTTGATGCCATGAGCACTGATGTGATAACAGAGGAACTGGATGGAAGGTTGATGGAAGGTGCATTTCTCCGCCTTGAGGTATAATTGGTGCCCACGGAGCTGTTGGAGAACCTCCGAGATGTGCTGCCGATGTTCAGCCTCATTCCGGGAGTACACTAGGATATCTATGTAAACCAGCACAAAGCGGTGGAGGTAATCCCGGAACACCTCATTCATGTAGCCCTGGAATACGGAGGGAGCATTGACAAGACCATACGGCATCACCAGATATTCATAGTGTCCTGTGGGTGTCACGAAGGCTGTCTTCCACTCGTCCCCCTCACGTATCCAGATGAGGTTATAAGCACTCCGGAGGTCCAACTTGGTGAAGATCTTGGCTCCACGAAGCTGTTCCAGAGCAGATGGGATGAGAGGAAGGGGATATCTGTACTTGACAGTGATTTTGTTGAGTGATCGATAGTCAATACAAGGCCTCAAGCCTCCGTTCTTCTTAGCCACGAAGAAAAAGCTGGAAGCAGCAGGGGATGTGGACGGTCGGATGTATCCTTGCTGTAGAGCCTCAGAAATGTACTCCTCCATTGCCTTCTGTTCGGGGATGGAAAGTGAATAGATTTTACCTTTGGGCACTGGTTCATCAGGGAGAAGGTCAATGGCACAGTCCCATGGTCTGTGAGGTGGTAATTTGGAGGCTCGTTTTGGGCAGAATACGTCACTGAAGTGGGAGTATTCAGAGGGAATGTCAATGGAGCGATTTTCAAGGGGACTTTCAATGGATGTGGAATTGACTGGAAGCACTGGAACGGACTTTACTGGTTTGGGGAATTCTGGGAAACAGTCGTTACCCCACTTCAGGATGTCTCCGGTGGACCATGATATAGATGGGTTATGGGAAAAAAGCCATGGGCGCCCCAACACTATCCCAGTGGTGGATTCCTCTAGAACCAATAAACAGATCACTTCTTTGTGGAGCGGACCGACTTGCAACCAGATGGGACCCACACAGTATCGAACTTTTCCTCTCACCAGGGGCTTGCCTGTTATTGACTGAATCTTGTACGAGACATCGTTGAGTCTCTTCTTGAATTGGAGTTGGTTATATAAGTCGGCAGAGATGAAGTTGCTGGCTGACCCAGAATCGAGGAGGGCATAGACTGAAACACAATGACGAGGAGTGGTAATCTGAACAGTAGTTGTTAGAGGTTTTATATTGACTGAAGAGGTAGAAACCACACTCACGACAGGTCGTGGAGGACATGTCCTTATTACATGTCCGTCCTTGCCGCAGTATGAGCATAATCCCTGGTTAAGCCGGTGTCGACGTTCAGTCGAAGTGAGACGGGTACTGTCGATCTGCATGGGTTCGGGGTTTGGTTCTGGAGAGCTGGGATATTCTGGCTGGTGGAGAAAAATAGCTGGCTTTTGGCATACATGTTCCTCCATACAGCCCTGAATTCGATTGGCAACACGGATGGAGAGTTGAAGGAAACGCTCTAGCCCCATAGTGTCATCATAGGCAGAGAGATGCAACCGGAGTGAGGGCTCTAATCCTTGACGGTAAGTGGTCAGCAGGGAGCGCTCGTTCCAACCACTAGCAGCTGCTAAGGTGCGGAAACGGAGAGTATACTCTTGAATAGACTTCTGACCCTGTTTTAAATGATATAACTGCTCACCAATTGAAGCATCTCCAGCGGGTCGTCCGAAAACCTCTCAGAAATGAGTGCAAAAAGCCCCCAGTGTTTGTGTGGCCTGTCCATTCTGGTGCCATAATGACTCTGCCCATTGAAGCGCACGACCTGTTAACGGAGTTAGAATATAGGCAATTTTAGCTCTTTCTGTGGGGAATCGATGCGGTTGCATCTCTAGAGCGAGCGAACACTGCATGAGAAAGCCATTGCATTCCTCCGCCGAGCCAGAGTAGGGCGCTGGATTGACCATGGGACTGGCTGTGTAGATCGGGGCCGAAGAAGAAGTACTGGGTGCAGGACCCGGGGCTGGTGCTGGTGCTGGTGCTGGTACAATGGTGGTTTGACTGAGAGCTCTTCTCATAGCATCCACCAGCTTCCTGGAATGGATCAAGGTCTGTTTGATTCATGATGGCATGGTCTGGTCTTCTGTAACGGGAAGTCAGACTCGAGACACAGGCGAGTTAGAATCAAACAGACGGGTTTATTGAGCGGTATGCAGGAGATCAAGGAACTGATGGGTATAGCAGATTCAGAGTCTTTAACTGAACTTGAGATGATACTGATAGTGATGTTCTTGATAACCAGGTCTGACGGAGACGTCGAGGTTCACAGGTTTTCCAGGAGCTGGTGTGACAGAGCACATGAGGGGAACACAGGAGATCGAAGAGACTTGGAGCAACAGGTGAGTAATTCAGCATAGGTTTGAGTCCATTTCCACTTGGGAGACCAGACAATGTGGCTGTGTGGACTGTGTGTTCTTATAGTGCTGTGTGGGTGATTGGTGAATGACAATCAGGTGTGCGTGATTAGTATTCTGGTAATTGTGAGCGCTGATAGGTGGAAGAGCCTGGCGTGTCCGTGACACAGACTTGCTTTTTGCAACATCAGACTAATTTAGTTCAGAATTACAAAATGGAAGAAAGAGTTAAGCTGTGTATGAACTTTTTATATATATTCATTTGCTTCTTTTCCATTTTGCATTTACTTTTACTTTCAATACTTAAGTAGAATAGGCTCTTCTTAATTTTGTAATGTTTTTGGAATATTATTAGCATTTGCAAGATTTAGTCAAAACAGTTTTGAGGTTTATTGATTTAATTTTGTGTTTCTGGAAAATTAGATCTGTGTATTATGTTGAATATCAAAGTGTTTTGTGTCTTTATTAATAATAGATTTGTGGACATGTTTATGTTTTTAGACTTGTGGAGTAAAAATGATCTTGTTTTATGTTTTTTTGTTTGTTTGTTTGTTTTTAATATGGTATGACATAAAAGTAGCTCATCCAACAACACAAGTTGCACGTCTGTTAAATTATAGTTTTTATTTTTAAATGAAAACTTAAAATTAGTGTCGCTGTCATGACATAACTTCAAATAAAATATGGGCAGCTAAACATTTATATATGCATCGGCCTGTATATAAGTCATAGAATAAATTTACTTCTGACTAAAAACTTAATTTCTTTGACTATAGGATTCTGATTTGCCTGAATAGTTGATTTAGTATTTTATATTAAGAAATTGTCAAATATTTTTCATTAGTATAAAACTTTTTCTCAATATTAAAGGTTAAAAATTAACAGTAGAGCCCAAACTATTAAAATTAGTTGCTTTTTATTTTCAGATATAATAATCAATACTCAAACACAAACTGAGTTGACGTATACATTTTAATTGTATACATTAGGCTGTTCTGTACAGCGTGTCTGATTGTAGACTGTGAAGAGCTGCTGGATTCAGTGCAGCAGGATGAAGGAGAGCAGAGAACAGCAGAGGAACAGGAAGCTCTGAGTGACGCTCTGAACACCGTTACACAGGTTCCTGAACAACATGAGATGCCATAAACACTACTAATCAGTGTTGTGGCATCACAAATAGATTTAGAGACACAGCCTTTTATAACTGTTGACTGGCTTCCGAAACTCTCTGATGAAAAGACAGAAAACACAGGTTAGTCAAACTGGTAATTTGTGTAAGTGATCTTTATAAAACATCTAAAGTGAATGATGGAGAAACAAAAATAATGACAATGATCTTCCTTTTCCAGATTCTCACCTGTTGCTGTTATGCAGCGGTCTTCACTCCCTGAACAGCTCGTTATGTTTAAACAGCTGTGCCCATCACAATAATAGCATTTCTTTCCATTGGGGACAATAGAGCTGAGATCTACATAAGTAGATAACAAGTGTTCTTTTATTTTATTTTATCTACAAACATAACATCTAATGAAACAAATCTTTTTTTTTTTCTGACTGAATGTAATATGGAAGTAAAATGACTGCTGACTTTAAAGAAGATAGTCTTGTGCATGATCATTGAAGTACAATACCTGTAGCGTCTTTGGCATTACAAACGTCAGTGTCACAGCAGGAATAAGACATCTTTACAACTCCGAAGTTCATGGACCCATTTTGACAGTCAACAGCACAGTTTTTAATACTCACCTGAGAACTAATGTCACCTAAAAAACATGAATGATACAAGAAAGACCTGTGCTGTAGAAAGCAGCAGTAAACGTTATGCATCATCTAACAGAACAGAAGAGAAATAATGTTTTGCATTATCTCATTTTAAACATTTGTTAATACAAAAAAATTAAATTTCCACTGTTGTAACATCAGTAAATTATAGCAGCAGCTTCATCAGTAAGAAAAAAACAGTAAATTTGAAAAAAATCATATTGGACTTACCAATTTGTGTTACTGCTGTTGAAGTCATGCACTTGGAAAATCCACTGGGACATGTCAACTGTTGCTGTTCACAAGAACCTGTCAGACTTGTACACTCATAACACCTGAGAGAGTGTCCTTTAGATATAAAAGAGAGAGATGGTGAGAGAGTGACATAAATTGTCTCTTTTTGTATGCAATAAAAATAGAAAATAAATCGTCTTTGTACCTGCAGTGAAAATAATAAACAGAAGAAAAACTGAGATTTGCAGATCCATCTTTGATCAGGAGGTGAATGAAATAACGTACCTGTTTCAGTACTTATTTTATAGCTTATCAGAAGGGGAGGGTCATTATGAGAAAATGAAAGTTTAACATAAATAACCTTGGATTGAATAGTAACAGTAATGACAAGACATTATAAACTAATTGATCACACTGAGTCTACTCCGCAATGTTAAGAATTTGATTTAAAAACATCCTGATTTCTGGACACAGAACTGATGGAGGTGTTTCTTAATGGCCAAAAGCATTATTATACATCCATGTGAAAACATTCTTAAATAAATGAGAGCCACAGACCACCTGTAAATCTGTAGCATGCTTTATACAGTGCCATGAAAAGGTTTTTGCCCCCTTCCTGTTTTTTTTATTTATTTGCATATTTGTTACACTTAAAAGATTCAGATCATCAAACTAATTTTAATATTACACAAAGATAATGCAAGTAAATAGAAGCTGCAGTTTTTAAATGATGATTTCATTTATTAAGGGAAAAAAGCTGTCCAAAACTACCTGGCCCTACGTTAAAAATTACAAAAACATCATACCAACAGTCAAACATGGTGATGGTAGTGTGATGGTCTGGGGCTCCTTTAGCTTCAGGACCTGGATGACTTGCCATAATTGATGGAACCATGAATTCTGCACTTTATCAGAAAATCCTGAAGGAGAATGTCCGGCCATCAGTTTGTGACCTCAAGCTCAAGCGCACTTGGGTTATGCAGCAGGACAATGATCCCAAACACACCAGCAAGTCCACCTCTGAATGGCTCAAGAAAAACAAAATTAAGGTTTTGGAGTGGCCAAATCAAAGTCTGGACTTAAATCCAATTGAGATGCTGTGGCATGACCTTAAACAGTCCATTCATGCTCGAAAGCCCTCCAATGTGGCTGAATTAAAACAATTCTGCAAAGAAGAGTGGGACAAAATTCCTCCACAGTGATGTGAAAGACTCATTGCCAGTTATCGCAAACACTTGATTGCAGTTGTTGCTGCAAAGGGTGGCACAAACGGTTTGTTATTATTAATGACGGCGATAAACATTGCTAACCTAAACAAACAACAACAAAATAATAAAAGTATGAAAACTTACATAATGTTTTTTATATTATAGTACATTATAGTAGCCTATCTATATCTATAAGGCCTTTATCACACTTTCGCGGAAGATTCAAATAGTAGCGTAAAGAACTTCCATGCAGCCTCTATCAATGGCTGTGCCCATAGCACGGCATTGTTGTGGATTATTTATGTAGAATTCAGCACATATACGTCTTCTAAAGACACCATTCTCAGTTTACAACAATTAATTGAGCATTATGAAATGAAGGAATATGTTGTCACGATATCCCGATGCGTATTTTGTGACTTAAACAGGAGCGCGTGAGCCATACTGTATGTGTATAGGCAATTCTTCACTGTCTGAACACATTATTTCAACACACATCAGCGAGAAAACTATACAATCAACATATCACATTAATAAGCATTAGAATTAGCCAAAGCTTAAAACATTAATTATGACTATAGGATGTATGATTAAATTAAAGGTTTAGGGCAAACTTTTTGTAAACATAATGCGTTTTTCACGTGCTGACTTTATGATGCAATCCTCTATAATTGCATCAAATTTAAGTTGTTCAAATAAAAAATATTTCCAGCCCATAGATGATAATTAAAAATATGTTTGATCATCTTAATCAAGTTATTCTCCATGATTGCGTGCAATGATTGAATATCATTCAATATCATTCAACCACATCCACTGCTGAAACTCCCAACTTCTCCTTCTGTCCCCTGACTGTGGATGAAGTATCCAAATTTCTCCTCTCCAACCATCCTACAACATGTCCTCTTGACCCAATCCCCTCACACCTTCTGCAAGCAATCTCTCCCACACTCTTACCGGCACTCACACACATCATCAACACATCCCTCCTCACAGGCATCTTCCCCACTGCGTTCAAGCAGGCTCGGGTAACCCCACTGCTCAAAAAAACTATATTAAACACTTCTCTTATAGAAAACTATAGACCTGTCTCTCTCCTTCCATTCATAGCGAAAACACTTGAACGAGTTGTCTTCAACCAAGTCTCACTGTTTCTTTCACAGAACGACAAACTGGATGCTAAACAGTCAGGTTTCAGGAGTGGCCATTCAACTGAGACTGCACTACTCTCAGTCACTGAAGCCCTGCGAATTGCAAAAGCCAATTCCAAATCATCAGTCCTCATTCTGCTGGCTCTATCTGCCGCTTTTGACACTGTCAATCATCAGATCCTCCTGTCCACCCTCTCATCACTGGGCATCACTGGGATTCCACTTCGCTGGTTTGAATCCTATCTCACTGGTAGGTCTTTCAGGGTGGCCTGGGGAGGGGAGGCATCTATAGCACATCGACTGGTCACTGGGGTTCCTCAGGGATCGGTTCTTGGACCCCTCCTCTTCTCCACATACACTACATCACTGGGTCCCATCATACAGGCACATGGATTCTCCTACTACTGCTATGCTGATGACACACAGCTCTATCTCTCTTTTCAACCAGATGATCCAACGGTAGCTGCACGGATCTCAGGTTGCCTGGCGGACATCTTGGCATGGATGAAAGAACATCACCTACAGCTCAACCTGGCAAAGACTGAGCTTCTTGTCTTCCCTGCCACTCCGACTCTACAGCATGACTTCACAATCCAGTTAGGTTCATCAACAATTACCCCATCAACTTCGGTCAGAAATCTTGGTGTAATCTTTGATGACCAGCTGACCTTCAAAGACCACATTGCAAAGACTGCTCGATCTTGCAGGTTTGCATTACACAACATCAGAAAGATCTGGCCCTTTCTGACGGAGCATGCTGCACAACTTCTTGTCCAGGCCCTTGTCATTTCTAGGCTGGACTACTGCAATGTTCTTCTGGCTGGACTTCCATCAAACACAGTCAAACCTCTACAAATGATTCAGAATGCGGCGGCACGACTGGTCTTCAAGGAACCCAAAAGAGCCCATGTTACACCTCTCTTTATCTCCTTGCACTGGCTACCAGTCGCAGCTCGCATCAAGTTCAAGACACTGATGCTTGCATATAAAACAACCACAGGCTCAGCACCCGCCTACTTCCACTCACTATTACGAATCTACATCCCCTCCTGAAGTCTGAGATCTACTAGTGAGCGACGCCTCGTGGTACCATCACAGAGAGGCTCAAAATCACTCTCCAGAACATTCTCGTTCACCATTCCTGGCTGGTGGAATGATCTTCCCACCCCTATCCGGAGTGCTGGATCCCTGTCAATCTTCAAGCAACAGCTGAAAACTCATCTCTTTCGACACTACTTGACTTCATCCTAAACTTAAAACTTTTTTTTTTTTTTTTTTAAATCTCTTTATTTATTCCTTCCCTTGCTAGCTTGTACTTATTTGAACAATGCCTGAGACTTGGTGTTACGAGCACTTCCTCTGTCTGATTGCCTCTTCAAGATGAATCGCTTTATGTATTCCCCAATTGTAAGTCGCTTTGGATAAAAGCGTCTGCAAAATGACTAAATGTAAATGTAAATGTAAATCATTATACTGTGAACAAGAGCGGGAGGTTAATCACAATAAATGTAATTAAAAAATAAACAATATAATATTAAAATTAAAATTAAATCAGTCCGAGTATTCCTCTGGAAGTAATTTGAGCTGCGTGCTCTTCATTAATCTGACGCTGACAGTCGCCTCGCTCAGATAGGCTAATGTTACACATTAAAATGAAGGATGACATGATACATGGTATGGAATCGGTATAAATATGCAGTTTTAACATTGACGTTTATTGCGTCAATGTTCAACTAAACTAAATTAGTTTAATTTTCTTCACAAAACTGGCGTCTGTCCATTGACAATAAAGCAGGCGGAAATTCCTTTACTCTACTAATCGGAGCCAGATGTGACGACACGCGGACTGTGATAAAGGCCTATAGCTTTCTTTGAAAGCACCGCCATTTTCCGCTGGTTCCGCGTGAGGTGCAACGGTCACGTGGTACAAGCCGTAGTTCTCAGAAAACTCCAAGTTCACAAGTTGTAATTACAACTTCTATGAGGACGTGAACGATTTTTACAAGTTGGCATCTCATAATTACGGTTATTACAATATGGCGTGAACGCACCTTGACAATCATTGCGTGTCTACTGCTGCATTCCGAGGGACTGATTCGTTGAATGAGACTCTGTGCCTCATCAAACTTAACCCAAATCCTTCCATTTGCTGTACAACCACAATTATCCGCTGCATTTGCAACATCTTTCCTCAACTCTAAAACTCTTCTGTATATAAAATGATAATCAAGAGGAGAATTTTTTTTTCGCAGAAATCAGCTAAAGCTAACAAATCATCAACAATCCCTCGCCAAACACATTTAGATTCCCCTGACATTTTGCATCCCTCGAACCCGTCTTCAAACTACTGCTGTAATGACGTATAGCTTTTCTAACTGTCCAATGAGAGTGCGTGTTACTGTACATATACAAGAGGGGTTGGCTCTTCAAATCGAGGTGAAAGTTGATTGGTTGCTCCCACGTGTGTACTGTCCAATGGCATTTTTTAACTCGATTGACAAATGGATAAAGAAAAGCATTTGGCAAAAGGACAAAGAAAAGCAATTGGCAAATAGAGAGAGAAAAGCGTTTGCCAAATGCTTTTTTAAAAAGCGATTTAAAAAGTGCATTTAAAATGATTAATTAATGTACTTTTTATTATTTTATTAATCCACGTTTTAAAACATGAATTAAATAAACAGTTTTAAATTTTTCTTTTTATTTACACATTTAAAAATTATTTTTTAAATCGATTGTTTTATTGTTTTATTAAACTACATTTAAAAACAATAATTAAATAAACATCTTTAAATATGTCAATTAATTTGTCCATTTAAACGTGATTTATTTATATACATTTTTATGTTTTAATTATTAAATCAATAAATTGATTCTTAATTTTATTTTTAAGTGGCGCTCTTGGTCCTCCATATTGATTGAGTGTAGTTTATAAAAAATACAGTGACATCAGAGCAGCAGAACACTTTGTTTTGAGCACGGAACTGAGATTCATAAACTTTTTGCCAGTGTGATCCTTTAATGAGACATAGGGACCTCCGGAGGTCTCATTTGTTGGCCATACTGTGTGTTATTGAGGCTGTCTTATTTTAGAAAAGCAGCCATTATAGAATTTAACAGTTATTCCTTGTGAGGTTTATAGTATCGATATATGAAACACGTAAGCTAGTGAAAAAGATATTTGGGATTTTGTGTTCTGAAAATGGATAATTCAAGAATATGCTGAAATGTTTTTTGTTTTTTGTTCTAAAGTGACTTTTTGACCATCTGTTGTGAGATTAGTACTAAGAGTTTTTTTTTTTAAATTACCACTAAAGTAGTCAACATTTGAAGTGGATCAAAAAGTTCATAAAACTTGTCCTAAGACAAGAACGGGAATTGTTTTGGTTTTAGGACGACTTTGAGGAAAGGTTTTGAGCCACTTCAAATGTCGACTACTGAAGATTGTCAAAATGGAAAATTTTTAGGGGGAAGTCGTGGCCTAATGGTTAGCGAGTCGGACTCGTAATCCAAAGGTTGCAAGTTCGAGTCTCAGGTCCAGCAGGGATTGTATCTGGGGGGAGTGAATGTACCACGACTGAGGTGCTCTTGAGCAAGGCACCAACCCCTCAACTGCTCCCTGGGCGCTGCACCATAAATGCCCACTACTCCGGGTGTGTGTTCACTGCTGTGTGTGTGCCCTTAGGAGGGGTTAAATGCAGAGCACTAATTCCGAGTATGGGTCACTAATAAAGTAGTTTGTAATTGTAATTTAAATGGGCACATATTCACTTAGAAATGATTCTCTCTGGTTCATAAATTATACTAAACGTTTTTTTTTTTATATTTATAGGCCCATTTTTTTATCCTGCACATTTTATACAGTTAAAGGTAAAGTTATTTATAGTAATGATACAAGATCCAAGATTATAGTATTTATAGTAATGATACAAGGACAGGATTACAGTTTTTCTCGATTGCACACAATTCATGAAACAATTCACCATTTTCTCACAACTATAAACACAATCTCAAAACTACACACCAACTTGTGCAAACTTCAAACTTCCAGGTCAAAGTCAAACATTTTAGTCAAAAACACATTCTCTTTTGTCAGACTCAAACCTTGGCCTCAGATGACACACAAAGCTGTCAAATACACAGACTATTTTCCTGACTAGAGAACACTAATGAGATCAATTCAAAACACTGTTACAAAAACCTCCTTTTGGGAAACAGGAGACATTTTGCAAGTCAATGACTGTTACAGTATACAGTATAAATAGAGGGGTGCAGATACAGTGAAATTCAGCAACAAGCTGTCAGAAAAGTTTACTTTCATATACTGTAAAGTGATCCTACAGTAGATGAAAAGCACTAGAAGAGAAAAGTTCAACAACCAAACAACTGAATATACAGTAAACACACATTGGAATGTACTGTCAGTTACCGTACAGCAATAAATAAATAAATTCAGCATCCTCTGCCAAGTTGCACTACAGTATTGGTAGTACCCTTGTTTGTTATACTATAACAGTTTCTTAGTCTTCTGAGAGAAGACTTTCTCTGCCTCCCCTAGACAGTCGACTCTCAGTTCTGCACAAATACAGGACATGTTGGGAAGGTTAGTTTGAAAATGTAATGGGTTACAGATTACAATTTACCCTATTTACAGTTTTTCTCAATTGCTAACATACTGTAACTGATTCATTTGGCACAATTTTCCAAACCATTCATACAGTTCTTGAAACAAAGACACGTTTCTCCAAACTTTTAACACATTTCACCTGTTTTCACACATGCTCCAATTTGCTCAGTGTTTTCTGCAAAACTCTACACAAGATCGGCATCATTAGCACAGGTTTAACCATGTTATCATTTAGAAAACACAAACACACAATATAACTACCTCAAGAATCACAAAATGAACACAAATAGCACACATTTATCCATGTGTGAACTTTCAGTAGCAAAACTGATGACACAGCAGTCAGAATCTCAGGATGATATGAACAAGAGCACAGGTGGTTATGTGTTTTGGAAAATGAATCCTGGTAGCGGGAGACAAAGAGGAATAGGAGGAGAAAAGAAAAATAAAGGGGACGAGGTGAAGGGTCATTTGTTCTTGATGAAATATAAAGGACTATAGTTGAGCATGTTCTTGTGCATGGAATGATCATAAGGAAAGCTGGCCTGCAGGCTCATCTACAGGGTTTTACACTACTTACACATTACAATTACACTACATAGTAGCAGTACTTCAGATGAGAGAACTTGCACTGTAAATACTGTAGCACACACCCTCAAACTTGTAACTGCTGAATTGATTTGTAGCCAAGTACTTCTTACATGTATTTGTGCAGAACTGAGAGTCGACTGTCTAGGGGAGGCAGAGAAAGTCTTCTCTCAGAAGACTAAGAAACTGTTATAGTATAACAAATAAGGATATTACCAATACTGTAATGCAACTTGGCAAAGGATGCTGAATTTATTTATTTATTGCTGTACAGTTACTGACAGTACATTCCAATGTGTGTTTACTGTATATTCAGTTGTTTGGTCTTTGAACTTTTCTCTTCTAGTGATTTTCATCTACTGTAGGATCACTTTACAGCAGTGTAATGAAAGTAAACTTTTCTTGTGGCAGATACTTCTGATACTTTCTGTGGCAGAATTTGTCTTTCATCTAGCAAAAAATAATAATAATAATAATGCTATACATTTATTGTTTCAAAAAGAAATTATTAGTAAGCCAAGTGCTATTTTCTATTGGTCTAAGTTTATCAGAAATATTAATTGGAGGAAAGTTTGGGTATTACCTAATAAATATCTCATTACAAATAAAATTAAAGAAATTTCATTTAAGATACTGCATAAATATTACCCTGCTAAGCATTTTTTAACCAGATTTATTGAAGATATAGATGTAAACTGTTCATTCTGTTCACGACACCCACCTCATATTTTCTGGCATTGTCAATATATGAAGAGATTATGGCGGGAGGTTTCTAGATTTATAAATGACAAAGTGTTGTGCAACTTTCTTTTACTAAATGAACATGTAATATTTGGTTTTTTTAACTATGACAAGAAGTTTGAAAATGAGGCCTACATAATTAATCTCTTGATTATACTTGTTAAGTTTCATATTCATTGTTGTAAATTCAGCAATCAGAAGCCTTTTTTTTTGTGTGGTACTTAAGGAATTAGATATCTATATAAGCACCATTAAGGAGAGTACAAACAAAAAAACTGTAAAAACTGTGTATCTATTTGGTATATTTAAGTTATTGTGATTTAGTAAGGCCTATCATTATTTAATTTATTTTAATTTATTTGGTAACTTTATACATACATGTATAGTTAATATGTACTTTTTATTTTTTCTGTGTATACCCTTGGCACTTTTGTTCTGTATTTGTTCAAGCATTAATAAAAAAATTTAAAAATAAATAAAAAAGAATAAAAGGCAGAAACGTTTTTACTGATGAAACGTGAAGACAATAAACACAGGATTGTGAAAATATATGGTTTATGTGCGTTTTTCACGTTATCTCCAGGTAATAAATAAATAAACTATATGAAAAATGCAGTACTACTGATTGACATATGATTTAGTACTGAAACTATAAAATATATTTCCCGAATTATTCTGTGATAAAAATGGGGAAAGGGTGTTCGTAGTAGCCTATAAACCAATCATAAAATTGTCATTAGGAAAAAATTGAACAAAAACATTGTAGCCCCTTGATTGGCTTCAATTCTCAACACTGCAAAAACACATTGTAAATAATAACCTTTCAGGAAAATCACCCACTTCTCTTGACCAAATAGCTTTTGAAGCATATTTAATTTATAGTGAAGACTATGCATTTTCATTCAATTTCTGTAGTATAGAATATCATATGTCTTTTACTTGCTCCTATTGTTTATCTCTTGGGATTCTTTACAGCATGAGTTTTAAGTCAAGTCACATTTATTAATATAATGCTTTATACAATACAGATGTACAGATACAGTTTCAAAGCAGTTTAGCGTCATGGTAATAAACAGGAAAATATCAGTATTAATGTTGCAAAAATCTTCAATTATGAAACCAATTTAGTTTCAGCTGTAAAGCAGCTCTACAGAAGACAATTGTCATTAATCAGCTCAGTTTAGTTCAATGTTAAATCATTTCAGTTCAAAAGGTTTAACATAGCCTACTTGAAACAAGAAACAAAGGTGATTTAATCTTTTATTACAGAATGTTTTCAGTATATTTTGAAGTCCATCATATCAGAACACCAAATCTAGAGAAAGTTCAAGCTCTCTATTCAATACAGTGTGTCTGATTGTAGACTGTGAAGAGCTGCTGGATTCAGTGCAGCAGGATGAAGGAGAGCAGAGAACAGCAGAGGAACAGGAAGCTCTGAGCACCGTTACACAGGTAACCTGAACAACATGAGGCACTCTCAAAATGAAATATTGAGGCATAACAAACAGATCTAGAGGCACAGCCTTTTACAAAAACTGACTGGCCTCTAAAAGTCACTGATGGAAAGAAAGAAAACTGGTTAGTCAAAGCTGGCATTTGGTATATGTGATCTCTTTTAAATGTTTTAAATGAATGATGGAGAACAAACATAACAATTATCTTCTTCCTCTTACAGATTCTCACCTGTTGCTGTAATGCAGCGGTCTTCACTCCCCGAACAGCTCAGTATTTTTGAGCAGCTCTGTTCATCACAATAGTAACACGTCCTTCCATTGGTGGTGATAGTGCTGGGATCTACAGGAGGAAAACACGTATTCTTCTATATTGTTTTCTGTACAAAATATCTGACAAAACAACAGACACTGAGGCCCTTTCAATGCCGATGTTGATGGACCCACTTACACAGTCACTTGATGGAACACACATTTTCTTTACAGACGTATTGTAAGGACTAACATCTGCAAAACAGGAAAAAGACAAACATTGTAATATATAATAACCATTAATGAAAAAATACATATTTTTAATTTCATTAAAAAAAAAATGTAATTACAAATTATATTATGATAGGTAGTTCTGTGATTAACGAGTTCAGCATGATTTACATTTTGCAGCACCAAAAAATTATAGCATATATATCTCCATCAGTCAATTATAACAATAAATTTCAATCCATCATACTGGACTTACCAACATATTTTGCACTTATGCAGTTGGAGAATTCACTGGAGCATGTTTGTACCTGTCCACAAGAGCTTGTCTTACAGTCATAACACCTGAGAGACTGTCCTTTTGAAATTAAAAAAAAAGAAAGGCCACAAGACAGACATAAATGTTCTGTATTGGTATTAAATAAAATTAAAAACACTATTCGTTTACCTGCAGTGAAAATACTCAGAAAAACTGAGATTTGAAGATTCATCTTTGATCAGGACAGGAGGTGAATGAAATAGCTTGCCTGTGTCAGCGCTCATTTTATAGCCTTTCAGAAGAGGATCTTTATGAGAAAATCAAAGTGTAACAAAAGTAAACACGGAATGAATATGTATAAATATGCTAATTACACTGCAATGTAAAGAACTGGGCATACAATATTTTTGACACAGAACTCATAGGTGTAGAAGTGTTCTTAAATAAATAAGAGACACAGACCACTCATTTAATGTGTTTCTTTCTTCTGCTGAAGTTCTACCTGTTCAAAAGGAAATTATAAATTTATCAAGATCTTTAATGGGTTTCATATATTTTCAAAGTTATGCAAAAAAATGCTGCTGGGGTGTAAAAAGTCCATTAATTGGTGCTCTTTGGATGCAGGATTCTTTCGTATCGTCAAAAAACTCATAAATCGTTTCATATATTGTTATCATACAGGCTGGCCAATTCGGCATCCAGACTCTTCTACTATGAAGCCATGTTGTTGTAATAGCTGCAGTATGTGGTTTTGCATTGTCCTGCTGAAATAGTCGTCGTCTGGAGGGGAGCATATGTTGCTCTAAAACCTTTACATACCTTTCAGCATTCATAGTGCCTTCCAAAACATGCAAGCTGCCCATACCGTCTGCACTTATGCACACCCATACCATCAGAGATGCTGGCTTTTGAACTGAATGCTGATAACACTCTAGAAAATCTCCCTCCTCTTTAGCCCGGAGGACACGGCATCCGTGATTTCCAACAAGAATGTCAAATTTGGATTCGTCTGACCATAGAACACTTTATTCCACTTTGAAACAATCCATTTTAAATGAGCCTTGGCCCACAGGACACGACGGCGCTTCTGGACCATGTTCACATATGGCTTCCTTTTTGCATGATAGAGCTTTAGTTGGCATCTGCAGATGGCACGGCGGATTGGGTTTACCGACAGTGGTTTCTGGAAGTATTCCTGGGCCCATTTAGTAATGTTAATGACAGAATCATGCCGATGAGTGATGTAGTGTCATGTGAGGGCCCGAAGACCACGGCATCCAACAAAGGTCTTCGGCCTTGTCCCTTACGCACAGAGATTTCTCCAGTTTCTCTGAATCTTTTGATGATGTTATGCACTGTAGATGCGAAGCCTTTGCAATTTGATGTTGAGGAACGTTGTTTTTAAAGGATTCCACAATCTTTTACGCACTCTTGCACAGATTAGAGAGCCTATTTACTTCTAAGAGACTCTGCCTCTCTAAGACATCCCTTTTATAGCTAATCATGTTACAGACCTGGTATCAATTAACTTAATTAGTTGCTAGATGTTCTTCCTTCAAAATTTCTTGCTTTTTCAGCTTTTTGTTGCCCCTGTGCCAACTTTTTTGAGACCTGTATCAGGCATCAAATTTTAAATGAGCTCATTTAGTGGATAGAAGTGTAAAATTTCTCAGTTTAAACATTTGTTATGTTCTCTATGTTCTACTGTGAATAAAATACTGTAAAAGTCTTTTAGTTTTCATTTTATAGAAAGTTAAAAAAAATGCAAAAATTATGCATATTATTTGTCTACCATTATACGTATTTGCCTTCCATTTTTCCTTATTCCTTAACTTATTTTACCCCTGCTTTTATCTTGTTCCAATGTCCTCTCTATTTTTGTTTATCTTGATATATAGTTTCTCCTATTGTTTTTTTTTTTTATCTGTTTTGCATTTTCTTCTTTATTATTATTTTATTTTATGATTTGTTTCTCTTGGTACGTTAATGTCAGCATATTACAAAAAAACAGTAACTGTGTTGGCACCTGCACTGAGAGAGATTTTAATGACTCTACTAATCAGTCTAATGGCGCTACTGTCCATTTGTGCTGCAAATCCACCAAAACCTGTAAATGCATGAAAGAGATTTTACTTTTCACAGTAATTTTAGTCTTGCCTGAGAATGTGATCAATAACTCACTCTGCTATGTCTTCAAAGGCTTTGTTTGGACATATCCATTTCTTGCTTACATCTGTCAAACTTTCATTTTCTCATGAACGCGCTCCCCTTTTGAAAAGCTTTAAAATGAGTACTGCATCAGGTGTTATTTCATTCACCTGCTTAACAAAGATCAAAGATGTATATGCAAATAATTCATGTTATCCAGCAATAACAATAGCTAAAATGTCTGAGGAACAACTTCAAATAAGATACTTACCTTTCATTTTTCAGATATTTAGTTTCCTCTAATGAACGCATTTAGTTAAGGGTTCAATAATACAGAACTCCCCTACTAGACTTTATTTAGTTGCAGAACACACTCTTGTAATTGAGCGTGCACTAAAAACACACCATTTCAACTAATCAAACTAAATCCTAATTAATGAAAATAGATAAGAGATAAGTAGATAAGAGTAGAGGGAATAAAAACATTGGAACAAAAGCAGTGGAAAAATAAGGAATAAGGAAAAATCGAAGGCAAATATATACAAATAATATGCATATGTTTTGCATGTTTATGAGGAGCACATAATATCTGGTTTAAAAGGAAAGTATTTTAATGCCAATTTCATCTCAAACAGGGCAAATTATATCTTTTTATCGAATATCCTGTTCATGTTTTGCCATAAACAATGCTATTTTTCATTATGGATTTGATGAAAGATGTGCCATTGATTCAACTTGCTTTAACATTATTTTAATCATATAAAACATTCTATAAAACATTGTTATATTTAAAAATACTATGAAAAATACTAAAGTGAAGCCCAGACCTGTTGATAAAATTTAATTCGTTTGTTTTAGTTTAAACGAACCAAACTATGAATGTAGAGCACAACGATAATAACTCCATTCAAAGACTGCATGCACCTGCATTCGCAGCGCCCTCTTGTGGCCATGAGTTACACTTACATATATGTCACCGTTACCCTCTTCACCTGTAGAGGGAGCACAAACATAAATTACAGCCACAGACTCGTAAATCTGTAAAACGTGCCCAATACACGCCAATTCACGTGAATACAGCAGAAACTATATCAGTGTAATTTAACTTAATATAGGCTAAACCAGAAAAAATACAAACAACAAAATGATAATTATTGTTTTCTTTTGAACAGAAAATTTAAATTCTCTTTATAAAATGTTAATAGAGCAATATCGTTTGTGTTTAAAAAGTTTGCTTTGATTAAAAATCAAATTCCAGGCAGCTAAAGCGACCTTTACCCTACGTTTATATAATAACAATTGTGATATAAAAGATGGCATCTTAAGCAAATGGTGTAGCGGGAAAATTATTGTGAATCATTTTCTGTTCAATGAGGGGACTTTTACCCCAAATACTATGCTTTATTAACTGAAAATTAAAACGTAATTAAAAGTTATTTGTCTCAACGTATACATGATCATTTCAGAGATTATGATTATAGCTGCATAAACCTGCAACATGTTAGATGAAGTGAGCTCAGTCAACCTTTTGCCATTGCATTGTGATGACCTGCACTATTTTTAAAGGTGCCATAGGTGATTGTCTTCAGAAACATTTTTTGTTATGCTGGTTGAAAGTCTCTTCACATCCTGACAGCAATCATTAAGTTAAGTGGTCTAAATGTATTTATCTGTATTTATATATTCTGTGGAAGGTGTAGGACCAAGAAATGTTTGTCCAATTAAAACGCTCCATCCGTGATAAGATATAGGCCTACATATGAAATGTGCAGAGCTGGGAGGGCGTGAGGACTGTAATTGGAAACCATTGATGTAGCCTATTGTAGTAATTTATGTTGTCTCTGGCTGCTCTTTGAGCGTATGTGCGTTCAGGGGGCGTGACTTTGGGCGGCAATAGAGTGGGGGAACTATGACGTTACTTTGTAGGCGGTTGGGCGGTTAGCATGAAACTGGTTCCTTCGACAAAAAGCCAATAGGATTTTCCCATAGGCTTTTGGATTATCGCAAAAAATAAGCTCTGTGTTCAACCATAGTTCATGAAACTTACACGTTTTGTCCATCAAGATATCTTGACAAGATAATATAACTTTGACGAATTTTGAAGCCGAAATAAAAGCGCCAGAACTGAAAAGCTAAACTTAGGCTATAAACGAACTACAGCACCACGGTCGCTCGCCTTCAACGTCACCACCAGACCGCTTCTGACAACTTTTTCAAACTTATTTTTAACATGTTCAGTGAAGGATTTACTCTGTGTATGAATTTTAATCCACGCTACATGAACCGTTTCATGAATAAATACAAAACTAGAGACAAACTAAAACTGAAATGAGACATTAGTAATAAATAGTATAGTGAATAAATGAAATAATCATAACTAAAGGACATTTAAAGCACGTATTTCTGTACATTTCGAAATAAGGTGCATTAAAAGTCAATAAATCCTTGATTAATATGAATATTTTAATTAAAAACGTATCCCCGCGTATTTAAATAACAGCAGAGTGAGCGAGTTTTTGGATATGGTAAGATTAAACTTATTTAGTGAACAAAGTACCACATTTCAGCTCTCATTTTGTTAGGATTGGTACACAAAATGTTATTTCATCCGTGCTTCAAGGAAATCCTCAATCTATGTTTTCTAACAGCTTAATGTGGCCGCAAACATTTAATTTTTACAAAAAAAAACAACATCGAACAACAATATAAAATGCTGTAAACTATTCATTGGTTATCCTAAAATTAATTGAATTACAAATTATACTACAACTGGAAAATACTGTATATTGACAAACTGTTCGGCGTGATGACGTTTAATGTCTCCGACAGCGCCTGTAGTCCCATTTAGCAACTTGTTAGCAACCGTCTTTTTTAAGAAACATAACAGCTTAAAAAAATCACAAGTGTGGTGTAACTGCTGTGTTTTATGTCGTAGAATAAAACGTGAAAGTACCTTGAGCTTGTGTGAACCACGGACCTTATTTTAGGGATTTAACCAAAATCCCATTAAAAAAACCCATTGACTCTGGGACGTTGGAACCGGAAGCGCTAAAATGCTAACTCACTTCCGGGTTTTCGCCTACAAAGTGACATCATAGTTCCCCCACTCTATTGCAGGGAGGGTGGGACTTTCCCTTTCAGTGCTATCAGGCTAAAGTTAGCATTTTCCGAGATCTCCTACTGCACCTTTAATGACAAACAGGTGCTGAGGGATGTCTCACTGTGGTTTTTGTTGCAATATAATAATAATAAAGGTTTAAAAAGGTGGTTTTTGCCCTGATGCCATAGAAGAACCTTTTTTGGAACAGTGAAGCTGAAGGTGAAGGTCAGGCATGTGCAGAGAGGGTTCTTTGGGTGCTCAAGCCCCTGCCCTTTTTTCAAAATTAACCAAAAGTGCCCCTCTCTCAACAATTATCAACTATAATGTTGTGGTCAATAAAACAAAATGCATTTGAATTATAATTGATATGACAATGTGTATGAAACAGTAACAAATTGCTGAAAACTTGGATAACACCTGTTTATTTTTACTAACATCTGTTTGTTTGTCTTGCATTGCTATAGATTGTGTGTAAACAAGCTTGAGGTCTTCTTAATAAATCGTTTGAATTTTTTAACTTTTATTTGCAGAATGCTGAACACAATTACAATGTATTGTTGATTCCTTTTATAGAGACACAGGCCTATGGTGCTCACTGCAGAGCCAAATTGGTCAAATAGGTGGAGCTTGAAAAGAAAGAAAGTGATGTAATATTGTTTCATAACATTTAAAATGAAAAAATCAAATAAGGACACCAGAGATAGTACAGAAAAAATACAAGCTCTTTATTCAGTACAGTGTGTCTGATTGTAGAATGTGAAGAGCTGCTGGATTCAGTGCAGCAGGATGAAGGAGAGCAGAGAACAGCAGAGGAACAGGAAGCTCTGAGTGACGCTCTGAGCACCGTTAACACACTGAGTGACGCTCTGAACACCATTACACAGGTTCCCTGAACAACATGAGATGACCTCCGCACTGCTAACCATTGAATCACAAATTTCTTTAGAGATACAGCCTTTTACAACCCTTGGCTGGCCTCCGGAGTTCCCTGATGAAAAGACAGAAAACAAAAGTTGACTCAGTCTAAGCTAGCAATTGATATCATCTGTACCAAATGTTTAAAATTATGATAGCGAGACAAAAATAATGACTTGAAACTTCTTTTTCCATCAGAATCTTAGGTGTTACAGTAATACAGCCGTCTTCACTGCCTGAGCAACCCATTATGTTTGAGCAGCTCTTCTCATCACAATAGTAACATTTCATTCCATTAGGGACCATAGTTCTGGGATCTACAGGAAGAAAAAAAGTATTCTTTTATTTTATTTTCTGTACAAAATATAATCTAATGAATCTAATGAAACAGCTCTATTCAATCATGACTGCCAAACTGCACCCTGCATTCAGTTTCCTGATTATATGACCTTTGGAAGTAAAATAAGTGTTGACTTATAGAGAAGATATTCAATTACAAATGGTCAGTAAAGTGCAATACCTGGAGCATATTGGGCGTTACACCGTTCTGTGTCACAGCACTCTATAACACTCCTTAGAAAGCCAACATTTTGGGAACCACTATGACAGTTAGCAGAACAGCTTTTACCCCTTGACGTAGTAGTAATGCCCCCTAAAAACATGAATGATACAGGAAAGGCCACATTATTGCACATTATTTTGATGGACAGTTTATTTATAAATATGTCAAAGCAGCAGTGAGAGTTAAAAACAAACAAACAAACAAAACTCACAGCTGCAAATACTTTTTTTTTTTATTCATTACTATTTTTTTTTTTTTTTTACAAATTGTATTGTTAGCATAACAACCTGAAAAACTAAATAACAGAAATCAAGAATATATCAATTCTGTTCTATGAGAAATTATATTTCGACTGTTACAGCTCCATGTAAATTATAGTAGCATCTTCATCAGTCAGTTATAACAATTTCAATACATCATAATGGACTTACCAACTTGAACTACTGTGGAACTCATGCACTTGGAAAATTCACTGGGGCATGTATTTACGTCTTGTTCTGAACAAGAATTATCCATAGGACCATTACGTCTGCTGCACTCATAACAGCTGAGAGAGTGTCCTTTAGTAATAAAAGAGGGAGACAGTGAAAGAAAAACATTGATTATCTATATTTTTTTTTAAATCAATCAATCAAGCTTGTCTTTGTACCTGCAGTGAAAAGAATGAACAGAAGAAAAACTGAGGTCTGTAGATCCATCTTTGATCAGGAACTGAATGAGATAACTTGCCTGTTGCAGTGCCCAATTTATAGCTTATCAAAGGGGGTGGTCTTTATGAGAAAAGTTTAAAAATGAAACGTTTAATGTAAATAACCTTGAAATTAATAGGTAATCCAATTTTTTAACAATAATAACAAGACATTAAAATAGCAAAACTGACCATAATAAATAAACTCTGTAATATCAGAATGCGATTTTAAAAGGGCCTGATTTCTGAACACAGAACGTATGGAACAGAACTTTCTTTATAATGGCCAAAAGCATTATTATGCATTTTATTCCTGTAACATGAAGTAATATATTTTTATTTGCACCCCAGTTTAACAAATGAAGCTATATCAATGTATTTTACTACTTAATATAGGCTGCACCAAAAGTAAAAAGTTTAATGATAATTATTGTTTTTCTGTTCTGAACAGGTTCTATACAAGAAGAAAGTCACAGGAGTGAAGCCTCAGTGATGTCGGTTTAATAGCAATCTATTTTAAAAGACTGAAAGATGCAGTAGCATGCAACAAAGGGAGGATCAGCTCCATATTAATGCTTGTGGTTCTGAATTCATTTACACAGCATAGTGGTCAGGTGTTCACATGCTTTTGGCCATAATGTGTTATTTTGAACTGACACATATAAATGTATGGCAGTATTATAATGATTTTTTAGTAGCTTCACCTGTAGAGAGGACAAAACCATACATTAAAGAATTTACCAAAATAACTAAATCACCTTCATCACCTTCAGCAAAAGTTGAAATCCTAAACAAGTTACTTGTCTGAACATGTATGATAGTTTCAGGCATTCTCATTAGCCGCAAAAACCCGAAACATGTCAGATCAAGTGACATCATGCAGTTAACCTTTAGTCATCGCATGCGATGGTCAATTGAGTTTTCAACGCATAGTGAAATAGATGATGTTGTGGGTTTTGTTGCATAGTGTTACATAGTGTTTTTTGAGGGGGAAAAAATCACGAAGCCATTAATAAACTCAAGGCCTTTATCCCTGTATGATAGTCAGTCTATATTTCAGAGAACAATTATTAGACTTGTATTGTTACAATTTAACATCTAAAAGAGCTCAGAATAACAGAAGAGAAGCATCAGTGTGTGCTGTGTGTCCCAGTGCAGATGTGGTCTGAATGTGGTGTGTGTGTGTGTGTGTGTGTGGTGCATGTACGTGGAATGTGTGAAATGAGTGTCTGTGGTTGTGTAGGTATCACTAAAGAGGAAAAACAAACATGGTAACCAGAATGCTTCTTCTAAGTCTCTTCTCCATATGCTAAGTTTTGTTATCAGTTTTGATTTAGTTTCATATTGTCATATTGTTATAATACTGTTTAAATGGAAGCATATATAAATTTGTGATGCACATTCTAAGAAGAAGATTATATGGTGGTAGTAGACATCTGAAATGAAACTTTTTTAATTATTTATTTATTTTTGTCCAGTGTACTTTAACTTATGCTCCATTTTACATTTGTTGCTTACATGGAACAGCTACCATACAAAACACATAAAATACTATAATTTTGAATATATATTCATGTGAACATACGTTTTATTTTATTATTTATTTATGATGTTATTTATTTAACTTATATATTATTTATATTATATATGTTTTTATATATATATATATATATATATATATTATTTATTTTATTATACTTTTTTTTTTTAGATGTTTCTTCATATTTTAATGATGTTTTAATTTTTTTTATTTATGAAACCTAGAAAAGTTCCTCAAGACAAAAATTGATGTTGGCTGGTTGCTATGCTTCCTGTACGGGGTAGGTTTATATGATTGTCAACCAATGGGATGCTACATTTTTTTCTTTCCAACATTAAAGCACTTGAATATGACAAGCTCGTAATCACGACTTCATAAGTGGGAAATAGGACATTTCTGATAGCATGTGAAGGCAGCATAAGGCTTCTTCTGGCGGCATTTTTTGAATTCGCGCACAGTCTGCAGCATACAGGATGAGCTTAATGGCCTACCTGGTCTCATGGCATTTACGTACCTGGGTGCACTTTTTAGCGTGACGTGAAATACGTACCAATAAGTACATATCACTGCAGTTTCCAAAATAAATGAACACTTTCACACAAATTTACAGAGTTGCGATTAATAAAGCGTAATTTTCGCACAATTACTTGAAGAATATCATGCTATGACTTCAAAACAATATTAATATGCTGGGAGATTTGAAAACTGATGCTTTTGAACGTTAGCATCGCACACATCCAGCTTCATATCTATGGATTTTCACAAATGACATGTTTGTTCGGTAGCTCACGGAGTGCAGAGACGGATTTAGGGGACGAGAAGCACCGGTTTGAATCCCGTGTAACTACGGTTCGCCAAAGCAGTTAAAATCTGCTTAAACAGAAGTTCAAAAGGCACAGTTACATCAACTAATATGTTTTTATATCAGTTTTGCATTTGTTAACACTATCGGGTAGGTTTAGGACTGGATTTGGTGTAGGGCATATTTCCAACATGATAACCTTTAGCGACAGTCCCCGGATATTTGAATTCTGAACCGCCGCAATACGTATCTGAAGCAACGTAATAAAAAAACAGCAATACCTACCAATATCTATGTAATAAAAACGTGCCAGGGTTCACATATTGAACCTGTGTTTTAGCGCCACTCAGTGGACATTTCTATTTCAAACTGTGGCGAAACGTGCAGCAAAAGGTACTTAAAACGGTGTCGCACAAAAAGTGTGCAGAGGTACGTAAATGCCATGAGACCAGGTTGTTAGCGGACGGAGACGGCAATCGCGTCTATTCCTCTCACAAATCAATAGTTTTGCCTCGGAAGACTTGAAATATTAATATTTTTTGAATAAATTATGACGGTAGTTGTATCTGCCTGTTATATCTTGTGTTTTATTGACAAATGGTAGGTTTAGGGGCAGGGGTTGGGTTATGTGCTCATAAATGTGTAAATAATGTAATATAAATAAAACTGTTGTGGCTGTTTACATTGAAAAATCACACCCCAACATATACGCAATAATGGCAATGTTATTACCCAATATATAATTTAATTATGACGATAAAATTCCCAGTATGGCGTCGGGCCGGCATATAGACGCTAAGGGTTTCCTATTTAAAGCAATGGAGGACCCTGCAAGTCGAAAAATGACGCTAAGGGGTACCTTGGCGTCAAAAAGCGATGCCAAGTGGTCCTGACCAAGCTTCAATATGTGACAAGTTGAGTGAGAACGGGTTGAGTGTACAGGCGAAAACGAGAAGTGACTAGCCTCTCCCAACAGGCAATCGGACGGTCGGATGAATTTCTGACATGTGAGAAATTTTGGTCGCTCCTCGTGAGGGTATCGCACAATTGAAGCAAAGCTACGAACCGACTGCCCTAAATGCAGTGCTTTTTCCCTCACTGCGCCTGCGCGGAAACAGTAGCCTACTTTAACTATTGTAAGGATCCACGTTGCACCCGCCAGTGAATCCAGCGGCCTGGTCGAAGGTTTAATGCATGTTCGGTCTTTTACTTGCGCCTCTGAATTTATCTGGATTTAGTTTTCATTTTAGTCTAGCTCCGTGCTTGATCTGTCTCCAATTTCAAGTGATCATTAAATTTAGACTGTACTTTTAATTAAAAACTGATCACAGATATCGATTGTATATTAATTTAGATATTTGATTATTCTGGAAATCCCATACTTTCAATTATTCATTCATTAGCTACCCAGTGTCGCTTAGCAATTCACTCGGCCAACTGTGAACGCATGGCACAAACATGATCTTACTCAGAGGATACAGGGGTGACTATAATACCTTTAAATAGGCTGCACCCTGCTAGCAAATAATAAAAAGTGTATTTTTTCTATAATCACGAAAACTGTAACTTGTTAAGTCAGTGACAGACAGAAATCAGAAGATCCCTAATGACGAGCCCCCGCTTC
Organism: Onychostoma macrolepis; assembly: GCF_012432095.1. NCBI lineage: Eukaryota > Metazoa > Chordata > Actinopteri > Cypriniformes > Cyprinidae > Onychostoma > Onychostoma macrolepis. Next base: position 26,141,859 of record NC_081175.1, read on the forward strand.
ATTCATTGGTACTTAAGTATGATCTGTCCTGGACACAGATTTGTGGAAACACTGGACTACAACTCTAATCTACTGGAAAAAAATGATTTCAGAAGAGATCAGAATAAATAAAATATAACAATTTATTATTAGTCAGGTTAAGTTGTATCATGCCAATTACATAATGAAACAATTAGAAGCCAATTTAGAAAGGATAATGGAATTGTGAATCACATTGTAACCGCGTGGCAACCCTGCTCTTGTACATAGATACTGTGGCTATATGGGAAATAGCCAAGTGACCTACGCAGGAGACAAACAAATTTACAGTGTTGGGCAAGCTACTTGGAAAATGTAGTGAGCTAAGCTAATAGTTACTCTTCTTTAAATGAAGCTTAACTACACTAAAGCAACAGCCCTGGGAAATGTAGCAAGCTAAGCTACGGCAACATGGCAAAAGTAGTTTACTACATCCAAGCTATTTAAAAAAAATAAAAAAATTTCTATTGAACCAACATCATACCAAGTCAATGCTCTCTCAGTGATCAATAAAACTGTCAGTCAAGCAGATAGACAGGCATGTTCAGTTTAATTGTTTATTCAACAGCTGTTCCAAACCAATTTGGCAACATAATCAGTATCAAATACAGGCCGGATTTACCTCATATTGTGACATAGGCCAGAAACCTCCTATTGGTAGTTGATATTGTGGCTTTATTGTATACAGATACACTTATATAAATGTTAACACTTCAAAATAAGGTTCAGTAGTTAACATTAGTTAACTAGTGTAGTTAACATGAACTAAGAATGAACAATACTTCTGCAGCATTTATCTTAATGTTAATTTCAACATTTACTAACGCATTATTAAAATCAAAAGTTGTTTGTTAACATTTGTTTATGCACTGTGAACTAACATGAACTACCAATGAACGACTGTATTTTCATTACCTAACATTAACATAGATTAATAAAAACTGTAACAAATGTATTTTAATGAAATCGTATTGTATAGTGTTACCATATAGATGTTTAGGCCTACAGATAGGCTCTGTTTATTTGCATCGTTGCATGTGTCATTAGATATTAATATAAACATTTCACCAAAATCAAGTTCAAATATGAAGCTTTTGACCAGCAAATGTTTTTTTTTGTTTGTTTTTTTTCCCTGACTTGTGTCCTGTTTTCCCCAGTTTTCTGTCATTATGTGGGCGTTCAGTTTTTTTCTGTTATTTGGCCAAAGTATGAAAGATTCAGCGCTTTGCACGAGCTATTTGGCTGTGACTTGACAACAAATGCTAGACTAAAACTAGAAACTCTTCTCCGCTCCTCAAAAAAAAAAAAAAAAGCATTAGCCTTTATGAATAGTGTTTTTTGAGTAAAGAAACTGCTGTACTTATTCAATCAACAGTTCTTTATTTACCTTCAGACAGCAAACAAGCCGAGATGCTCCAAAATGTGCGCCGCACTTCATTGACGAGAGAGGCGGGAGGAATAATGAGGTTTGACTGACAGTTTGAGGAGCCAATGGCGTTACGAGCTTCAGTGTCTGTGGCGGCACTTACTGATCCAGGATCAGTGATCCGTAGCTGTTATATTTCTGATTTGAGCTCGAGTTTCAGAATGCTTTCTTTGGAAAATGTAACGTTAGCTTTTGTTGACCCTACTGTGCTACTTGATCAAAAAAAAGAGCTTAACTACCGAAAAGCTATTTGATTCAGAAAGCAGTGATGCTACCGCCACGCTACTGAGAAATGTAGTTAAACTAGTAGCATCACTATTTGTAGCGACGCTACTGCCCAACACTGCCATTGACTGACATTATATGACTGACAGACTGCAACGGTTTGAGATAAAAATCTTTGTTTGTGTTCTACTGAAGAAACAAAGTCACCTACATCTTGGATGCCCTGGGGGTAAGCAGATAAACATCAAATTTTCTTTTTTGGGTGAACTATCCCTTTAATGGGGTTTTAAAGCAGAATATGACTTTCTGTTGTAAGACATGCATTAGTTTGATACATGTCCTCTGTAGAGGACACACACTTCAGGATTATCAGGCATTTTAGGTAAACACATAATATAGGAAAATAAATTATATACCAATATTTCTATGAATTATGAGATTTTATATGAAAATGTTGATAAGTTATTGCTCTCATTTTTCTACTTATTTTATCATTACATGTTGCCCAAAGCACATATTAATATGACAATACATTGATTACAATAGGTAACAAAAAAAAAAAACATTTGACTATTTTTACAAATATATTGTGTAAGGTAAAATAAAAATCTCACATTTTTTCATACCACAATTGAGAATTTTTGTACAAATCTGTGAGAAATTCAATATGCCGCTACCATATGCAGGAGTGAAGCCCAGACCTCATCTACTGGAAAACCTTAGACAACTGGAAGCTGTTAACAGCAAAGATAGGATCAACCCCTATTAACACTTGTGGTTTTGCATTAATATAAACATTAAGCAGGCACAGAAAGATATGAGTGGTCAGGCGTTCACATGCGTTTGCCCATATAGTGTGTCTTTATTAAGAGCTAATGCATATGAATGGCAGGGTATAATTGTGTTAAAATGTATAAATACAGGGGAAAAAAATATTACTAAATATTATTAAATACAGATAGAGCAACATCTTTTGTGGTAAAAGTTTGTTCATTTAAAAATCTAATTCATGGCAGCTTTACCCTACATTTGTATAATATCAATAGTGATACAAATTTGTCAAAGAATACAAAAATATTGTTTCATTGTGTCCTGTTGGATTTTCCTCATGTTTTTTTAGCATGTGAGAGAAAAAGTCAAAGATTGCATGCACCTACCTCCCATGCAACTCCTTCCCGAGGCCTTGCACTTACATATTTACCACCTTTACTCTCTTCACCTGTAGAGGGGGCACAAACATAAATTACAGGGTGTTTATTTATTTATTTATTTTACAATCACTAGAATGCATCTCTCAATACTTAGGTCACTTTTTCAAAAATCTTCACACAGTGAGCACACCAGCGGTCTCTGTGGGCTGAACTGTGGATCAACATACATTCAATGACTACTTCTTTCAAAGTACAATAGTTATTTTCAAAGCCTAGCTCAAGTTTAAAACCTAACATAATATAAAACTGAATAAGAAAGCAATCTGCGACTATATCAAAACAATTAGATACCTACACAGGTGTTATTCTGTCGATTTCAGTATCATCTATACGACTGAGGAATAATGTTGAACTGTAATGTAAACTCGTAACATACTACAGTGAATTATAACAGTAGAGAGCTGTCAGTCTTGTTTTGAAAAGAAAACATTGTGTTTTTAGGTCATTTATGAGTGAGAGTGTGTTTGACAACGTTTGTTAATGAAGAATGTCACAAAGTGTTTAAGCAAGGTTTTTTAGTGCATTTTTAAAGGGAAGTTACTGCTCTGCCGAGCTGAGTGTTGGTTAGGAGCAGTGTTGGGCAGTAACTAGTTACTAGTAATTTAGTTACTGTAATAATATTACTTTTTGCAGTAACTAGTAGGTAACTAATTACTAATAAGATTTCAGTAATAATATTACAGTTACCATCCATAAAACAGCTTAGTTGCTTAGTTACTTTTGATGCCTCAACCCCTGCTGATTTAAAATCTAACAATCAAATAATTACTAGATTTATTTTCATAATTTTCATGACTCGCACATGCATGTGATGTCACCAGTGCAGCAGGCAAGCTTGGAATATGGAGAAGCTTACATTCAGCAGATAGACATATTGCATTATATTGATTTTGTCAGGAAAAAAGATCTGTTGTGTAAGTTGTGGCTTTACTTTACTCTGGCATTACATCCCTCTGATCAGCATGTGGTACATTATATTAATATAATTAAAAATATTTCTGGAAAATTAAACAGTTTCTTACAAACTCATGTGATTTGACAAAATACATAACGAAATTGAATCGCATATGGGTAACGTAAAAATTACTTCAAGCTATACATGACAATTAATGAGATGAATACAACACTTCTACTTGAATGCCATCAATCACTATTGAGTGTTTGTAATAACTTCTGACTGCGATCCAATGTGGATTTTGGTCAAAAGATGAGGCAGAAATATGTTGTTAGTAACATACTAGAAGAATTTGATCTGGAAGATACACAGTTACAACTTCTGTGGGGCGTGAAGAAAAAGTAATGTAACTAGTAGTGTGACTAATTACTGTTGCCAGAAAGTAATAAGTAAAGTAACAATATTACTTTTGAAAGGAGTAACTAGTAATGAGTAATATATTACATTCATTGAGTAACTAGCCCAACACTGGTTATGAGAACTGTGAGAAGAGTTTTGAAAAAGTGACCTCAGTATTGAGAAATGTGCCCTAGGGATTGTAGCTCAGGTGTCAGACTTCAGTCATTGCATGCAATGTTCTTGTGAAAAGTTTTTCAATGCATAGTGACAAGGAGGTATTTAAGGATGTTTTGTGTTTTTGTTGCTACATTGTGTTTTCTGAGAAGAAGAAAAAACATCATAAAGCCTTTATTTATTCCAATTATGCCCTGAATGTTGCTCAGTCTATATTTCAGACAACAGTTTTTAAAGTTGTATTGTTACAGTTTGCCATATAAATGAGAGCTCAGAATTACAGAAGAGAAGCATCAGTGTGAGCTGTATGTCAGCGCAAATGTGGTTATGGTGTTAGGGGTTGTGTGGGTATCGCTGTGTAGGAAAAACAATCATGATGCTTCTAACACAGTGGTATGAGTGATCTTCTGAAAAAGAAAAAAAAAATCCTCTCTTGGGTTTCATGTTTTTCTTCTTCTTGTAGTCAGAAATAACTGTACTACTACAGTAAGCATATTTAATATCTTTTATTTAGTCTCTTCTTTTCTTTTCTTTATTCCACTTCATAGTAAGAATCCAGTAGAATCATACTCATGAAACATTTATTTATCTAATTTAATGTTAATTTCAACATTTACATTATTAAAATCAAAAGCTGTATCTGTAAATAATGGACGTGAGCTCACATTAACCATGATCAGTTGTATTTTTATTAACTGACATTAACAAATATTAGTAAATACTGTAACAGATGTGATGCTCATTAATTTAATGCATTATTTAATGTTAACTAATGGGACTTTATTGTAAAGTTTTTTTGTCTGGATATGTTGGATCATTCCTCAGATCTTCAGTGATCACTACAGGTGTTATGAAAGATGCAGCTTTAATGTTATTAAACTAATGACTCATCAATCTTACTTTACATCTTACTTTTAGATCATTATTTCAAGTCATTTCAGTTTGATTCGGCTCATGCTGCTGCTCTCTGACAAAATTACCTGTACAATGTTTGTCACAAACAAACGTGTGATTTCTCAAGACACATATTTCCGTTATATCTGCTGTGTTTGGTCTATGTGTAAGGTGTGTGTGCGCATGTGTGAACCTTGTGTCTGTGGTTGTTTGGGTGTGTATCACTTAAGAATATAAACCTTGTAAGTTGTCTTGTTATGGTTTATAGTTATATTGTTTCTAAACATTTCCATGAGTTAACCATGCTATAGTTGAACAACCAAAAAAGCACATTTTCATGATTGACAAGCTTTATTTATTTATTGAAGAATGGAAATGTGTGTGACATTCAGTTTCTGCTGCAGCTGTTGAATCTGAAGAGCAGCAGGACTCACTGAAACAGGAAGTAGAAGAGCAGAGGAGACATCAGCAGGAGGAAGCTTCCCTTATACACGCCATCTGATCAACAGAATAAACAAATTGCTGTTATTTAACGGTACTACTACTAATAATAGTAATTAAAATTTTGTATTGACTCTCAATCAATCAATTTTAATCAATTTAAAAGACAACCCAGTCAATACTTGTCTAATTTATAAGTGTTTCCTTTTCATGCTGCTCTAGCTTTGCACTATTGAAATTTAATATTTAGCTTTTTTGAACAATGATGTGTTTATATTACTGTAATAGTTGTTGTGAGAGGAAAAACACATGCATGCAAATTAGCATATGATCACATAAAGCACAATACCTGCTCCATTGCAGAGGTCAGTGTCACAGCAGCGGGTAGTTACTGTCACTCCAGTCAGGAGCTGCTGGGTCCCAGCTTCACATGTACTTGCACACTGTTTCGTTGTGATAGACACCTTAGTGGAACCTGTAAATTAAAACAAACAAACAAAAAAAAAAACATAAACGTCCATATACAGTAATATGATACCAATTCCAGCAAATATTTCTCTGGTAATAACAAATAATTGCAATTACGTGATGAGATTAACAAATACAGTATATTTCATGTTATCACTTTCATTAAACTATGACTGTACGTTTCCACATCAAACTGGACTTACCAGTGGATTGTTCTGTTGTTTTGCTTTCACATTTGGAAAATCCATCTCCACATATCTCCACTTTTGCTTCACAGGGACCCTCCTGAGCAGATGAACAGGTGTAACACTTCAGAGAGTATCCTTAAAGACAGAGACAGACATTTAGTGACCTCTCTATGTGTACCAAATAATATATAATTAAATACGTGCTGTTTTTTGTACCTCCGGTGAGAAAAACGAACAGAAGAACAACAGAGACACGCAGATCCATCATGTGTCAGGAACAGAATGAAATAACTATGTTTTCGTTCCTTTTATATCTGTTCAGAAAGGGGTGGGTTTACTGAGGAGCCTTTGTGAGGTCCTACACAAGACTATGACAGTTACTGTTACAAACCGAAAGAAATGTAACGAACATCAGCAAATCTGGGCTCTTTTGACACCCGAGCAAAATGGATTTGTGAAAATTTGTGAAAAAAATGTAATTATTCTACTGTAAATGAACACAATTCATTGCATCATTTTAGGTTACAGTGGCTTGAAGGACAATTTAGAAATTGACTCTGCTCATGCTTTGATTGAGAGTACTTTATAAAAAATACAGTGACATCGAGCAGCAAAACACTTATTTTCAGCACTGGAGGTGGGATAGATGAATGAAGTGTATAGAAGCAGAATAATGGCAATAGTTTTTGAAACATAAAGCATGCTGAATTCCACAAATCTGAAAAAAAAGATGCATTGCAATTAACAGTGCTTGCATTTTAATGCCTTGTATTTCCAGGGCTTGCATTTTTAGGTCCTGAAATTTAACATAGTTGTTTATTTAAGCTGTGAATATTTAAATTCAAAATATTTCACACACATTTTCATAATTAAAAATTCAATAATTCATATTAACCTTCCAGAATTCACTTCCAAAATATTAAATCTGTTTAAAAATACGATGAATAATATTCGACAGGCAAATTTCTGTCATTTTATTTCACTTTCCAAATTCGCTGCCACAAATTCAGTGGTTAAAATTCGGCAGAAAATTCAGCGTTGCACATCCGGGAACCGCAGGAATAGCAGTAGAGCACCGATGCATGATCTCCAGCTGCTGTCAGTCGCTCACCAGCAGGTGGCGCAAGCGGCTGTTGATGAAGGCCATATGTGGATCAAGTCACTCATTTACAAAAACTGATTTGCAGAAATGGAGCTAGCACTAGAAGTTTTGATTATCGGAGCCAGTATAAACATGTGGAAACGCTGATTGTGTGTATGTTTAATTCAACATTTTCGCTGTTTCCCTTAGCCTACATATAAGCAGCTTTCTCTACCACAAAGGAGACCCTCAAAGGACTCTACCCTCATACGTCACACTCCAGGATTCCCCAACAACACGTAACTCACCACAGTGAACTAATACAGTGATATAAGACCTCAGATCTCAGAATACATCTTATTGATGATTATGCAAACTATATGCAGGCATGCAAATGAGGTCAGAAGAAAGCAAAGCGCTGCATTTTCGTTGCTTTCCCTTACCACTGATCTATAGTCGACAGTCCTACAAAGATATCAATACCACGATTAGTTTTAACAGTAAGCAACCACTTTATATCAACATAAAAAATGAGTTCAAAACCACCTAGGTGTATTGTTGCTGCAAATGTAAACCTGAGAAAGCATTGTCGCGCTATCGCACCCAAGGGGCCGTCTGACAATTCCACCGACTGGGTTAAAACGTCCAATGTATTTAAATTAAAATTACTTTTAACATTTAAAATAACACAGTCAAATTGTAAAGCTTGTATTGCTCATAGTGATTTACTACAAATGAGATTTTGCCAATATATATACTGTATGTACAGTACACAATTATTTACATATAAAAGATCCCTGGTAAGGTTTTTTTTCATGTTCCAATGGTTGTAGTACATTGCTAGATACAAAACAACTGTGTGATCGTTATTATTGATGTTGGTAATTGTTGGTAAAAAAAAAAAAAAAAACTACAGTAATTCACCAAAAGGGTTTTTCATGTTCCACAGGTTGTAGTACATTGTGAAATTTTGCCAATATCTCCCTTACTGTATGTACAATTCACTTTTTTCATTTTTAAAACAAAAACTAAAAATCTGTAAGACCTCAAAAGGAATTGTTCATTTTCCAAAGATTGTAGTATAAAATATTAATGTACTTTATGTACATTAAGGGAGGTATTAGCAAAATTTCACCTATAGTAAGTGAGTATAGTCACTAGGAATGTACTACAAACTTTTGGAACACGAAAAATCCCCCCCCCCTCCAAAACAAACCTTTGTAAATTAATTTCTTAAGAATAATTATATACTGTATGTACAATGAGGAAGATATTGGCAAAATTTCAACTGTAGTAAGTCAGTCTGGTCACTAGTAACATACAACATTTGGGACACGAAAAATCCCATTTTGGTGAATTAAAAATTCTTAAAAATATTTGTGTAGTGTACATACTTAGGGGAATTATTGTCTAAGGTGAGTTATTGGCAATATATATTTAGTCAGTTTGAGTAAATTATTAATTTACTGTAAACATTAATTTGAATAAATTATTTGAATTTAATAATTACATTTAAATAATTTAGTAAATTATTACTTCGTTTTGTACTGTGAGGTAAATTTGCAGACGGTCCCTAATGCAGCCTAGGCGAATATGCAGCGAATATCAAACCTAAAACCTATAATATCGCGCTTGGTTTTCTATGGGAGAAAAAATGGTTTGGTGAAACTTGTTGGTTGTGGGCTCATCTGCTTAAATGTACATAATATACAGTAATATATTTTATTAATTAGATGCTGAATTTAATCATTTATTATCACTGAGGCAAACCGTGTTAAGTGTTTTCTTTATGGGAAATGTTTAACGTGCAGTTTTGCGCGTTCCGTAACTTGTGTTCATATCTGCATCTGTTTGCATCATCAGTAAAATCTGAGTTTGGTCTTAGGCTTGTTTGAGATGAGCAAAATCTGCGCAGAACCGATCACCGGTGATCACCGCGAGATGCATGCCGGTTAGAAAAGTGTAAATTAATAAGTCAATTTTTTATTAAACATATAACATTCACAGGGGATACAGTCAAAGCAATAAAATAAATACACAACCAGAATACAAAACAGTACCTCGATAATAGCAATAACAAAAAAAGAAATATAAAGAGAAAAACAAATAAACCATAGTTGCCATAAACATCTTTTAAAATAAATAAATAAATAAAAAGTGTCCGAGTTACATCCGCCTTGTTGTCATGTCATGCTGACTTCTCTCGCGACGGCGAGGCGGCTGTGTCGGATTGAGCAGTCACGCGCAGTTGCTCTCCACCGACTGCGCGGATCAAAAGCATGATGGGAAGCGACTGACTGACGACACAGTTTAACGCTCATTGGTTCAGACAACTGTGATGCTGCGTTCTCTGCTAAAATGTTTTTTTTGGGGGGTTTTTATCTGATTTCATGTGATTGTGTATTTAAATTATGCTTGAATATTCCCAAACACTATGACAGTGCGATCTCTGTGTGAGATGTTGTCATATTTCTATAAAAATCTAAAATACATGTTTGTATTAAAGTAGAATGGATGATATTCGTATGGGATTAAATAGGAAGCACTTTGAGTTTCCTGTTCATCATATTTATATTCATATAAAAGCAACAGAACTGAAATTATATCACATTTATTAGCAGAACAGCACATGAGTGAGAATAAGGCGTTATCCGTCTTTGATCTCGTGTAGTTTATCTGTTCCACTTCCAGAGCTCAGTCCATCTTGACTGCGTTTATTTCACTCCTCCCCTCACTGCAGCCGCCTACATTTAAGGCGAGGCGCATCTCAAACATGTCTAACAGCTGGCATTGTGTTAGTGCACTACTGAGCCACATAATGTGTTTTCTTTAACCGATTTCTGAGGGAAACAGCGCGAAACCTTGCGCGTTCGTTCATATTCTACATCTGCTTAACTGTCCATTTAGTTTTCATAATCATCAATAAAGTGTATTCTGAGATCTGAGGTCTTATATCACTGTATTAGTTCACTGAGGCGCGTTAAGCGTCGTTGGGGAATCCTGGAGTGTGACATATGAGGGAAACCCCGGTATTACAGCACAGGGTCACACAAGCCATGATACAGAGTTACAGAAACTAAGCAACCCAAAGCAATATATGTCTTCCTCAGATGTAATGTTAGTTCTGTACTTCAGCGTTGGGTAAAAGAGCATTATAATCTCCTTTGTGGTAGAGAAAGCTGCTTATATGTAGGCTAAGGGAAACAGCGAAAATGTTGAATTAAACATACACACAATCAGCGTTTCCACATGTTTACTGGCCCCGATAATCAAAACTTCTAGCGCTAGCTCCATTTCTGCAAATCAGTTTTTGTAAATGAGTGACTTGATCCACATATGGCCTTCATCAACAGCCGCTTGCGCCACCTGCTGGTGAGCGACTGACAGCAGCTGGAGATCATGCATCGGTGCTCTACTGCTATTCCTGCGGTTCCCGGATGTGCAACGCTGAATTTTCTGCCGAATTTTAACCACTGAATTTGTGGCAGCGAATTTGGAAAGTGAAATAAAATGACTGAAATTTACCTGTCGAATATTATACATCGTATTTTTAAACAGATTTAATATTTTGGAAGTGAATTCTGGAAGGTTAATATGAATTATTGAATTTTTAATTATGAAAATGTGTATGAAATATTTTGAATTTAAATATTCACAGCTTAAATAAACAACTATGTTAAATTTCAGGAGCTAAAAATGCAAGCCCTGGAAATACAAGGCATTAAAATACAAGCACTGTTAATTGCAATGCATCCTTTTTTCGATTTGTGGAATTCAGCATGCTTTATGTTTCAAAAACTATTGTTTTTGAATATATATATACTACTGCTTCCATATATATATATATATATATGTGTGTGTGTGTGTACATTTTTATCCATTTTATAGTATATAATTGATTGAACCCTTCTCTGTGGACACACTGTTTTAGATGTAGTGAGAAGACAATAAGTGTCATAGATTTCACATAATAATGATCAAATTAAATTGAGGGGGATAATTGTGTGAAATATATTCTATTATTAATCTCCATAACATTTACAATTGAAAATATTTTCATTTTTTAAACCTGATAGCAGTTAAAATTGCTGGACATGTTTTGTCCCATGTCTCAAGAATGACTATACACACACACAGACACACAAACATACACATATATATGTATGAAGGGTTCATTGGCAAAAACGGATAACTCAATTTTTAAACATTTTCAAAAATCTTGTTTTTTCATTGTGCATTCCATTTAATCTCAATCAAACTGCAGCTGGGTTATTTTGATTAGGAAAAAAAGTTTTTAATCCCTGAAAGCCTTTATCTTTGTTAGTCAGTCTGTATTTCAGAGAACAATTTTTTAACTTTTTATCGTTGCCAGATAAAGAAAGCTCAGAATAACAGAAGGTAAGCATCAGTGCAAATGTGGTGTGGATGTGGGTTTTGTTTGTTTGTGTTTGTGTGTGTGTGTGTGTGTGAGGGATAGTGTACAGTCAGCAGATTATTTTGCAAAAGAAACCTCTGCAGGGTGATAAAGACTACACTGCGTAATTTTCCCGCTTATCATGTGGCCTCTTGCCTGATAAGAAAACAATTGAACGCAAAATATTAATTTGAAAAATTAAATACGGAAAATTATTTCATATTAACATAGTAGATTGTGCCCTATTTTTAAATACTTTTCTTAGAGTGTAGCATATTAACTACTAATACACTGCTTAAAGCATTGAGAATGTGTAGTTTTACTAGTAACTATTAAAAAAAAAAAAAAAAAAAACTTAAATTGTAATCATTCAGAAATGTGTTCAATAATTCAATGTATTTTAAAATACAGTTATTTATATTTTAATTGTATTGTTGTATTGCAGGGAGCCATGTAGAAATATAAATGAACGATGCATGGTTCTGCTCTAAGCATGTAAATTTCAAGTTGTGAAAGGACTGCCAGTGCCAGGTAAACATAACGCAAATTATGAATATACAAATCCATGACAGTAAACTGATGTCCAGCTCTGTTTCTGACGAACTCCAGCGCTCTGACACAAAGGACAATTTCAAATATTCATAAGAGAATAGTGAAAAAAAATAGTTTCCTCAAAAATATTAAGCAGCACAACATTGATAATAATCAGAAATGGTTACTGAGAATGATTTCTGAAGGATCATGTGACACTAAAGACCGGCGTATTGATGCTGAAAATTCAGCTTTGATCACAGGAATACAGTAGCCTATATGTTAAAACATTCAAATAGATATTTTAAATTGACCATGTTTCACAATATTACAGTGTTTACTGTATTTTTTAACAAATAAGTGAGCCTTGGTGAGCATAACCCTGCTGAAAAAAAACAATAGAGCCCTGCCCAAAACACAATAGAAAATGTAATGGTTTTAATGGTTATAATGGGAATTGTATTGGTTTTAATGAAAACTATAATGGTGTCAACTGGTATGTGATGGATTCTATTGGTGGGATGTTAAATCCTATTGGACAAATGCCCAAAACGCACTACAAAAAGGAATATTGTAATGGTTTTACTGGGAAAAGCTAATGGTTTATAATGGTATTTTAATGGAAACCATTGGAATTTCTGTGATGGTTTCTATTGGGGTCCTATTGTTTTTGGGGGTTTTTTTAGCAGGAAGAGACTTTCAAAAAACAAAAAGAGGGGGTTGGGGGGTCTTGAAAATATTTTTCTCTATAAAAGAGTGGCCCGGCAGAAAAAGTTTGGAACCACTGCGTTAAAGCAAAGACTATACAATACCCTTAAAGTCTTAAAGAGACTTTGGTTAAAGTTACTTTCTTGATGATGCTGTGTCATCAAAATGCTTTGAAGACTCGAATGCAGCCAAGTTATTTTGCATGCGATCTCTATGCTAATTTTAACCTTGAGACTGGGGAATGCCGCCACGTTTGTACAAATGGAGAGAGGGAGGCCTAAAACATCACTGCTACATTATCACAAGAACAGTGACTAAATAAGTGTGCAAGTATCAAATCATACAAACTGTACTGATAAAACACAAGAAAAAGACATTTATGATTGACCTGCATGATGGTCTGATATGCTAATGATAGGAATCTATCCCTTGACGTAATTGGTTATTGAATTTTGTGAGGTAGCAAAAAAAGGACTGTTTCAAACCGCACTTCTGGGACAGCCTTTGGGAAGCTACAGTTTTAAGGAGAAAATACTCAGCAATGGTGTTGATTAATGGATTGGTTTGTCTAAAAGCATATTTAAAACACCACATAGACAGATAAACAACATAACTTGATTTTCACTACAGAGGAACTTTTTAAAAAACTCCTTCAGGCCCCAAAACATATTTGAAACGCCTTCTATCAATCGCTTCAAACTCTTATTGGCGCATACTCATGTCAATCATCTCTTCATCACTGTGATTGGTCAGTACATGTGCTTGCGCTGTAGAGCCAGTGTAGAGTCTGAAGCGAATGTTTCAGCGATTAACTGCGATAAAGGAGACGTATATTGGTAAGTTTCAGTAGGGTTATCAGGTTATAAATGTTTTAATATTCATAGAACACATCCTGTTGATAATATATATACCCTGTTTTATTAGTAGTGTCGTGTTCTGTTGCGTTAACCGACTAGCTAACATACTAGCATGTTAACATAGCAAACACTCATCGGGAATCTCATATAATTTAGTTTTATACGGATTTGTAATGGGTAACGTTAAATCAGACGCCCTGTAAGTGAACAATATTGATTTCAATTAGGTAGTTTGTATCTCAAACATTATCTGATGTATATAACATTAGCCAAGTAGCAGGTTATGTTCGACAGATTAGCTAATACTTGTTTACGAGCTAAATCTATAGATATCTCTTACGAAATGTAATTAATAATCGTATGTATTTATATTGATGGTATTATATGTTTAAAATATGTCTTGTAAGACTCCAGTCATTAGTCTAGATTTAATCTCCATAGGGGACGAGGGCTAATTGGATTTCTTACCAGCCCCAGTCTAATTTTCTCATGAGGTTATTTTGAACTAGATTTGCATTTCCTGAATAACCAGCACTTGATGATGGGAAGCAAAAGGATAGTTTTAGTGTATGATTTGTGCAATTTCTTGGGTTAAATTATCTGGAAAATGAGAGAAGGCAACCCAGTCTTTGTAAACAAATAGGAACATTAATCTAAATATTGTAATGCTAATACACACACTAATGTGTTTTTATAAAATAAAATCCATACTTGGATATTACATGATTATTGTGATATTGTATTTATTGTTCAATTGTAAATGTAATGCAAAAATATTATGCAACAATAATACAGTGTACAGTACTTATACAGCATTTAATACATCAATGTTAATTTCTACATTTGAATGAGAATTAATGCAATACCTATTAATAATGTATAAATACTTGTTTACAACAGTGAACATTGATATTTATACAATACATTTAACCTAGATTAATAAATACTGTAGATAAAAAATGTTGTTTATTGTTCATGATACCTAATATTGTTTAAATATTTAAATTATTTTTTTAATTTCACAAAATGCAATCTTTGTAAGTACATCTTTATTTTGCAAAAACTAAACTTAAAATTACATACAAAAAAATAATGAAAATAAATAAAAATTAAAAAGCATTAACTAATATTAACCGATTGAACCTTGTGAAGTGTTACCTTTAATTACCTTAAAGGTAACTTGTACTTAGGTGACTTGAACTTCGAGTCTTGTTTAGTGTTTTGTTTAATGGAAAGTTGTGCTGTCTGCTTAACTAAACACTGCTAAACTGCTGATTTGATTTTGATGCTTCTTGATGTTCTCAGTGTGATAGTTGTATGTTTTCTGTGTCACATTTATCTCAGTGTGACATCATGACAACACTTGATGATAAGATTCTTGGGGAGAAGCTGCAGTATTACTACAGCAGCAGTGAGGATGATGAGAGCGACCATGAGGAAGAGGAGAACGCATCCAAAACCATCCGCGACCCGGAGGTGCTGGATGTGGAACTGGAGTACAGTGCAGATGGCAGTTCGGTCAACACTGGTACGGTTAAATGTGAACTCTGAACAAAAATGTGTACTTCTGTCTTTCACAGCCTCTGAATAAAAGATGCTGCATCCACGTTCAACCAGGGTTCCCGCAGGTCCTTAAAAAGTCTTAAATTTACTTGATCAAATTTAAGGTCATAAAAAGTCTTAATTATGATTTCAGGAGGTCTTCAATCTGGGTACAGACCAGAATCACGATACAGCTTAATGTGACCATTAAACTTCAAAAGGCTATAAATAAATATGAGCGTTGCGCTGCTTTGTGTTCTGCCGTTACCGCGGAAACGGTTCCCGAAAACACCTCCTGCTGGCAGAGAATAAATGTGCATGTTCGGGCTGTTGTTGTGAGTAGGGTATTCATGCAATACCGGAGGCTGTAGTTTCAGAACTGGATTTCTAGGACCCTATAGTTGTTTTTTTTTTTTTTATTATATTATTTTATTTATTTATTTTTTGTATGTATTATGTCAGGTCTTCCAGCCAGGTCTATCAAACCTTTACAATTAATCCAGAACCCAGCAGCTAGATTAATTTTTAATGAGCCAAAAATAATGTAAGAAAGAATGAAGAACGTCACACCTCTCTTTATCAATTTGCACTGGCTACCAATAGCTGCTCGCATAAAAATCAAGGCATTAATGTTTGCCTACAAAACCACCACTAGCTCTGCACCCCTTTACCTAAATTAATTACTTCAGACTTATGTGCCTCTAGAAGCTTGCATTCTGCAAGTGAACGTCGCTTTATTAAAAACACATCTCTTCCATCTTTATTTGACCCTCTATCTCTAGCTCTCTCTATTCTAATTCTATTCTTAAAAAAAAAAAAATCTTGTCCCTTTTAGACTTACACTCTAATCATTTACTGCTTGTTTTCTTTCAAAAATAAAATAAAAATAAAAACTACAATAAAAAAACAACTAACACTAGCTTTTTGAATCTTTTTGTATTCTGTTTTTTTTTTTTTTGTTATATAATTAAAAAAAATCCTTGCTATGTGTACTGCGTTAGGCTAACTGAGACTTGTCATAGCACTTGCATATCATTGCTCTTTTGTTGATTTTGATTGCTTCCATTTTCCTCATTTGTAAGTCGCTTTGGATTAAAGCATCTGCTAAATGACTAAATATTAGTGGCTCATACTATTTTATAGCACTTGCTATTCAATTCTGTATATTATTATTTTTAAGCAATTACGCAGTTGTTTAATTGTATACACTTAATTATTGTCCTAACCAACTCCTAACCCTAAACATACCCGTTGGTAACCCTCTTGAAATATTTAACCTAATTTATTTCTATGTATTCTGGTTTTAAATTCAGTTTTCTTGGAAAGAAGTCTTGTGTCTGTGCGAGACTTCAGTTCATTAGCCGCAGCGCTTCATGTCTGATGTGTGACCCACTTAAAGGTCCCATGGCATGAAAATTTCACTTTGAGGTTTTTTAACATTAATATGAGTTCCCCTAGCCTGCCTATGGTCCCCCAGTGGCTAGAAGTGGCGATTAGGTGTAAACCGAGCCCTGGGTATCCTGCTTCGCCTTTGAGAAAATGAAAGCTCAGATGCCCAATCTGGAATCTTCCCTTTATGTCGTCATATGGGGAAAGGTTACCTCCCCTTTCTCTGCTTTGCCCGCCCATGAGAAGATGAGCTACTACCGTGCGAGGCGAGCACAATATATATTTTTTTTCCTCGAGAGACATCATGGCTTGCAAATGAGTGAAGCATGACAGTTGCTCAGTGTTTGGATGTACAAATGAACAACAAAGTATTTTTTTAGTTCCTTTATCCAAGCCTATGTCTAGCATTAGCTACATGATAATAACTGTAACTGCATACATAAACAAACCAACTAAAGTACCGTATCCAGACACAATATTTTAAACTAACCATTCGGAGACGTCCTGCTGTAGCCGCTGAGTATCAACTTCTTCATCCGGTGCTTCTCCATCCAGATCAGATTCTGGGTCAAACTGAAAAGCTTGAAGGACTGTGTGTCTACGAGCCATTGCGATTCATCCACTGTCAACATTAGCGCATGGTAGCGCAAGCTGGTTAAGGCCACACACACACCCTCCACCTTGCCCCGCCTCTCTCCTCCTCATTAGCATTTAAAGCTACAGAAATGCTACAGCTAAAAAATGGTTTAAAGGCTGAAATATGAAGTGTATCATTTTATAAAACTTTTTGATTTTGTGAAAACTTCTATCTGAACTGTAAATCATGCTTTTTACTTTTGCTTTTTTTTTGGTATTCATTTTATTTGTGCAGGTCTTAAAAAAGGTCTTAAAAAGTCTTAAATTTGAACTTAAAAATCCTGCAGCAACCCTGTCATCAACCACACATCCGTGAGACTGTGTGTGTTTCTCCTACAGGGCCGAAAGGAGTGATTAATGACTGGCGTAAATACAAGCAGCTGGAGAACGAGCAGCGCGTGGAGCAGCAGAAAGAGATGGAGCGACTCATCAAGAAACTCAGCATGACCTGCAAGTCGCATATGGAGGAAGAAGCCGACAGACAGAAACAGAAGGAGCTACAGGATAAGATCGCAAACAAAGTGAGAAACACTTTTTACGCAGTCGAGTCAACATACTGAATGTCACAGAATGTCATGATACGATGGTTGTCTATTATAGTTTTTCTAATATTTAAAAATGTTTGTATTTTTTACTAATTTATTTTAGAAAATTAGAAATGTTGCCTTGCAAACTGAAATAAAATAGGATTTTTGAACAAATATTTTACTTTAATTTTAAGTAAAGAAAATGTTTTTAATAGTTCTAGTTAATTTTAATAACCATAATTATTTATATCAAATGGATATTAAGTCTCGCGTTTAAAAAATAAACAATATTATAAAAAATATAAACAAATTGTTCTACCTTTTAAATCCATTTCACTTTGCCCTCCTCATTTCCGAATATCAGCAACAAAAATTTCATTCTTTTCTTTTTTCTTTTTTCTTTTTTTTTCTTCAGATGAACCTCCGTGTGGATGAAGAAGAAGAGGAGGATGATGATGATGATGAAGCCTTCCTCCAGCAGTATCGTCTGCAGCGCATGGAGGAGATGCGGCGACAGCTGTGTGGAGGGCGCCGCTTTGAAAAGGTGATTGACATCTCTTCGGGGGAGGAGTTCCTGCACGCCGTAGATGAGGAGGGCAAGAACACTCTGGTGCTGGTCCACATCTTCGAGCCAGAGGTGCCTGCCTGCCAGGCCATGGATGGAAGCCTGCTCTGCCTCGCACTGCAGTACCCAATGGTAACAATGATGAAGATATGTTTTCATTATAGAGCTTTAAAGGAATAGTTCAGGAAAAAAGGAAAATTTGCTAAACATTTACTCACCCTCAGGCCATTCAGGATGTAGATGTATTTGTTTATTCATCTGAAATGATTAGGAGACATTTACATCACCTACTCAACAATGGATCCTCTGCAGTGAATGGGTGCCGTCAAAATGAGAGTCCAAACAGCTGATCAAAACATCACAGTAATCCACAAGTAATCTACACCACTCCAGTCCATCAATTAATGTCTTGTGAAGTGAAAAGCTGCGTTTTATAAGAAACAAATCCATCAAGATATTTTAACTTTAAATCGATGCTTCTGGCCACAATACAAGTCCTTTGTCCATAGTAATACTTCCTGCATTGAAAAAGTCCATCCCCTGTTGTCCTCTCACATTAGAATCCGATTTCTCTCCTGATTCAGACAGGACAACTTTTTAACTGGAGGAAGTGTTAATATGGATAAAGGACTCATATTTTTTTGGAAGCAATGGTTTCAGGTTAAAAATGTCTTGATGGATTTGTTTCTTACAAACATGCAGCTTTTGGCTTCTCAATACTTTAAGACTTTCCAGCATCAGTGTGGAAAGGTCTGAAAGAGATCACCAACTACAAGACACCATCCCCCAGCACTGTGGAGAATCAACAACTGGCAGAGGATCTGAATGAGTTCTACTGCAGGTTTGAAAAAACACCCCACACCCGCCCTGAACACCTCTCCACACAACCATTAACACCTCCAGCAACCCCCCTCTCCACCACACCTGCACTTCAGATCAGTGAAGACGATGTGCGCCAGGTCTTCCGGAAGCAGAAAAGGAAAAAAGCACCAGGCCCAGATTGTGTTACACCAGTCTGTCTGAAATCCTGTGCTGACCAGCTGGCCCTCATCTTCAACAAATCACTGGAGCTGTGCGAAGTCCCTTCATGCTTCAAACACTCCACCATCATCCCCGTCCCAAAGCAACCGCAAATTACAGGACTAAACGACTACAGGCTTGTGGCTCTAACGTCTATGGTCATGAAGTCTTTTGAAAAACTGGTGCTGGCCCACCTGAAGGACATTACTGGACCCTTACTGGATCCTCTTCGGTTTGCCTACAGAGCAAACAGGTCTCTGGACGATGCAGTCAACATGGGACTGCATTATGTTCTGCAACATCTAGACAGACTCTGCCTTTAACACTATCATCCCATCACTCCTGCAGCCCAAATTAACTCAGCTGTCTGTGCCCACCTCCGTCTGTCAGTGGATCAACAGCTTCCTGACAGACAGGCATTAGCTAGTGACGCTGGGAAAATACACATCCAGCACCCGCACCATCAGCACTGGAGTTCCCCAGGGCTGCGTTCTCTCCCCACTGCTCTTCTCCCTCTACACCAACGACTGCACATTTAAAGACCCCTCTGTCAAGCTCCTGAAGTTTGCAGACGACACCATACTGATCGGCCTCATTCAGGACGGTTAAGGAGCTGGCTGTTTGATGCAGTCTTAACAACCTGGAGCTCAACACGCTCAAAACAGTGGAGATGATCGTGGACTTCAGGAGAAACCCCCTGCACTCCCCCCACTCACCATCATGAACAGCACTGTGACTGCAGTGGAGTCATTCAGATTTCTGGGCACCACAATTTCTCAGGACCTGAAGTGGGACAATCACATTGAGTCCATTGTGAAGAAGGCCCAGCAGAGGTTGTACTTCCTTCGCCAGCTGAGGAAGTTCAACCTGCCACAGGAGCTGCTGAAACAGTTCTACTCCGCCATCATTGAATCAGTCCTCTGCACTTCAGTAACTGTCCGGTTCAGCTCAGCTACCAAATCTGACCTCAGAAGACTACAGAGGGTAGTCCGGACTGCTGAGCAAATCATTGATACAACCCTCCCCAGTCTCCAAGAACTGTACTCATCCAGAGTGAGCAAAAGGGCTGGCAAAATCACTCTGGACCCCTCACATCCAGCACACTCCCTCTTTGAACTGTTACCGTCTGGTCGACGCTACAGAGCTCTGAGCACCAGAACGACCAGCACAGGAACAGTTTCTTCCCTCAGACAATCCATCTCATGAACACTGGACAATAATTGTGGAACACACACTATTTATACACTTATTTATCTAACACACATACTTGGTCTACATTTCAATTTGCACATAATATACCTGTACATACAACTGTCTATTGTTATATATCTGTACATACAATTGTGAATTTGTATATTTTATCTTATTTACTTGTTCTATTTTTTTAATTATTCTTTTTATTATCTGTGTTTTTTGTTCTGTTGCTGTCATTCTGTTGCACTGTGGAAGCTTCTGTCACGAAAACAAATTCCTCGTTTGTGTAAACATACCTGGCAATAAAAGCTCATTCTGATTCTGATTAATTGCTGGACTGGAGTGGTGTGGGTTACTTGTGGATTATTGTGATGTTTTTATCAGCTGTTTGGACTCTCATTCTGACGGCACCCATTCACTGCAGAGGATCCATTGGTGAGCAAGTGATGTAATGCTACATTTCTCCAAATCTGTTTCCATGAAGAAACAAACTCATCTACATCTTGGATGGCCAGAATAAATTTGCAGCAAATTCAAGTTTTTGGGTAAGCTATTCTTTTAGTTTGTATTAGGTTGTGATTTCTTACTTCTCTGTTTCTCTCCTCGACGTGCAGGTGAAGTTCTGTCGGGTCCGGGGCTCTGCGGTCGGCACCAGCGCTCTTTTCCGCAGTTCAGCTTTGCCAGCCCTACTGCTGTACCGCGGCGGTGAGCTGGTGGGGAATCTGGTGCGTGTGTCCGATCAGCTCGGAGATGATTTCTACGCCACAGACGTCGAAGCTCTGCTGCAGGAATACGGGCTTCTTCCAGAGAAATACACGCAGCCAAACACGCACTCGTCTATTCGCAATGCCGCTGTCACTCACCCTACCGATTCCGACAGCGACCTGGATATAGACTAAATCCGTAATGTGTGTGTACATACATGCACACCAACACATAGATACAGAAAAATATACACTCTTGTATACATCCACATAGTGATTCAGACCCAATACAGTGACCAAAAACAAACAACGGTTGCAGCTCAGAAAAATGTGAGATACACTACTGTAAACTCGGGATTTAGGCATTTCACTGATCATGATTACTGGACCAATACAGTAGATATCATTAGATGTATTTATGTGTGTGTCATTTCAGACGCTTCCAGAATCGGGAGTGTTTCTTTATGCAATCAAAAATGCAAAACCCTTCAGAGAATCCTGCATCGATGTTTCACTATTTATTATAGTTTTAGATTTATATGTTTGTTTATTTGTGTTTTCGACATATTAGTTTGCTTTACCCTCTGTTAGTTTTATACATTTTGTAAACATATCCATCAAGACAAATGCAAAAATAAAAACATGATTCTAAATTGACCCTTGTCTTGTTTATTTTCTCTGCATTTAGGGGAAAAATTGGTTTTAAAAACTCCTATTTTATCTAACTAATGCTTAAGCAAATTTCTGGTCTCTTTTTTTAATATTGGAGTTAGTGTAATGTATATATTTAATAGTAGTGTTGCAGTATTTTTTTTTTTTTATTTATTTTTTTTGAATATTTCATGGTGAGTTAACTTCATTTCTGACTTATTTTACTAATATATTGTAGAATATAAAATGATAAAATTACATTTTAAAAATTATATTTATAATTCTATAATACAAAATAAATTCATACAAATATATAAACAAAAATAATTTAAATTTAATTTAAATCTGCTTAAAAAACAAATTCACTTTTTTATTTTATTTTATTTTTTTCATAGATTTCATAGAGGAAGAACTTTTCCCAATATTCCCAGTCATTTACCCAGTATATTATAACCATTATATTAAAGTATGAAAACTTATTTTAGAGAAATATGCCAAATTAGTTCCAAATCTGAGAGAATAAACCGTGGACCGCTTGCTCACGGTTCTTTATGTGCATAACATTGAATTATTTAAATACACTCCGAGATCAACAGAGGGCGTCATTTAGCTGCAAGCCAGTCAGGCCAGCATTTGATTTTATAACAATGCAGTAAACGTAAAATACAGTATAAATTACAGTAATTATATTAATATTATATTTTAACGAAAAGCTCACACTGGGTAGATTGTGATGCTAATGTAATATTTTATGTTTATTTTTTGTCTTTTATGGGGCGGGGCCAAACGGGAAATGTCTGTGACGTCACATGTACACGTCGCCAAGCAGGACGCGCTCGGCCAAGATGGCGGACAAGTGTCAGCCGCGGTGTCCTGCACTTTTCTGAGAAACTCAACTCCAGCCGCTCTCGTATCGAGTCTTGTTTGAATCTGGGCATCTAGACTGGAAGATAACGGGTAAGAGATCCCTTATGGAGCAGTATGTTTTGGGTCGGACAATTCTGTGGTTCGAAAGATTAACTGTAGTTTTTAGCATGCTAACGGCTAGTGGCCCAGTCAGCTGTCACCTGTAATTCCTCGCATCCTCTATTTACATTTCTTATGTTGATTCCTTTGTGTTTCTTCTCGTGACATTTCTAAATTCTACTGTCCAGGTGTGTAGTTAAATTTGCAGGCTTCATTGATTAGTTATGTTGTGGTTTAGCTACTGCTTTTCTGCCCTTTTCCTGCTTGATTTACACTGCTGTAAGTTTATTTAGTGTGTACGTTTTGTTTTGACAGCTTTGTGCACTAAGCACCATGATCCACATTAGCAGCATTACATTATTTTTGTGTATTTTCAATACATCGGTACAAAACATCTTGTAAGTACATTTGCTGATGTAGTTAAAGAGAGGAATTAAAGACCAGGATGTGACATCAGTGGGTCAAATCCAGTAAGGGGCGCTATGCGTGTCCGCCTTGGAGCCGGATATAATACAGTATATTGTAACATTCTTACTATATATGCATCTTGCATATTTTTTATTTTAAAAAGTTGCTTAATATAATGTTTTTAGCTACAAATTGAGAGTGTTATCTGTCATCAAAATCTCTGCAGACAACACAAAACGTCCTGTACGTGACTAAGAAAAGTAACCCACTGTGTGGTAACACACTTAGACTGTTATAAGGCACCTCAACTGAATTATCAGCCCTTGGCCTCCAGAAATTCCATTATGTGCTTTCTGTCTGGCCGCAGTATTGTTTCCAATCGGTTTAAATGCAGAGTTATATCTGTGTGTTTTCTGATCCAAAATGGCTAAAAGTGTAAGTAGAGACAAGATCACTGTGGATGTAGATAATCTGTTTGGACACCTACTCATTCTTGATTGTTTCTATTTCCCTCAATTTAGCTCAAGACTGAAATGACACAAATGAAAGTATGTGAATTATAGGTGACCAGCATAATGTTAAAAACCACCGTATATTTGAGCTTCTTCAAAGTTGCCATCCTTTGTCTAGATCACAGCTCTGCAAAGAGCTTTCTAAAAAAAATAATGATTAAATGCAGTTACACTGCCATTCGACAGTTTGGGGCATTGAAATGATCAAAACAACAATAAAAACAGTAGTAATGTGAAATGATTACAATATGAAATAATTATTTTCTATTTGATTCTATTTTCAAATGTAAATTATTCCAGTAATGGCAAAGCTGAGTTTTCTGCATCATTACTTCAGTCTTCAGTGTCACATGATCCTTCAGAAATCATTCTAATATGCTGATTTGATGCTTAGGAAGCATTTATTCTTATTAATGTTAAAATCAGTCGTGCGCCAATATTATTATTATTAGTAGTAGTAGTATTAGTATTATTTTATGAAGAGAAGGTCCAAAAGACCAGCATTTATTTGATATTTTGTTAAAAAATATTTGATATTTTTTAACACTTATGATCAGTGCATCCTTGCTGAATAAGTATTAATCACTAGTGTTATCTTTCAAAAAATAATCTTACTCACACCAAACTTTTATAGTACAGCAGTGTATGTTTGTCTAGAAAATTTAACTTCAAGCATTTAAGCATAAGCTTTTGAATCAAAAGGTTTAAACATCATGGGAAATTATTTTATATTAAAACTTAATTATATTCTGTAAAATGTGTCCAAATGTTTGACCAATGCTGTATTTGTCACAGTGGTGTTGTTTTAGTCACAGTTGGTGTGACTGTGAACATTGTTGTTTAATGATAAACAGTGTATTTTCATAATCAGAATCTGTGTCTGTGTCTGCACTTGTAGAGGTGAGGCCCCCTGCTTTAAAAAATGTCTGACCAGTTTCAAAGTTCAGTGTAACTTAATGCACATTTCTAACACACGGCTTGCAGTGTCTAATATCAGGTTTCTCATCGTGGTGACTGTTCATATGCCAACATAGTGGAGTACTGCTGTCTTCACACCTGCTCATCATAAAGCTTACGAATCTCAGATGGTGTGATAATGTTTGTTCAAGAGCAGAAACTTGGTTTTAACTTCAAAATGAAATCAAAATTGATGCTACTTTCACAAATGATCAGATTTTATAAAACAGCTGCATGTCTTGTTCATGAATGGGTGAGGCACTCTGTATCTGCTAGTGATACGTTTGTGTGTACTTTTATAGAGGTGCCACGTTGCCCTTGTTGACACTCTCACCATATGATGTTTAAAGCAGAATGGTCATTGTTATTTTAGCTGAGCAGCTATTAGCAGTATTAACTGAACTTTGGATGTGTGTTCACATGATGCATGTTGATAACAGGCAAACCCTGTGGTAAAACCATACAATCTTTGCACCAAGCTATGACACAAATCTGTTTTTCAACTATAGGGAGATCTCCAGTAAGTGTAAACACTTTGGAAACCTGTGAGTGTAAACGATGCAGCCCCCTCCTCGGACAGCTCCTCCTGGAGCTAGTGGACCTCCGCCTCCCTCCGGTGGACCCAATGCCTTCAGAAGAACCAGACCTCACAAGCATGGGGCTGCAGCTGCTATGACACCGGCTGCCCCGCCCACGCAGCCAGTGACTGATCCTTTTGCCTTTGGAAGACAAAGTTTTTCGCCCATGGCAGGGGGCAGCCAAGCTCCACCCACAAACATCAACCCACTTCCTATGCAAGGTCCTCCCCTTCCCGGGTTTAACCCGATGACACCACCACAAGGGCCACCACCAGGAGCAGCGCAGGCAGCCTCTCCTGGCCCACCACCAAGAATTTTTACACCACAACCTGTTCCCCCAGGGCCCGCACCAAGCTCTAATCCTCTACCTGCAGAACCAGGATACTTTAATTCCCAAGAACCAATGCCCTACATAGCACAATTGCCTAACCCTGCTCCTTCCTTCAGCTCTAGTTCATCACATCCACCCTCCACTGGCCCAACACCTCCAGTTCAATCCCAGACTCCTTTTCATTCCCAGCCAACACCTCCTCTACCTTCTCACTGGGTGCCTGACCATGGAAGCCGCCCACCCTCTGTTCAAAACTACTTTCAGCCAACTAGTGATCTCCCATCTCAGCCTTTTCAAGCTCAAGCCCCACCTCCTGTGCCCTCTCCCCACACAGCTCCACCAGTGGCACAATCTCAGAATCAAAGTCAGTCAGCTCAACCACATGTGACTGGGGCTGCTGCAACTCCGCAGCAAAACTCCCACTTCCCGGCTCAGAATTACTTCAGTCAGTCAGGTGGACCCTCAGAGCCATGGTTCAATCAAAACCCACAGGATCCGTTTCAGCGTGCCTGTCCTGTCTCCTACTCTGAAGTTCCCAGTGATTCCGGAACGCTCTCAATGTTCTTTCGGGGCAATGATGTTGAAAATAAAGAAACTCTGTCAGGGGAGGGACGTGTAAATGGGATTCATCACCCTATCCATTCGACGACTGAGTTCTCTGGTCCATATTTGAATGACACTGGTAACATTCGAGCTGGGCCAGGACCGTGTGATTCTGTGGAGAATCAGGAATGTGTTCCAAACCTGGAAGTGCTGCCTAGTGAGGCTCCTCCAAGCTATGCCTTTGAGGGGGGGCCTAATTTGGAGACACCTGACACTGGTCCTCGTCTTGCCCGCTCTGCAAGTGTTTCATCCAGCTATAGTAACGTCAGTCACAGCAGTGGACACGGTCCTCACAGCAGCAGCCACATCCCTCGGCGACAGCAAGGTGTTGTGGGAACATTTATCCAACAGGAAAGTCCCCGCCCACCAGATCACCCTCCTTTGCATCCCTCCACTGGTGGATACTTTGAACAGATAGACTCCAACCCAGCTGCAGAGGCGAGTCCTACTTTCCCAACTCCTAGCCCACCTAAACCAGTTGGTGTGTTCCAAGCGAGTGCAAATTCTTCCTTTGAGCCTGTCCGCTCGCATGGTGTAGGAGTTCGACCTGTTGAGGTTGATCGTGCACGCATGGTCATGGAAAAGGGTGGACGTGACATGCAGCCTGGCAACCTAGAACAACCCCCAGACAACTTGGAGACCATTTACTTACCAGAACGCCGACCCTCATCTCGAGCTCAGGGAGCACGACGCCCCATTGAGAGTCCCGCTACTACACTCTGGGCTCAAAATGACACTGCCAGTCTAGGTGCTAACATACTGTTAGCCCCTGCAGCACCCTCTCTGGCTGCAACATTTGTTCCAGCACATCCCTCTGAAGTCATCCAGCCACCGGAGGATGGCCCTCTTGATTTGCATCCAGCGAAGCCAGATCCACAGCCACCTTCGGAAAACCTGGAAATTCCCCCAGACTCCACACCTCAGGCAAGTTTGGGATATGCCTCCTTGCTGGTGGCCTCGCCTCCCATAGAGCCCCTAAATCCGTCTGTGTTGATTGCGCCACCTTCCAGTTTGGTTTCCTCTCAAAACCTCTCACAACCCTCCAATCAGACAAGTCCTCAAGAGACAGCAACTCCTGTGCACCCACCCTCTCAGTCTTCTGTGACCAATCAAATGCCTCAGAATTCCCCTCCAACGAATCAGCCACAGTCTCTTTTCTCTCAGACACCAGTAAACTTCAGCACTTCTTCTACTCAAGGTATCTTGAATCTAGCACGAGAGGCAAACGATGCTCAGCCCTCTGTTCAAGCACCCCGACCCGTTCTCTCAAGGGCTCAGTCTCTTAGAGGTGACAGCCAGTCTCTTCCGCCTTATGTTTCTCAAGCTCAGACTTCTGCCCCTGCCACCAGTCACAATGAATCTTCAAATTATGAGCTGCTTGATTTTTCTATGCATCAACCACAGTCCATGAATCAGGTGACAGTCCCTGCTGTCTCTCAGTCTGCCCATCCTGCGGGCTTGGTGAATAACACACCCGGCTTTTACCTGCAGGTCACCAAAGATGCACAGCAGGGTGGGCAGTCTGACAGCGAGGCTCTGCCCCTTCAGCAGATCTCTAACCCCCCACGACCCTCCAGCAACCAACCCAACAATGATCCGACTCACACCTCCCACTCTGCCCATCCACCTCCAGCTCAACACCAGCCTCCTCCACAGGCCCCTCCAACTCAGCGTGGTGCCCCTCCTGGATCTGCCCCACCACCTTCTTACCCACCCCAGTCTGGGAACTCTGCCCCCCAGCCACTTCAAGAACCCCAAAGACCTCCTTCATCTCTAGGCAGTCAGTCAGGCCATGGTGCTCCTCCTGCGATGCCACCTGGTCCAGGTTATGCAGGGTACTACCCGGGACCCTACCCTGAGTACCAGAATGGAAGACCGCCGTATCCACCCCAGTACCCTATGGATCCTAGAACTCAAAGCTACTATCAGGTGCAGTGATGTAATGATCTAGTGTGTTTCCACTAGGGATGTGCGCTACGACTAATTTGACTGTCGTTTAAATGGAAGTTTTGTATCCGACTAGTCGATTAGTTTAAAAGCTAGAAACCCCCAAAAAATGGCAAAAGAAAAAAACTGTGCGTGTGTCTTTGTAACAGCCTACACTTTAAATACTTCATCTTTGAATCACACTGTCAAATCTCTCAATGAATTCTGCTAAAAAAATAGGTCACAATTATGCCATATGCTTGCCTCCCATTATCATAATTTCATTTTAGGCGGTCGTTAAACAGAAAGAAAAGAAGAGCATACACTAACATAAACCAGTGCATAGCTTATTTATTCAGATCGGCTGGAGCAATGCAGAAATGGAAAATCAATCAATAGACTGACAGAATTCTTCATTTCCATATATCGTTAGCCAACATATTAAAACAATCAATAGGAAAGTTTATCAAGGAATAGCATTAAAACGGCTTTTAAAAATGTACTTCATGTTGTCTACATTGTCTAAAAACAAAACAATGCTCGTTTTACTTACTCAGACCATGTGCATTTGTTCAGTGAATTTAACATGTTAACATGGTCTGGTGACGGGACTAGAGGCAATTCTGCACTTGAAAAAAAAAAATGCGCTTGGCAGGAACTGAAGTCACAGGCACGCAGAGAGATAACTACAAGCAAGCAGACAGTTTCAAAAAGAGCCTGGAAATCCCGCACCACCACCGAAGTGGGTCTTCGTTTAGAGGAATAGACGGCGCGGATGGGATCGCGAACCGCAGCGGCGGATTGTAGTGTATGAAATGATTGACATTTGCTGGGTTTGGCTAGCCTCCAAGCTAACGCATATGTGCCTATATTGAATATGATTACGCATCGCTCCAGTAGAGTTATTGTAAGCCAATTTGACATTACACAGTTTACACACAACTTTTCCATTTCCTTCTAATTCAAAATAATCCCACACCTTGCTTGGCTTTCGCGTGGTCATTTCGAGCTCGCCGCAACTGACATGAAGAGAACGTATGCGAGGTCTGAGGTAAAAATGTAGTTTAAAAATATTTATATAATTAAATATTTTGATATGTATTCTTTTTCAAAAGTTTTATTATATTATGTTTTAAATGTAACGTTAAAATGATGGTAATTTGAATGATAAAATCATTTTTTTTTCCTCTTGTGTAATCGACCATTGTTATCAGTTTAAACTAGTAGGAGCTGTACAGTTTAATCGACTAGTCGACTAGACCCGCACATCCCTAGTTTCCACCTAACAAAGCCTCTAAATGCTAGACTTAAAACATGACTTAGTAAAATATTCATATTTTTCTTTGTTTCAATTTTGTAGGATGATCCATACCGTAGAGGAGATCCTCGATACGGCTGGTATGATGGTCAAAATCCTGGCTACCGGGAGGCTGAACGTCAACCAGAGAGGCCAAGTTCTAGAACCAGCCAATACTCAGACAGACCCAATTCCAGGTCAGGTCATTCACACTCTTTCTGACACTTTGAACCTGTTTTCACACTTATGGCGCTTTTCCACTGCGTGGTATGACTCGGCCCAGCACAGCTCAGTTCGGCTCGGTTTGCATTTCCACTGCAGTTTAGTGAACTGAAAAACTTTTTAATTCCGCGTCGCTCTATCAAGCTCTCGCTGGATCCGCTCCTCGGCTATCAACGAGAAGAACATCTGTACTTCCTCTACAGACAACGAAACAGCCATTTTTTTGGTTGTTAAAAGAAAGGTGTGCTCATTCATAACAGTTGCGTTCGATCCTTCGCTGGCTGTGCTGATTTAAATCTAGCGGGTCTGTTGTCCCGTGCCGCAAGTTCAATGCCGCAAGTTTACATGTCACGTTTTGGTAACGGTATGGTTCGCTTGGAACCTCGGCCGAGGTGGTACTAAAAAAAAAAGTACCAGGTACTGTACCCAGTGGAAAAACCCTCAAAAGTGAGCTGTACTGAACCGTACTGTGCCGCACCATGCAGTGGAAAAGCGCCATTGGTCTCTATTGCTTGCTCTATTGCTAACTCTGTTGCTTGAGTTTCTATCCCTGATTCTCTGTTCAAATTGCACATTTGGTTCCAAACCGTATTGAGCTTGCATACCATAACTTGCTAGAAGCAACTGTTTACCACTAGAATTTTTGATTTTACACCATGCCGTAACATGCACAAATGCCTGATTACAGCACTTCAGCTGTAGACCAATGTTTCAGTCAAACCCAGAATCCAATGTAAGTGTTTTACACCAAAAGCCCTAGTTTATAAGCATCCTTAGACTGCACATTTTGTACTTTTGTTTTTAACTTTTTTTTTATTTTTGATCTTAGACAGGGGTATCAAGAAGACATTTCTAGATCCAGCCGTAGTGCCTATGATGACTACTATGCAAACTACTATAAGAGACAGTATGATGCCTATGGAGGTAAAGACAGCACTACAGACACTTTATCTCTATGCACCCAAGGGTTAAATGTAGTTTCTGCTTTTTACTTATGAGTGTGTGTTTGTGTGTATTCAGATAGGAGCAGGTGGTATGATCCAAATGCTGCTTATGATCCACGCTACAGAGCCTACTACGATCAAACGTATGGCTGGTACTATGGAGATGCCTACTACAACCAACAATATCAAAACAGGTACACACATACACTTGTGCAGTCAGTGTTTTTGTACATGCTGACACCTGTCTAACTGAGTTTTCATGATAATGGTTGCTAGCAGAAGAGAGGGCTATGATGACCCATGGCGGTATTACCCTGGTTATGACTCCAGCTTTGATGATGAGTGCCGCAGACGTGACCCGTACGTTGACGATTTTGACCGCCGTTCGGTTCACAGTGAACAGTCAGCACACAGTGTGCATTCATCACACAGTCGACGCAGTAGCTTCAGCTCACGCTCACAACAGGTCTGTGTAGATCTTATTGTGCCAGTGTATGTGTCTGTGCAATGTGTATAACAAATTTCTTCTTTATACAGAGTCAGGTGTATAGAAGTCAACCAGATTTAGTCAGTGCAGCCTATGATGCCACTGGGACGACTCTTCCAGCGGATTACACCTACAGCCAGTATCCTAACCCTTCTGATACTGTAGATTACAGT
The DNA here is from genome assembly GCF_012432095.1 of Onychostoma macrolepis. Taxonomy (NCBI): domain Eukaryota; kingdom Metazoa; phylum Chordata; class Actinopteri; order Cypriniformes; family Cyprinidae; genus Onychostoma; species Onychostoma macrolepis. Next base: position 26,173,421 of record NC_081175.1, read on the forward strand.
CAGCTTCCTTATTCTACCGACAACACCTGGACTGCTCCAGAGCAGCGTAAGTATTACACATTAAGTGCAACATTATGGTGGACATTGTGCTTTATGTTGGGATTTTCTTTTTAGCCACAGCCTTCTCTGTTTTCATTATAAACTTCCACAAAATACTATCAGGTTTATTGAGTGACAGTGTTTTTTTAGTATAATTTATCTACTATTTTTAATTTTATATATTAATATTATTATTATTATTGTTGTTGTTGTTTTTGTTTTGTTTTTAGTTAGTTTTGGTAATTTTTGTGTGTTTTTGTCATTTTTATTAGTTTTATATATCTATATAGTTTAAATTAGTGCTGTCAAATGATTAATCACATCCAAAATAAAAGTTTTTGTTTACATTATATATGTATGTGTACTGTGTATATTTATATAATTGTTTACTGTGTATAATTATGTATATATAAATACAAATACATGCATGCATGTATATATTTAAGATATGTTATGTTTATATAATTATATATAATATAAAATATAAGAATATGAATATATTCAATACAAATATATTCAAAATATATACTGTATGTGTGTGTATTTATATAAATATACACAGTACACATACATATATAATGTAAACAAAAACTTTTATTTTGGATGTGATTAATCGCGATTAATTGTTTGACAGCACTAGTTTAAATACATATAATTAGTTTTAGTTGAGTTATTGTAGTACTTAAAGAAAAACTAAATGAAAAGGAGAAATGTCTTGGCAGCTAGCTAAAATAAAATATATGTATTTTTAATATTTTGTTTTATTTCAGTTAATATATTTTTCAGTAATTAATTTTTTTTAAAGGTTTTTGTTCACAATAGTGTTTCCCGGCATTCTCTGTAGCATTAAAATACTTAAAGCATCAATTTTATACTTATTGCACATGCATTAAAAAGAGCTTCCTGACTTTTTGCGGAAGTAAAATTATCATGAACCATCTTTCTTTGCGTCTTTCTCAGCTCCTCCAAGGCCGTTGACCCCAGAGAAGTTTTCTGTTCCTCATCGCTGTGCTCGGTTTGGTCCGGCTGGTCAGCTGATCCTTGTCCAACCCAACCTGCCCTCTGCTGGTCAGCCTACACTTGTGGAAATCCACAGTATGGAGGTAACAATTGAGTCAGAGTGCAAATATCCTGATATATAAATCAACTGCAGGTCATCACCTTTAAAATAATAAAATTAAAATAGGACTTTGCAGCTGATTGAGTTACCTTGCAATTACATGTTAATTTGTTTAACCTTTGAACTTCCCCTTGATCCTCAACTGTGCAGTTTTGTTTTGTTTTGTTTTTGTGACTTGGTTATAAATAGCTCCATGATAATTGCTCAACTACATTATTTGCGTCTGATATCTTGGCTGTGATGTCATTCCAGACGATTCTGCAGGATTCTCCAGAGCAGTCAGAAATGCGTTCATTCCCTGGCCCGCTCGTCAAGTAAGAGTCATCCTTTATTTACTGAGTAAAGACGTATATGTGTATTCTCTGACACTGTTAGAGCCACGTACACAGTCTAACAATCCAGTCATCATCTCATGTTTACGTCCACAGAGAGGAGACTCATAAGGTGGATGTCATAAAATTTGCTCAGAACAAAGCCCAAGAGTGTTTGCGAAATGATGACCTCATTGACAAAGACTCCGCCTACCTCATCTGGGAGTTCATTGTGCTGCTGTGTCGCCAGAATGGGGTGCGTGTTTGTGCAGCCCTAACCATAACTAAGAGTGTGTATTGTGTTTGGTTGCTTGTTCGATAGCAATTAGTTAAAGTATACTGAATAGTTTTTCGTCTTTGTTTTAGACGGTAGTGGGCACAGACATCGCTGACCTGTTGCTAAAGGAGCATCGCTCTGTCTGGTTGCCCGGAAAATCACCCAATGAGGCTAATCTCATCGACTTCAACAACGAAGCAATAGAGCGTGCTGAGGAGGAAGAGGCGGGGCCAATATCCCTTCTATCAGACACTTTCATGGGCGTGCCAGAGAATGTTGGCAAGGAAACAGAGCGTTTCAGAGAACTTCTACTCTTCGGCCGCAAGAAGGCAAGACAAACTGCATGACTTTATTACCCCATTCAGCCATATAGAGACCACTTTTTATGATCCAATCGGTTCCAATGGATAACATGAAGTCCTGATCATATTGTTACTGGTTGAATATCCTCATTTATTCATTTAAGATTATGGAAGTTTGTGGTTGTAGCTAATTGCAGTTGGGCAAGTCATTCGATGTTCTGTGAAATAAAATTATTATTTAAAAAAAACTAATAATAATATGTTTGTTTTATAGTACATTAGTTAATAATAATAAACACAATATTTTAAATAATAGTAATAGTTAATAATAATAATTATTAATATTATTAAATGCTATTTTTACAGTACATTATGAGAATTATTATCAGTATTATGAAAATATTATATAAAATATAATATTTAATATTATTTTGAGTAATAATAATAAAAGTAATAATAATCATTATTGTTGATATTATATGTACTTTTCATTGTACAGTAAAAGTTTTTTGCAATAGTAATATTTCTTTAACTTGTTTAATTTTTGTAATTTAAATAAATACAAATAGTTTGAATAATATATAATAACAGAATTATTATTATTCTATAGCCATATCAGGGATCCAGACTCATTCTTCCCACTGGTCGCTCTTTTGCGATTAACTTTCTCAGTTGGTCGTACGTGCACATGATTTGGTCGCAAATTTTGTTTTTTGTTTTTTTTGTGCTACAACATGGGATTAATCAATGCATGCTGATGAACTTTTATCATAGTTTATTGTTATATGAAAATGAAAGTGGTTAACATTCAGCCCGTTCTTTTTCATAGTGTAATTTTTTTTATTTGAATTTTGTGAACAGGAGTTCCTCTTTTGCTATGATATAAGCCAGGCTTCGGGTGCTTTCACTGTCAAATTCGAAATCTTGTCACGTTTTACAAGAAAATATAATTGTCTGATTTGCTACATCTACACACCTTTTACTTTTTAAGACTAAAACAAAAGATGGATTCATTGTTATTCTTAATAAGCACAACAACAATATAACAGTAAGATACAATGACAAACTAGCTTACAAAACGTTTATTAACAAAAACAAATAAGATGAGGCATGGCATACACCACATGCTGTATTATATACCGACTAATAAATTAAAGAATGTTTAGCAAACACTGAGGAATCAATTAAAAAAATAAATTTCCATAGTGTAACGTGAGGTAAACAGCAAAGATATCAAGCTTTTCAAAATGAAAACAAAAAGAAAAGTAAAACTAAACTTGCTGTCCGTGACAGTGCTTGCATGTTTTTTTCCCACAAGAATACATGTTGACCTTCTCTGGTTTAAGAAGCGGTCTTTTAGCCTACTTTACTTTAGCTTGAAAACCATCCATCGTTTCCTCAATATTCGTGTCGTTTTTGTCGCGCGCTCCTGCTGATGCGGCGAGTATAAACCAGGCTCTACACACAAGCGCTGCACAGTTCAATCGAGTAGCGCGGTTTCGTTATGCTTTCAGTTTCTGCATATTGAATGGGGAAAGGAAATTTATTTATTTTTGGTCCTTAGCTGATCACATGCCTGCATACTGTTTTATATGGATGTAAATTGTGTTTTTTTCTGACTGACAAAACCATATATTTTAGCAGTGGAAAGACAATTTGAGAAGTTTGTGTATGTTTATTAGGACGCTCTGGAGGCTGCTATGAAGAATGGCCTGTGGGGTCATGCGCTGTTATTGGCCAGTAAGATGGACAACAGAACACACGCCCGTGTAATGACCAGGTAAACCACATCTACTTAAAATGGCCTATGGCTCCATGCTTTCAAAGCAACAAATAGGGCTAAATTGTGTTAATATTTGTCCTTTTCAGATTTGCCAACAGCCTGCCTATTAACGACCCTCTTCAGACGGTGTACCAGCTCATGTCAGGACGAATGCCGGCTGCTGCTACTGTATGAGAGAGTTTGTGTGTGTTAGATGTGTTAAAATAGTAATTTATGCAATGCCTATCTTCATATACATCATCTTTTTCTCCGACAGTGTTGCGGAGATGAGAAATGGGGCGATTGGCGACCTCACCTGGCCATGGTGCTGTCCAACCTCACACACACTCTGGATCTTGACACCCGCACCATTTCCACCATGGGGGACACTTTAGGTACATAAACGTAGATGCAAAGTATACACACATGTTATAGATGCAGCACTGGATCTGTAGTCAAGACTATTCTGTGTTTTACAGCATCTAAAGGTCTGGTAGATGCAGCCCATTTCTGTTACCTGATGGCTCAGGTGGGTTTTGGTGTTTACACCAAGAAAAGCACCAAGATGGTCCTTATCAGCTCCAATCACAGGTGTGTAATAACATATATATAGTTGATTAGAGATATGTATACACACAACTGTACACATCAAGGACATAAAATGTGCAAATGCACTTGGCATTTGTTTGCACTAACACCTATTCACTCCGTCTCTCTCCCAGCTTGCCATTTTTGAAGTTCTGCTCGTCAGAGGCGATTCAGCGCACAGAATCGTATGAATACGCTCAGTCTCTTGGCTCTCAGCCTCTCTCTCTGCCAAACTTCCAGGTGAGACAAACACATAACATGTAGTCACTCTACTAGGGATGTTTTCACAACCAACTAGTTAGTGGCTGACTATTATAGATGCTCTTTATGATTAGGGTAGTTAGGTCTATCTGTACTAGGGCTGTACAGTATATCAAAACAAAAATCGATATTGCGATACGGCTCAATGCAATAGACAAATTGTGATAGCTGCGATAATTAAATGAATATATGCATTGCATGTTTCAGAGGGAAGTGCCACGCTGCGTTTATTTAAAGCTCATGATCCTCTGTTTCAGCGCCTTATAGCGTCTTGGTTCATTTACTGTGAATCGAGCTGATTTAAGAAGCCAGAAGATCATATCGTGAGCTGGACGTCTATAAATGAACACAGTGCCAAGCTTCACTCTGAAACCAGCAGTGCATATTAGGGGTGGGCGATATGAGCTAAAATTCATATCACAATATTTTCCACTGTCCAGACGATATCGATATTACATCGCGATATGAGAAGAAAAAAATTGGAATCACATTTTAGTAGACCTTAGTTAAATTACAGGCAAAATATGTATTTTAACCTTATATAACGAAAAAAAAAACATGATTTCAAGATCTAAGGCAAAAATAGATGCGTGAAATTATGCTACATAACACACTGTATATAAAGCTGCTCTGCGCTGTGCTTATGAACACAGAGGTAAGAGAAAAAGAAAATGCCCTCTAAAGGTACCCTCTTCAGAATACTCATTCATATTTACCCCCAATTCATTATTTATATTTTTCTTATTTCGAGCATTGTGAACAGTGATCTTGTCCCGCCTGCTACAGTATTTTCTCTCTTTGTGTGCTTGTTCTGCGTCTCTGTCCTGTGTTAACGGCTGTTTACAGACTTAATAATATTACCACACAGTTTACATTTTGGGAAATTATTGTAATCCAGTTTGTGTGCAGTTCCGAAAAGCCGATCGTGTGTTTGGAGCAAAAACTATCCGGTTCTGATTTATGTCCGATCAAGCAGGGCATCTCTCTCTCTCTCTGATGAAGCAGTAATGACTGCGGGGGAAAAAATCTTTTTCCATGAATATGTAACGGTATCTACAGTATAGCAAAATCCATATCATAGCACAACATGATACCGTTAATACCGGTATAGCGCCCACCCCTAGTGCATATATTTATTTGCAGACAAATACCAAAATGAAAACTTGATGCAAATGAAAATTAAGAAGTTAATATGTAAATATTAGTACTGTTATTTTACAGTTGCTCTTTAATTATTTCTATTATCTTTATTAAATACTTGACTTATTTTACAGTATAATAGTATTGGTGCAAAAAAAAATGAAATTTGAGTTGGTTTTCCAATGCTGTGCAGCCCTAATCTGTATAATCCACACAAATCCAGGAAGGTCATGACCTTTACCTTTTGACCTATACAGGTGTTCAAGTTCATTTACGCGTGTCGACTGGCGGAGGCGGGACTCTGTGCTCAGGCCTTCCATTACTGTGAGGTCATCTCACGCACCCTGCTGAGCTTACCTGAGTACTACTCAGCTGTGTTCATCAGTCAGCTCATACAGGTACACAAATTAACACGCATCAGAGGATTCTGCCTTTTGAGTTTACATTTCTGACTAATCCTTCTTCTCGTGTTTGATTACAGATGTCTCTGAGGTTGAGGTTTTTTGACCCTCAGCTGAAGGAGAGACCAGAGCAGGAGTTGTTTATAGAGCCTGATTGGTTACTGCATCTCAGACAACTTGATGGACAGATCAAGGTGCGTGTCTGTTTTCTTTTATCCGTAGGTCATCATGCCAGTGACGCATGTTATTTACACGCATTGCTCTGTTCCTGTGTAGCACCATTAAATTAATCATGTACTTTTCGATTCATGGCGTGATGCCAAATGATTGGACTGATTAAATTAATAAATGGGCTGATTATTAAAAAAAATCAAAAATCACAATGTGAATTAGTGGGATTATGAAATCCCTAAGGCTTTAATTTATTTAAATAAATATGTACATTTCAGAGTGATGCATGGCACTGTACATTTACATGTTCATTTATTATTAAATGCTCTATGTTACAGTGAAATAGTATTACAATAGTAAACACATTTTTTACAATTTAATAGGAAAATCATCATAATTTTTATTATTATTAATTATATTGATGCATAATTGCACCATTTTTGACCAAATTGTGCAGTCCTGCAAAAAAGTGTCATAAACCTTGAGCTCTTAAAAAAATCACATTTTAAATTTTATACAGGAAATGTAAAGATTTCTAACAGAAACAAAAATATATGTATATTTTACCCAAATCAACAATAAGTCTGTAATATGTCTTATTATTAAATAAATAAAATGTAACAAATTAATAATAATAATCATCATCATCATCTTAACAATAATTATTATTATTTTTATAATTATATTGATACATTATTGAGTTTTATGCCAAATTGTACAGTCCTGCATAAAAACACAGCAAACCTGGAGATCTTTTTCTTTTTCTTTTTTTAAATCACGTTTTAAATTAGTCACAATTTTTATGAAAAAAAAAAATCTCTTGCATTTCCCCCCCCCCATCTAAATAATTGTTCAGAGAAATAATGCACATATATCTGTGTAAGTTCACATTAGACTGTGTTCACGTGCATGTTGTCCCGTGTAGGATGGTGCGATCACCTTTCGCGCGGATCGCAGCACCCCACAGCTTTATCACTGCAGCACACCCAGTTCAGAAGACCAGTGCAGCCCACCTGACCCCTCGACTCTGAATCCTGATCCCCACAATCCTCTCATGACCTCTCTTTTGCCCCCAGCTGGTGTTCAACTCATGCCACCAGGTACGTCCCTTCATAAAACGTGAACTGAAAAAGAATCCATTTTGATTCTGTAATCATTCACCATTTTATGATCTCCTTTAGCTCCTCCCACTATTCTGCAGGATGGGGCGGTCCCTCTGCATCAGGCCCCGCCTCCGGGTGAAAACTTTTCATTCTACCCAGTGGCCCCGGGGCCACCACAGCCAAACTTTGCGACACCGTTCCAACCTGAAATGCATGAGCAATACATGCCCATGCCACCCCAAATACCCCAACAACTACCGCAGCAAATACCCCAGCAAATGCCCCCACAATTTCCGACGTACAGCTCTACAGAAATGCCTCCACAGATGCCACCAGGAATGCCACCACAGATGCCCCCTCCAATGCCTGGGGCTGAACATGGCTCCAGCCCTTCCTTTCCTCAGCAGTACCCCCAGTCGTCTCCCACGTTCACCGCCCCTCCTCCACAAGGGAAGGACTTCTATGATGAAATGGCACGCATGGTGAGTTAGAAAAAGCTAGAAACGCAGTATCACTGTTTAGTCTAACAACAGCGGCTGTTACTACTTTTAAAAGTAATGCCTTACATTGGTGCATAAAATGTAGCATCATTACTTTTAATGGAATATAACTCATAAGTTATGTTAGTTTTGCATTTTATTGGGTTTTGTTACTGCCGCCACCAGTGTTGGGTTATATTGCTTTTAAAATGCATTACATTGTATTACCCATACAAAGAATTAGGGATGTAATGATTCACTCAACTCATGATTCGATTCGATTCACGATTATTTTTTTTAACAAAATGAGATTTAAGACAAATTATAAATGAAATGTGTCCTGTTATTATTGCTTGGACAAAATGCTGCAAGTTTCTTTGTGAAATTAAAATATAACACTATAATAATATACTAATATAGCACTTGCATATTATTGCTCTTTTGTTGGTTTACAATATTAGATTGAATTGTTTACAATATTAGATTGAAGCAAAAACAGAATGGGCTGACTTCAGTTTTGTGAAACTATACATAAACACTATCTGCATGAAACAGAAACAGCAGACGAGCTGAATGAGACGCAGATTCATTCTCTGCCAGCAGGTGGCACTTAAAGCGTTTCCATGGTTTCCGCTGTAAACAAAGCAGCCCTGCACTTATGAACTTTAATATGCATTATACAGTGGCAAGATGAAAAGAAAAAATACCATCTAAACTTTTCTAAAGACACTAAGTTCCCCTCAGACATACATTCATATAAACTCCTACCCCTAACTGAATCACGATTTGTTTAGCATTTCAACCGATTTGAATCGTCACATATTTTAATAGATTTTCAACCGGCTTGCGGTTAATCATTGCATCCCTACAAAGAATATATTATGTTAAATATTATAATTTTTTTGGAATATAACACTTACAGTATATTCTATGAAATGTATTAAACCGATTCCTCTTGTTCAAGGGCCCAGGCAGAAGATCACGAACCACTTCACAGTCGTCAGTGCAACTGGTACAGTCTATGCATACATACACACACACACACACAGTACTGTTTAAAGATACAAGGAGTTCTTTTATTGTAAATTAATACTTACATTTAGCAAGGGTGCATCAAATTAATGCAAAATTAAAGTAAAGACCTTTATGATGTTACAAAAGATTTCTATTCATGATAAATGCTATTCTTTTGAACTTTACACACAAAATTTGAATCTGCACAACTGTTTTCAACATCAGAATCAGAAATGTTTCTTGAGCAGCAAATCAGTATATTAGAATGATTTCTGAAGGATCATGTGACACTGAAGACTGGAGTAATGATGCTGAAAATTCAGCTTTGATCACAGAAATAAATTACATTTTAGAATATGTTCAAATACAGCAGTTATTTTAAGTTTTAATAATACTTCACAATATTACTGTTTTTACTATATATTTGATCAAATAAATGTAGCCTTGGTGAATAGAAGAGACTTTCGAAAATTATTTAAAAATGTACCAACCATATATTTTTAAACATAAGTCAAATTTTGTCTTGATTTGCAGATATCAGGTCGGCGGTCTCGCACAGCATCAGAATCGTCCAATCATTCTGGACGAGAGCGCAGCAGTTCTCTAGTCAATCAGGGCTCTCCACCTCCCCCTCCTATCCCAGAGGCTCCACCCCAGGATGAACCCAAGAAGACCAAGAAAGACTCTCCCAAAAAAGTACATACTCACAATAAACACATACAGCGACCCACTGGACATGCACTAGAAAATCTTTTGCAATTGAAACGAATGTTGCATTTCATTCTTCATCAGGGAGCGAGTGGCGGCTGGCTGACCTGGCTGTATCCAAAACGAAAGAACGAAGCACATCTGCCAGACGACAAGAACAAATCTGTAGGCACCTACTTCCAAACAACATCCCGCTCTCTCTCATGATCGGCTTGTCTTGCTTTGTAGCATTGATTAAGAGAATACTTTGATTTTTCAGATTGTGTGGGATGAAAAGCAGCAGAAATGGGTGAACCTGGATGAGCCAGAGGAAGAGGTACAGCATAGGAATTCATGCATTTCAAATGCTGTATTGTATTGTGCATGTATCGTTGTGAATGATGGTATTTGTATGCGTTTCAGAGCAAACCCCCTCCTCCTCCACCCACCGGCTTCCCCAGAGCTCCAATGGGCGGGATGGGGCCCCCAGGAATGGGTGGTCCAGCAGGGGGGCCACCTGTGAATATGTTCTCCAGGAGAGCAGGTGGGTCACCTTTTCTCTTCCTAATTACTTCTTAGTGAGAAATCGGTCCATACATTCATCCTCTAGTTAAATTATAAACAGGTATTTCCTCTGAAATAAAACAGTCATTGCTGCAGTGTTGTTTTTAACTAAAACTGTGTGTGTGTGTTTCAGGCACTAAGAGCCGTTATGTGGACGTGTTGAATCCCGGTCGTGGAGGATCTAAACCGGCCGCTGCGGTACCGCCTCCTGCTGATCTGTTTGCTCCTCTCGCACCCATGGCCATGCCAGCCAACCTCTTTACACCAGCTGCAGGTGTGCATGTGTACGTCAGTGTGTTTCTGTATATCAGTGTATGTCTGTGTGAAGTCTAACACTGCTGTTTTCAGCCCCAGATGAGCAGCAGCAGCCGATGGAGGGAAGTGTACCAGACGCCAGTGGAGAAAACACAGAGCAGACTAGTGCCACAGTGCCACAGGTACACACTATCAATATAACACACAGTGTTCAGAATATACTTTTGTCTCACAACTGGAATTGTTCAGCTAATTTTTCCTTGCACAAAGCGGTTTGAGTCTCAGTGAAACATCGCCTTTTTTAATAGTGGAAAAGATTTTTGGTACTTCCCAGCTAAATGTCTGATGGTAAACGTTGTTAGAGAACACATGCCTTTATCTGAGCTTTTCTTCTGTTAACATTTTGTATGTTTTTGATCTGCTCATATTGCTTTGCACATTTGTTTGTTTATATTTATTCGTTATTTTTATTTTTATTTTTTAAATCATCAGAGCCTGATTTTTATTTAATTTTTTTCTTGCATGTTTCTTGACATTTTATATTTTATTTTTATTATTATTTTTGTTTTATTTGCTCACCACAGCAATTTTTTTTCTTGCATTTTTATATTATATTATATTCATTCATTCATTTGTTTATTTTTTACTGTCTAGAGGCAGATTTAATTTTTTTACATTTATTTATTTTAGTTTGTTTACTCGCCAGAGGAAGTTTGCTTCTTTTTTTTTTTTCTTGCATTTGGCTTTCTTGTTGTTTTTTTCATTTTTAATTTACTAATCTCAGCCACTTTGTTTTTCTTTCTCTAGCATTTGGTTCTTAACAATGTATTATTAATTGATTCATTTATTTAAGTACAGTATGCCTGGATGTATTATGGCAGTGAAAAAAAGTGATTAATGAGGATTTAATGTAGTTTATTATTATAATTATTTATTATTCTCATTACTCTATTAATTATTCATTACTTGAGCAAGGCACCGAACCCCCAACTGCTCCCCGGGCGCTCACTGCTGTGTGTGTGCACGTTGGATGGGTTAAATGCAGAGCACAAATTCCGAGTATGGGTCACCATACTTGGCCGTATGTCACTTCACTTTCACATCTGCAATAATGAATGTGTTTTCCATCTAGATGTTTAATCCGAATGCTTTGCCTCCCGGCCCAGAGGGGACGCAGTCTGGAGAGGTCAGATCCTCCTTTAATACCTTATCACTTCTCCTTTAAAGCTGCTTCATCCTGTCACGCCCGGCTCCTTCACCCATGAATGCAGAATAACACTATTATAACCACACATATGCTCACATGTACACTTACTACCTCTGAAACACACACACATTGTAACTTGCATCTCTAACTCTATGATTATGAGCTTTGACTATGATCACACAAAGAGCATGAGTGTGTGCGAGCGTGTTTGAGAGTGAGAGCACATGTTAAGGACTACACGCTGCTGAGGCGTGATGTAATCATATGTTAATGATTGACAAGAGATGTGTGATTTAAGATGGCGCTGCATGGGATTAATTCGGGTTTGTGGTGTTTTTGTTTGTTTGTTTCGTTTATTCCTGCTGTTCTAGCTGTCACGTTCTAGCTCAATGAGTTCTCTATCTCGAGAAGTGAGTCAGCATTTAAATCAGGTACTTTCAGCTGGTTCTTATCTGAAACCCACACACACACCTTTTCCAGACACTACAATAATAAAACAACAGTGCTTTCTAATGCTGCATAGTAAAACACATTCACACATGCTGTCTGCACGCTTCTAACATCAAACACTTGTAGCCACACCTCCAGCATGACACCAGCAGCCCTGACTGAGTAACCGGCTAATAGGAAGGGCTCTTGGATTTCAGAGGCGTGCTGAAGATCGAGGCTCCGCCCCCTTTTGGTGCACGCCATATTAACCAATCACGTGCTGCATGCTAATCATGACTTTCAGTGGGCATGGCTGTCTGTATCCATGGAGATGGATGGTGATGTTGCTTTCCTGTCCAAATAGTAATCACAAATGTGTTCTCATAGGTTCCCATTCAGCCGCCAATGCAAGGAGCTCCGCCTGCAGGAGGTGTGACCTTTTATAACCCCTCCCAGTTTGCACAGGTAAGAGTCTCAAGGAACATTTAAGGTGATTCAGTGTTATTGCTAACTAGAACTATTACAAAATCATTTTTGTTAATTAAAAGAAAGCTGAACTGAAGTAAAATAGAAATTTTTGATTAAAAATGAAAATTAGACATGTTGTTTTAGCAACTAACTGAAATAAAATGTTTAATTTGAAGTACTAAAATTACTAAAATTAAAACTGAAATAAAAATAAGTGGAATCTAAATAGAAATATTTAGCAAAAAAAACACATAAAAGTGACTAAAACCTAAACTAAAACAATTATAAATATAATTTATAATTCAAAAGATAGAATAAAAAAAATGGCAAAGCACTTAAATTTATTAAAACAAACTATTAAATTTAAATTAAATGAAAAGTGAAAATATAAAAGATAATTCAAATTATTAATAGTATTTTAATAATTCTAAAATAACTGTGCCAAATACATTAAAATGTTTAATGTAGGAAATTTAAAGTAGTTAAAAAAATCTAGTTAAAAATAATCAGGTGATACACTAAATGAGCATGAAGGATGATATCTGTACCATTATAACAAATGATAAATGGCCATATTTACTGGTGAATACAATTTAAAAAAATAATAGTAATAAAAAAAGGAATAGATACCACCACATGTCCCACAGTACATTTAAGACAATTGTTTTGTATTAAAAGATATGGTTAAATGTGTAAATGATGCACTAAATTGCATACATTTCCAGAAAATACTTCTGGACATTGGATAAAACCAGGTTTAATTTTTTAAATTTATATTACATTTTATTAAATGTTTTAAATGATTAAACTTATTGAATTATAGGAATAAAACTCTGTACTAAAAGTGTTATTAAAGTGGATATTTCTCCAAACTCATTTATTTGTATTGTAAATGAAATATGCAGATGCAAATAGATAAAGTGCAATAAAATAAACATGTGATGTATATTTTGGATGTTTTCTTTCCGCTAGTCTGAACCAATGCATGAAAAAACGGTGGTTTTGCCTTCGAAGCTGACATGTAAATGTCTTTCTCTGTCTTTTCCAGTCTGTTCCCACAAGCCGCGCTCGATCTGGTCGTCTGGGACAGAGAGGATACCCAACACTGAAATAAGAGTATCGCTGTAGTTGTAGATCAAGCTGTGGTTCTAGACCAGATTGGACTGAAGTTTGGTTCCTGCCTGGACTCCTGGAAGCGCTGGCATGCGGCCCTCAGCCTCCCGAATAACATTGTCGTCGCTGTCATAATCATGGTTTTCCCGAACGGATCAGAACGGAAAGGAACAGGACAGATCGGACTCGGTCATCCTCTGTTTCTCCTTCTAGACTCATCATACCCATTAGTCTAACTCTTGTTCTGCGTTTGTACGCGGCGCTTCCTCAACGTGAGCAGTGTGAATATAAGTGCAATATGTCAAATTTTAGCCCTGTGTAGTTTGATTTCCTTTAGTAGTCTGCTCATTTCAGCAGGGTGAGTGCGAGTGTGTTTGTGTGCGTGAGTGGGGATGAAATGTGGGCGTGTCTTGCTGATGGACTCCAGCCAATGCATGAGTTAGAGGGCGGTCTGGCCTGTTTTCATGGGAACAGTGCAGCGTACCAGAATGTTTTAGATATTTATTAAGCTTCCGGTCGAAACGCCGTCGCCGGACAGGATCCGTACATCAGAGTGAGTTTGTGTACACGTCGTCACAGCGTACTAAACAAACCCATCTCTTTTACCGTCTCCTGAACGAATCCTTCATTTTGCCAGTAGCAAAGAATCATACATTTATATGATTTACCAAAATCCTGTGATCATTGTGCGTGTTTTGCTCGTTGCTCAAATATCATTTATTATTTTCCTGGCTTCATCTCGCTCTCTGATCGGTCGTCTTCATGTCTCTTAATCACACGCCATTTTTCCTTTGCTCGTTCCGGGGTTCTTGTTCCCATGGTAACAGCGGGGTTTTGTAATTCCAAAGGTCAGCTCTGTTTGAAGGAAGCTCGGACTTTTCCAATGTGTTTAGAAATTGACTGTACAATTCTTGATAAAGTGATAATAAAGATATTTTTGAGCTCTTTAATACTTGAGGGTTTAATATTATTTTATAATATGGTCATTATAAGGTTAATATTAGGTCTGCATGCATGATAATTTAAAAGAATCAGTATTTAAAACAGTTGTTGATGGATATCAATTATTTGTGCATCTACTCCACCATTCAAAGGTTTGGGGTTGGTGAGATTTTTCAAACTTTCCTCATGCTCACCAAGGCTGCATTTATTTAATCAAAAATACAGTAAAAACTGTAATATTATGAAATATTATTGCAATTTAAAATGTTTTCTATTTGAATGTATTGTAAAATGTAACTTAATCCTGTCATCAAAACTGAATTTTCAGCTTCATTATTATTTAGCGTCATATGATGACATGAATAGAAAGTAAAACAATCTTTTATATCATTATTAATGCCTTTACTGTCACCTTTGATCAGTTTAATGCATCCTTGCTGAACAAAAGTATTGATTTCTTCTGAAGTATCTAGAAAGAGAGAGAAAATACAATTAAAACCTGTTCTTAAAACCAATTTTTTTTTAATTAATTTTTTTTTTTTATTTCCATGGCTGTAATATTTTTAGAATTTACATAAATCTCGTACAAAACTACAGAGAAAAAATTTGCATTCTTTATTTACAAACTGCTGATTATGACATCATTTTTTTAAAATTGTAAATGTGCACATAAAAATGTGCAGCCGCATCTGGAATGTAAAAGCCACGACCTAGTGGTTAATGCACATGCTCTAGACGCATTTAGCTGAGGTGCTCGTGCAGGTAAAGCAGGTTCAAATCCAGCCTGATGGAATTCCACCTTCTTTCTTCACAATCTCTTCCTCCATATCAATAAAAGTGTCAAAAATCCTAAAAAGGAAGTCCATGTAAACAATGTCTTGAATTATACAAGTAAAATGCACAGTAATTTAGACCTAAAAGACTAATTTAGACCCCCCCCAGCTTCATTCTGACATCTCTGAGTGTGTTGGGCTTAGATTGCCCTCCTGTGGACAAAGAGAAAAACATTTGTTCACAGCTCTTCTGTAGCTAAAAGTGAGGAATATTAGTTTGAAAAGCTTGCACAAATGCATACTTTAATAGCAAGTACACAAATTACAATAAAGCCTTGGGAGTGTGTGTATATTTGGTTAAAGTACCAGTGCACTTTTTGCTCTCTGAACTGCATCTTCCAGCATGCTTCGGTCGGACAGAATCTGTCTCAGCATTCCAGAATCCATTTCCAGCAGCATCCCTAATGTTCACACATTCATCATATCACACAGTGTGCACATAAACATCTCAAGTTAACAAGTCTGTGTTCAACCGAGCTGAGTAACTCACCAGTGATGTCAGCGCAGTGGGTGGGGTCTAACTGATGCACAACATTGAAAAGCGTCTCTCCGACGGATTCCACTTCCTCTCTGTCAGAGCCGTCACTCACGTCTGTCCCCTCTTCACCCTGCCTGAGCCGCAGAAAAACAGCAGGTCTTTCTTGCGTGTTTGAAACTTTCCAAATACACTGCATCAGGTTTGCTGAATGAAATCCAGTACTTGTTTCTTACTAATTTTCCAAAAATAGTCTGTTTTGCTCGAGCACATCACACTTTCTCATAAAAAACCTGCTGTTATGCATTTCATAGCAAGAAGTCTTGTATAATCAGCAGAAAACTGACACAAAGACATGATTCTGAATCTGAGCTTGTTTACAAATATTTGTTCAATTTTCACATGTACAAATAATTCTGAAGACATTATTTTTATGCCTAATCCTGATTTCCGCTTTTTCCACACCTTTGCAGATTGTAAACTGAATTATATAATTTTGAGTACTTTATTTTGTCAAACTTTTGACTTGTAAACAATTTTGTTATTTTTACAAGTTCATTAAATATATCTAATTTAAAAAACATTGTATTTTGTGATGAACTGTATGTGATGGAAAGTTTTTATTGATATTTTTAAACTCATTATTAAATTAGGTATTGTTATGCCTTTTTTTTGCAAACCAGTGAATTTTTTCAATATGCAGGGCTGTGTAATCTTTTTAATTCTTGCTAATATGAATATGTGACCCTGGAGCACAAAACCAGTCTTAAGTCGCTGGGGTATATTTGTAGCAATAGCCAAAAATACATTGTATGGGTCAAAATGATAGATTTTTCTTTTATGCCAAAAATCATTAGGATATTAAGTAAAGATCATGTTCCATGAAGATATTTTGTAAATTTCTTACCGTGAATATATCAAAACATCATTTTTGATTAGTAATATGCATTGCTAAGAACTTCATTTGGACAACTTTAAAGGCGATTTTCTCAATATTTCGATTTTTTTGCACCCTCAGATTCCAGATTTTCAAATAGTTGTATCTCAGCCAAATATTGTCCAATCCTAACAAGCTTATTTATTCAGCTTTCAGATGATGTATAAATCTCAATTTGGGAAAATTGACACTTAAGACTGGTTTTGTGGTCCAGGGTCACATATGAGTTTGTCAAACACTAATAAACTGGGTTGTGCATTATTCAGAACTGA
Organism: Onychostoma macrolepis; assembly: GCF_012432095.1. Lineage (NCBI taxonomy): Eukaryota > Metazoa > Chordata > Actinopteri > Cypriniformes > Cyprinidae > Onychostoma > Onychostoma macrolepis. Next base: position 26,190,571 of record NC_081175.1, read on the forward strand.
AAATAATTTAAAATAATCAGTCAAAATCACTGAAATTTTGAGAGGCTGTGTTGGATTTTTTTTAGGAAATTTAGGAATTCCAACTCAACATTCATTTGAATCCCAACTTCTGAAACTCACTCAATGCTGCTGACAAAAAATCCAAAGGCACCTACTCCTGCAAGGTTTTCAGGGCGATCTTGACTCGTTCCTCGAGGAGCGAATGATCCGACAGCAGCTGAAGCACCGCCTCCTTCTTCTGCTCCAATAACATGCCTGAATATTTGTCATGGCAACATTACAACTCCAACTGATTTTTTTTTTTTTTATTTGGTGTTTTTTTGCAGCGTGTCAGTAAATGTACCTGTTATTTTCTGTGTGTGTCCAGTGTTGTAGAGGTCAATGAGGTCATACAGCTGTTCACCCAGAGAGTCGGAGGACGCAGATGCCGCATCTTCAGTGTGAGACACGGGTTCACTAGCAATACAATACTACAGAGGTTATATTGTGTACCGCCTAAAATGTGAAAAAGGTCATTTATTTAGAAACATTAAGTAAATTTTAAGTATCCTTACACTGTTGTCATGTGATGTCACTACATTACATGCTCAAATCTGCCATTATTTTGCATTTTAAGTTCAATTTTGAAAAACCTCTGTGTGATACCTGTTGTCAGGTGACATGAGAGCAGTCTGTGCTCTTTCCAGAGCTTTATTCAGCAGAGCTTCATCAAACAACATCTGAGACACAACAGAAGCAGGCAACTCCAACAGCATTCCTGCAAACATCACACATATAGATAGATAGATAGATAGATAGATAGATAGATAGATAGATAGATAGATAGATAGATAGATAGATAGATAGATAGATAGATAGATAGATAGATAGATAGATAGATAGATAGATAGATAGATTCTGTATCACCTGTAAGTTTAGGTGTCATCTCAGTGTATTTAGGATATATCAGTTCATACAGTTTCTCTCCCAGAGTCTCCAGATCTTCATCTTCCTCCATCACTGCAGCATTGGATGATGAAGATTAACTGCTTATTTAATCATACGAATAATAATATCGTCTGTCTATACTCCGCTGTCATTTATATAATCTAACTGTCCTCAATGAGGCCGAATAGGAATCATAATAATGTGTTTACTCCATCATCTTCTTCTTCTTTGGTGTTTATTGGTGCAACTTATTGGTGCATTACCGCCATCAACTGGAATGGAGTATGGATCAGGATATTTGCTTGAATGCAAATAAACATAAAAACCAATCAAAACGCTATATTCTTTTATATAATTTACTTTCTTTCACAAATTTAATAATATCATCATACAACTTACTAGCTGTTTTCGATAATAGACCTGATAAAGTAAAGTCATGATGTTTTCCTTTCTTCAGTGATTGAATAAGGTGGCGTCTCTCATCGTTATATTTCCTACAGTGGAGTAGCACACGCTAAACTGTTTCTTATAATGTGTTTACAGCAGCAGACATCTCTGAGCTGGGTTGCTCTGGTTAGAGTACGCATGAAAATGACGTAGAGCGCACAGAGCGCATGACGCACACCGACTGCACCACTGAGGGCTTGCGCTCCTCGTCTCCCTCCGCGCTGTGCATAAAACATATAGTCCTGTTTAAAATATATATTTAAAGAAAAAATGTAGATAAATGTCCAAAAAAAACTATTCGAGAAGACATCTTAAACATATTTTCGTCATTTTATATAGTCTGAAATAGAAGGTAAATGATTAAGTGACTAATTCTCACAGAGGCGTAAGAAAGTACGAAAGCTGCAGCGGAACTGGAACTCTTTCCTTTCCCTCGCTCTTCCTCTGCTGAAAAGGTAACGTGGTCGTCTTGTGTTGCTTTTTAACGTTCGATTAAACGCTTTATAACGCACGCTTCAGCATTGAACGGGTATATATCTGCGTCGAATATGTTATAAGCTGCTTATGAGATATAGCTTTTGGTTTAGTGACAATAAAAAGTAGGAAATTTCATTATAAACGCTGCCGGTGTTGCTTAGCGAGGCCTTCAGTGAGAGAGAGTCGAGTAAAGTTGGGGTGAAAATCAGTCTAGACTGAGAAATAAAGTTAGGATTTTCTCACAATCTGAGCTTCATTTATGTTAGTAAGTAGGTTTATGTGCCATTTTACAGCTCTGGTTTTATGCTTTGAGTTTGATTTGACAGGATTACATGCACAAATTCTGTTCGTCTTTAAACGTCTATATGTTATTTATCTCTATCTAATGAGATTCAGGGGAACGTAAATTTGAACAAAAATACAACATGGAACAAAAACAAGTGGAGAAATATAGAGAGGAAAACTTATGTTTTGTAATTAATGTATTCAAGTGCAGTTTATGGATATGCATTTGATGTAAACTGTCTGTTATTGAATATGGTCTGAATATATGATTGTGTATGTATTTGTTGCTTTGATTCATGCATTCAGGACCGTCATCATGGCATCGCCTCACCTGCAGTGGATGGTCATCAGGAACGCCTCCAGTTTTCTCATCAAGAGGAACAAGCAGACCTATAGCACTGTAAGTCACCACTGTTCAGCTACGCTGAAGACACTTCTGAGACGGGGCTTGACTGGGTTTTGTTTGTCACACATCAATAAGCTGGTGTTATGCATTTCCTAGTGTTGCATGCAAAAATACAATTCAAGCAATTCAATTCAAGCGGTTCAAGAGAATTGATGCAGGCTTGGATTAAGCGGAGTTGAGAATTCTTTTCCAGCCATATGTGCTTGTCACCTGGTGTATCTCTCAAATTTTTTAAGTTGCTGTTCATGAGCTGCTGTGTTCCGGAATATTAAATGAATATGCATAAAGTATGATTTACTAGCCTGACACATGACTTTGTTTCCAGTTTCTAATGGACGTCATGACCCATCTATCTTTAAATCTGTGTAATTTTACCAACTTTATATTAAGGGACATGAATTTCTACTGAAATAACCTTGGTAAAAATACATTATCACTTTATCCAAACTATGCACAATTATCCATTTATTTGCAGTGTTTTTTTAGCTGTTGATTGTGACCCTGTCCGAACAAATGTTCCTCTGCGTTGCTCATTTGACTGAAAATGTAGCTTTTTTTGTTTTGTTTTGCTGCATATTAAATCACTGCTTTCTGATCTCAAATATTCTTCCTCTCTTTCAGGAGCCAAATAACCTGAAGGCCAGGAATGCTTTCCGCTTCAATGGTCTCATTCACCGCAAGACCGTTGGCATCGAGCCGGCCGCTGATGGTAAAGGTGTGGTCGTCATCCTGAAGAAACGTGCAGGTGAGTGCGCACTTACAGGTTCAGGGATTCAGACTTTACACACTATCGAAGCTCAATGAATTTCAGGTTGCATAGTAGTAGGATGCTGTAAGATTGCATATTTGTTTTGGAATCAAATGCTGTAAGCCTCAAGCCGGAGGAGGACGCAGCAATGTGATTTATTTCTGAAATCAGCCATTAATCTAGACGTGTCTGCTCTGAATCTGCTTTTAAACGTCTGCTGGTGTTCTTTAGAAGTTAAAAGCATGCATGTGTTTCAGGTCAGTGCAAACCTGCCACCTCCTATGAGAAGATCACAGTCAACAAGAACTCTCGTGCCACCCTCGCCAGCGTGAGGAACATCATCCGCAAAAATAAATACAGGAGGGACCTGCGCATGGTGAGTTCACACAGCCCAGAACCCTCTTTTGAACATACATTTTATGGTTTAGTTTTTGGTTGTAGAACACCTTTTGCTTGTAGGAAATACTTTCAAACTCTGTTCATTGTTTCTATGTAATGTTCAAGAGGTTTAAGACTCCAAAGTGAAAGCATGCTGTTACATTCAAATCAACTATGGAGTTAACGCACTTGTTCAGTAGATGACTGCTGCTCCGTCTCTGTCTTCCAGGCTGCTCTGAGACGCGTTAGCGCCATCCTGAGGAGTCAGAAGCCTGTGGTGGTGCGGAAGAAGCGCTCCAGGGCTCCCAAGAGTTCATAAATAGTTGCATATAAAAGTTTTGACTTAATAAAGCTCTTTTGGTCAAAGTTTTTTATCTCCAGGTCTCATTTGTATCAGTCTACTCACAATGCATTGTACCTCTGGTTACTTGTGAAGCAAGTATGCATATTCAACAGGTTTTTCTCCCCTGTTACTTGTGGGCATTTCAGTGAATGAAGCAGAGCAACAGTTTATCAGTTTTGGATGGGCCTAAATGGTGGCTTAAAGTTCATGCTTATGCAAAAAAACAAGGGCACCATCAGGTAAAAATGCTTATGCATTTTATCTAAACAATGCTAAATGCAGATGAATGGATTATCAGGATTTTTTGCCATTACTTCAACATTTAATGGCATACTTAAGTCAAGCTAAAGCATTAAACCCCTTTGCGGATTGAACTTGATGCTTCATGCTTATATTACTTTTTGGTATGTGTTGCAGAGTGACTTTTCCTTTTGCTTCTTTCCTTACATGAAGGTGTATGAATCTTGCATAAATGGGTTTTTTTTTTAACAATTTTTTTTCAAAGATTGTCATACAGGTTAAGACAACAGTTACATTTTTTAATTATAACTGAATAAAAATAAATAATACACAATGAACTCAATACCCTTAAAAAAAAAAAAAAAATTACAGCAATAACATACTTGTCTATATAATTTCAATGTCCATCAATTCCACAAAAGAGTCACCATCTAGACTCTCCAAAAAATCATAGAACGTTTTCCAGATGGACCAAAATACATGAAGTTGGTTTTTCAAAAAATAGGTAATCTTTTCTAAGGCAAGGCATGAGGTCATCCCCAGGGCTTTCTTCTTTTTTCTAAGAACATGCAATTACACGTTTAGCTTCCAGCAAACAGCATTAACAGTCTTTCATGTTTGTTAATGTTAAAGTTCAGAGGACAAATATGTAATGCACACAACCTGGGATCAAGAGGAATTGCTTTACCAATGATTTGACTTATAATATTCAATATTTTACCCCAAAAACAATTAACTGTATTCCATTGTATGTGGAAATGTACTAAAGTTAATTGTTTTTGGGGTAAAATATTGAATATTATATCAGGAATATTCGGGTTGAAGTGATGTAACTTAACTGGAGCAATATATTGTCTACTCAACCATTTATACTGAAGCAGTCTCAGATGGGTACTCATTGTCTGAGTTTGGGCTTTTAAACATGTTATTTGCCACTCTTCCTCAGTTATATCAGCCTGCAGGTCAGACCGCCATGCTTGAAGTCTGTCATTAAATCATTCTTTAGATTTGGCCACAAACTGTTTATACAACACAGACACCTGACCTCTACCTTTCAAACAGTTAAGTGTAATATTTTTCAAAGTAGAAAGAGGAGGCTCAACCAGACTTTGGCCTGGTCTTGATAGAATGAAGCTACGCAATTGCAAATATTTGAAAAAGTGTTTTTGCGGAATTCCAAACCTTGTCCTGATTTCTTCAAAGGACATAAAGTTTCCTTCATTATAGAGACCAGACACCTTACTAATACCTTGAATTGACCAGATTTTAAAACCTGGATCTGCTCTACCAGGAGATATAACAATTTGGGCAAGATTGACATTTTTACAGTTTTTCTCGATTGCTAACACACTGTAACTGATTCATTTGGCCCATTTTTCCAAACCATTCATACAGTTCTCAAAACAAAGACATGTTTCTCAAAACTTTTAACACATTTGCACACATGTTCCAATTTGCTCAGTGTTTTCTGCAAAACTCTACACAAGAACAGCATCATTTTGCACAGGTTTAACCATGTTCTCATTTAGAAAACACAAACACACAATATAATTAACTCAAGAATCAAAACATGAACACAAACAGCACATGTTTATCCATGTGTGAACATTCAGTAGCAAAACTGATGACACACAGGTCAGAATCTCAGGATGATATGCACAGGAGCACAAGTGATTATGTGTTTTGGAAAATGAATCCTGGTAGTGGGAGACAAAGAGGAATAGGAGGAGAAAAGAAAAAATTAAGGGGATGAGGTCAAAGGTTGTTTGTTCCTGATGAAATACAAAGCACTATAGTTGACCGTGTTCTTCTGCATGGACTGACCGTGAGGGAAGATGGCCTACAGGCTCATCTACAAGGTCTCAATACTACTGACACATACAATATAATTACAGTACATAGCAGCAGTACTTCAGATGAGAGAACTTTCATTAGTCTATGTACAGTAAATAATGTAGCACATGTTGTACACCCTCAAACTCATTACTGTTGAAATGATTTGTAGCCAAGTAGTCCTTACATCTACTCTATTTTTGCAGAACTGAGAGTTGTCTGTCTAGGGGAGGCAGATAAGTCTTTTTTCAGAAGACTAAGAAACCGCTATAACAAATAAGGATACTACCAATACTGTAATGCTATTTGGCTGAGGATGCTGAATGAATGAATGAATGAATTTATTTATTTATTTATTTATTTATTCACAGTAACTGACATTATAGTCCAATGTGTGTTTACTGTATATTCAGTTGTTTGGTCTTTGAACTTTTCTCTTCTAGTGCTTTTCATCTACTGTAGGATCACTTTACAGAAGTGTAATGAAAGTAAACTTTTCTTAAAGTTTATTGGTGAGTGTTACTGTATCTGCACAACTCTATTTATACTGTATACTGTAACAGACATTGACTTATAATTTGTTTCCTGTTTCCCAAAAGGAGGTTTTTGTAACAGTGTTTTGAATAGATCTCACTAGTGTTCTCTAGTCAGGAAAATAGTCTGTGTATTTGACAGCTTTGTGTGTCATCTGAGGCCAAAGTTTGAGTCTGACAAAAGAGAATGTGTTTTTGACTAAACTATTTGATTTTGACCTGGAAGTTTGCACAAGTTGGTGTGTAGTTTTGAGATTGTGTTTATAGTTGTGAGAAAATTGTGAATTGTTTCATGAATTGTGTGTTAGCAATTGAGAAAAACTGTAATATATTAATACGGCCAATTAATGAAATGGGGAGTTTTGTCCATCTGTTCAGCAGACCAGTTATATGATGAAGATGAATCTTACATAAATGTAAATGTAAAATAGATGTATCCCAGAATTCCTGATGGTGCCCTTGTTTTATCCACTGGGGTCTTAAAGTCTATAATCTAATCGGCAGAAAGCTTCATTCGCCCAGAACTGACCACGCTGTCATTTATTCCCTCTCATGTCGTTCCAAACCTGTGTCCTTAAAACTTGCACACTATATTTTTGTTTAATTGTAATTCACAAAATCTTCTCCTCTGCTGCAGCTCTCAAATCTCATTTGCTTGGAATATAGCAACGTATTTATTTTGGCATTATTAAAGTATTTATTAATATTGAATTAGGTCTTATATTTAATATTTTAAGTGTCATTTTAAGTGTTTTTGCTATGAATTAACCATTTATTTATTATTATTTTCCATGTTTCCTTTCATTTTTAGCCCTAGTTTTATTTTGTTTTAGTAATAATAATAATTATTTTAATGTTTACATATGGATTTAATTTATTTTTCAGTTTTAGGCAGCTTAATTTTAATCACCTAAAACACTTTGTAATAGTGTTGGTGGAGTTGTTTGGACCACTATTATTCACAGCATGTGTTCATCGCTGGTTTTATGAGTGCAGTGTGGAGTTTATCCGGTTGCATCAGTATAATCTATGAGCGCGCTCTGATTCATGAGTTCACTAATGATTGAATTGATCAGGATAAAGCAGAGAACAGCCCTTGCTCACTGTATTAGACCGTCAGATGAGTGTGTCCTCAGCCTGCAGAAGCTCCACTGCGAGTGTGTTCGTGTGAAGATGTGGTTCTGATGTCAGGTGTGTGTGTCCAGGATGCGTCGCTCGCCGGCTCTGCGCTGCGTGTGTGTTTGTGTGCTGCTGAGTGTGTGCTGTCGAGCGTTTGAGCTGCAGGACACCATCCACGCTCTGATCGAGGAGAACATCCACCTCCACGACCAGCTGGAGAACCTGACGAGAGCCCTGCGAGAGCTGCGGCAGCTCCTGTTCCAGCACAGCGACGGTGCGAGACCCTCCGGTGCTGCTCTGCTTCAGACTTTACTCTCCTAACGCTTCACTCACGAGTCTTCAGCATCTTGCATTGTGTCTGTTATCTTCAAGTGTAAACGTTAAGGGCGGAGTAATTTCGCGTATTAAAATGTTATGTGATGTGTTTTACTCCAGATCACACTCATGAACACGACGAGGAACTTCAGCATCTCTGGGAGGAATGGTCACAGCACAGTGAGTTTCAACCTCATTCTGTGACCCTGGACCACAAAACCAGTCATAAGTAGCACTGGTAGCCATATTTGTAGCAATAGACCCTTATGACTGGTTTTGTGGTCCAGGGTCACATTTGTGTTATATTTCTTTTTTTAAAATTAAATCATTTTAAAAAGTCCTTATTTTTATTTTGGCCCTTTTTACATCCCCGTGCTCTATATCGACTCGTTGTGTAATGATGGAAACAGGACACTGCTCATCAATAATGGCACGTGTATTTCCTGTGACCATATAAGGGCGGGAATCATTGATTGACGGATCACAGAGGACTGGCGATTACACACTTTTATGCTGAAGAGACGCCCTTTCTAAAATATGTAAAAGCAGATTCTTTTGCAGTTTGAGGTCACTAAGGTTTTTTATTATTATTATTATTATTAATAGGATACTTTTATTAAGCAAGGACAATAAATTGATGTGAAAGTGACAGAAAAGACATTTAAATCACGAGATTTCTATTTCAAATAAAAACTGTTTTTTGAACTTTATATTGATCTTGTTTTCACAATTTCTATCGGATCATGTGACAGTGAAGACTGGAGAAATGATGCTGAAAATTCAGCTTTGATCACAGGAATAATTTTCATTTTAAAATATATTCAAATAGAAAACACAATGTTTTTACTGTATTTTTGATCAAATAAGTGCAACCTTGGTAAGAGACTTCTTTTAAAAATATTAACATTCACTTCATATTTTTTTAGATTAAGGTGCTGCTGTTTCAACTGTAGTAGATTATTTTTTAAAACAATTGTAATTCATTAAGTTATGTAATATTTTATGACAAAATATTACGTAATAAGATATCTGTTTTAGATACAGGTGTAATAGATACATAACCCTGTCATCAGTAATCAGTCTTACTGTAATATTATTTATATAGGCTACCATTAGTACTTAAACTTATTTCAGTTAGTTGCCAAGGTAATAAAATATGTATCTCAAATTCAATTATCCAAAAAAAGTGTTTAGTTTTACTTAACAAAACTTTCAATTGTGCAGTAATAGATTGAAACGTGTGTTGTAGGCATCACACCTGAGACTCACCTGCTGTTGGAACACGCTCTCTGTGGACACGACCTCCATGGCTCCGCCCCCTCCAGTTCAGGACACGCCTCCTTTTTATTTCTCACTTTTATAGTTCTTGCACACATTCTTTTATGAAGAGCATATGCAGAACTATGGCTTGAGTGAGTCTATTCAACTATTTGTCATTATTCAGAAGCAGGTACATCTACATCCAGTTCGATCAACACTGATTGTCAATCTTGGTGAAGTTTGTTAGTGAAAAAAAAAAAGAAGGAAATACAAACTACAGAGTAGTTTATCAGGTGATAGTTTGAGGCCTGTGTGTGTGTGTTTGTTTCAGCCTAGAACATTCTAGCCAAATAATGTACTTCAAATAATAAAAACAACAAACTTTTTTTAGCGTGTACTGTATTTGTAAGCACTTAAAATGTGCCAGTAAAGCAGGTAAAACTGTCATCAGGTTAAATACTACTACTCTTTGTATGTAGGTCAGAAGAGTTTATTAATGCAATTAATTTTTAATTCAAATTGCTGCAGTTGCAACACATTGGGTTGAAGAACTTGTTGAAGTGTTAGTATTTTTTTTAATTGTTCATTGTCTTGTCAGTGCCCGACTGTCTCTATATTCATTTGTATTCATCTCAACAAGCAATCACTGTAAATCAAGTCTACTGTAAAATACAAATGTTTGTATTTAAATAACCTGTTTGGTAAAGTTGCATGTTTTTAATAAATGGACAAATAAATAGCCTACTTGTGGTATGAAATAATAATTTTTTTTTTTTCCTTGGCACGTGAATTTCATGATTTAGCATAATGGAAAATAAAGATCTTGATTTGTCTTGTATTACTATTTGAGTTGTCCACCTTATTTTTGCAACGCTGATGTACGCTATTTTATGTGAATGTGCAAGTCTTCAGATTTATTAGCTGCTAAAGGTATATACTATGGAAGCCCGTTTCCGCCACTGAATAAAAAATAAAACATTTTTATCTCACAATTCTGACTTTTTTTTTTCATAATTGTGAGATATAAACTTGCAATTGCGATTTAAAGTTCAGTTTTGAGCGGGGAAAAAAGACTGATATGTTCTCAGAATTGCGAGTTTATAGTAAAAAAAAGTCAGAATTGTGAGCTATAAACTCGCAATTGCGAGAAAAAAAGTCAGAATTATGAGTTTATATCTCGCAATTCTGACTAGTATAACTCGCAATTGCGAGTTTATAGCTCACAATTCTGACTTTTTTTCTTACAATTGCGAGTTTATATCTCGCAATTCTGACTATATAACTCGCAATTGTTGAAAAAAAGTCAGAATTTGCGAGATATAAACTCGCAATTGCGAGAAAAAAAGTCAGAATTGCAAGTTTATATCTCGCAATTCTGACTAGTATAACTCACACTTGCGAGTTTATAGCTCACAATTCTGACTTTATATCTCGCAATTCTGACTATATAAACTCGCAATTGTAAGAAAAAAAGTCAGAATTGTGAGAAGTCGCAATAACCTTTTTTATTTTTTATTCAGTGGCGGAAACGGGCTTCCATAATATACTACAAGACTGTAAGAGGTAAAACGATTTGCACTAAACAGTGCGTTTACAACTACGACAATAGATTAAAACAATACAAGACATACCGATTTGCAATATTAAGCAAGATAACGAGGTGTTTTGTACCACTAACAGGAAGCAGATGATAACGGACGGAAGCCTCGTGCATTCAAGATGGAAACGGCTGCGCCCGTTCTTACATTAAAAATAAATTCCACTGATTTATAATAGACCATATTTTATATTATCATCATATAGATCAGTAATAATATTTGTATAGACTTTAGTAAATACCACTATATTTAATTTTTGCATGAAAATGAGGCTGTGAGGGGACTGAAGTACAGCACGTTCAATGAATTTGACTGGATTGTTCACATGACGAAACGTCTTTCAGGTTAATAAACTTTCAGTAGACAAAAACTCCATCGAAAGTTTTGTGAATTACGTGATCTAGGACCTTTATACACTGTGTTCTTCTAAAGACTAACGATGATATATTTATCTCTCAGCCTCGTTTTCATACGCCTCAGATTCAAAATGGCGTCAAACCTGACTAAAGTCAATCAACGGCACCAAACGAAGAATTTGGTGTAAGAACATCTTTATTGGGTATGCAAGCATTAATTCCAATTCAGAATCCACATATTTAACCAAGTACGGAAAACTGACGCGAAGAACAACACTGAGCAAAACGGAGGACGTGTTCAGAGAAGAAACTGATTACGATGAAGCCGACAGAGATGAGATTACTGAGCCTTGAATTTGAGAGGTGAATTTTCACAAACAGAAATGGCAGAGCATTGAGGTAATCAGAATTCCAACCTTCTGACACTGAACGTTCACATGTTTTAAAATTCATCTTAGAACTTTAGAAATAATATAGAACACAGTCTGGTACAGTACGACTTTAGATTATTATTATTATTATTAATATTATAGACAAAAATAAACAGGATAGAAAAATAAAAACAGATCGAAAAAGGCAATATATTGTTCTCTGGAACCCCAAATTTACACATAAAATAAATCTATCAACCGTAAGAGCAGTTGGCATACGGATAATTAAGTTACCTGGAGAGAAACTCTGTCACAACAGAGAATTTGGTTAAAAGCGCGTTTGTAAAATTTAAATAACATTAAATTAGCAAAAGGGACTCACTGTATACATCAAAGCCTGCAGAATTATACACACGGTCATGAAGAATAAAGAAACAAAAAGCTTCGAACAGAACATCACTGCCGTTGTAGGGATATATCGCAATATATCGTTTGTATCGAGATTACGATCATTATTTGCACGTGACGATGCACTTTCTGATGACAATTCCAGCTACAGAAATGGTTTCCCTTACAAAAGGCATTAGATTGTGCTGGTGAGGTGAAAGTACAAAACTTCTGTACCACAGAGGAAAGCACGCAAGCTTATCGAGTCGTGCATTCAACATGCTCACATCTGGATTAAACATGGATTTTGGCTTGTATTTCTGAGAGCACCTTTAAAGTACACAAAATTCACACTAACATCATAATTCAGAATAACACGGGCACTAAACAAAAGCATCGACTTCACAACAGCTTCAAATTAGCACCATTGTTACCGAGATCAACCTTTAATGGGTGAATCTCACAAAAACCTGTCAAGAACACGACTAAGTCATATTTTACCCTAAAATCAAAAGAAATACATAAACTACTATGATAGTTTGCGCTTGAGAGTAAAAAAAAAAAAACTATGGATACTTTTTTTTTTTGGAAAAAGCTAATTGCGACTTTTTCTCGTAATTCTCCCTCAGGCTTGCAAGAAAAGTGTCTGAATTTTGAGATGAAAAGTTGCAATTACTAAACCTTTTTTAAACTTTTATTCTGTGCCGAAAAAAAATTGCGAGATATAAACTTAAAATTCTGGCTTTTTCAAAATTTTGACTTTTTACTCAGAATTTCAAGTTAATATCCTCCCAATTCTGACCTTTTTTCTCTGACCTTTTATGCGATAAAGTCACTTTTTTAAAAGCGGAAACAAGCTTCAATAAGTAATGTCTTTGTCAAAACGTTATTTTTTCTCTCTTGTTGAACAGCATCAATAAAAAGAAAAAATTACAAAAACAAGTACAAAAAAAGTACATTTTGCATAGTCAAAAGAAAGCCTTTTAGGTCCACTTTTTGCATTGTGACATTTTCATGACATTTAACCACATTTTTGCCTGAAATACTCATTACTGTTATACTGTAATGTTTCAGCAATTCAAAATTTCTGTATTACTGTAATAATCTTCATAGCAAATAATCCAAATTATAAAACTATAAAAATGTGAAAATGCATATGGGGTGAATATGTGTCACAAAAATGTCACCATGCAAATTTGTGCTTTCCTTCTCTTTTTAGGTGAAATATGACCCAGATGTGTTTTCATGAGGGATTCACCCTTATAAACCCTTTGAACAAGACACACCCATTTGATTGAGACACGCCCCCTTAAAGTGACAGGCTGTTTTAAAAACAAGGGTCATGTATGTTGATATGCACAGGTGTGTCTGTACGTTTGATAGAAACATGCACCTTCATTTGTTTACTGATCTGTCACATAAACGCACACACACACATACACACACTCACAGTCACTTCCAAACCTCATTTACACAAACACACACACACTTCCCTGTCTGATGGAGTGTTAAAATGACACGTTTGAATGACAACACCCCTGAAAAACCTTCCTTAATGAGACACACACTTAATATATAATCAATTATTTTTTCTTTGTTTTCCTATTGCACTTTAGCATTTTTTTTTACATGTGACAAAATTACCATATAAAAGATCAGATAAACAATAAGTGTATATGTACATATAATACCTCTCAATGATCTTAATTCATCTCTTCAATAAACTGCTGATTCTTATTATAAAAGCACAAGTATTATAATAACTTATTATTATTATTATTAATTTGAAAGAGAGCAAGCACCAAAGAAATAGGCCGAGACAGACAGAGAAGAAAGACAGAGACAGAGGGCTTGGCAGTTTCTCCGGCCCGGATGTCCTGAGTGTTCGTCCCTGCAAGATGATTGTTTTCTAAAGGAGTCAAATCTGATTGGACATCCATGGCTGGTAGGGGCGGGATTTCCTTTAGACTGTAGGAGTCTCTAGTGCTAAATCCCTCAAAGCCCCGCCCACACCACCTCTTTCTGTTTCTGCAGTCCAATCAGTGGCTGAATGTCGAAGGGGGCGGGACATAGGCGGGGCCTGTGTGTTTGACGAGCACACACACTCACAATCTCACACACACTACAGGAAGCACACAGGTCCGACTTCTAGGTGAAAGCGCGATGAGGCCGTTGTCTTTGGTAAGTTGCCTATGCGTATGACAGGAAGTAAGGCAGGGTCCGACACCCGGAACAGGAAGTCTGCATGTTGCCAGCGACTGTTCAGTTGCTATAAAATACAAAACACACAATCAGTGACGACATGCATACAAAAGTGTCCATAGGAAATTAATTTGTGAATAAATTCATTTGTTATTGTTAACTACAATTAAAACGATTAAAAAACGGTTCTCGTTAATGGAAATAAACCTGAAATAAAATAACATATAAATATTAGATGAAAAAAATGTTGCCTTGGCAACAAACAGAAATGAATGCTTAGGTTGAAGTATTCAAATTACTAAATCTAAAACTGAAATAATAAATCAAAGCTAAACAGAAATATTTAAAAATGAATTAAAACTAATAAATATAACAATTATATAAAACTAATGACTAATATAAAACTTATTTTATTTATTTACATGTATTTAAATTAAATAGCACATATATTTAAATATATAATTTATTTATATTTGCATAATCAGGCAAAAAATATTTTGATCTTGCTGGATGCAGATCAAAAAATCTGATTATTCATGACAGCCCTGATTATTATGATTTCTTCTTTTTTTTTTTTGGTAATTTTTATAATTGGTGCTTTTCATTCCTACTTATATGTAAAATCTGTATTTATTCTTTAGTTATGCTTTTTTTGTGCTAAAACATAATTCCTCCATTTTACATCAATAATAAAACTCTCAAATGCTAATCAGACTCAGTTTAACATGCACCTTGACAGAAACCGTTATGTTTTTAATTTTCTTTGCACATAATGCAAAGATTGCTGTGGCTATTTTTAATTGAAGGTTTCTAAGGTTTTTTGAATGGTTGCCAGGTGGTTGCTAGCTTTTTGAAGGGAACACTCACCCAGCAGGTGTCTGCTAAGACATCTGGTTCCAGCACCTCTCCGGTCCACGCCTGGAACCGAACTGCATTCTGGGACGGAGGCTCGGAGGGGGCGTGGCTCCAGATTGTCACGTTCAAGCAGTGGATAGTGATTCGTTGCTCTGCTCCAGCGCTCAGCAGATGCAGGAAGTTCATCTGGACGCGTCCGACACTGAACTCCAGCTGCAACCAGCCAATGAAACACAGTATGATTATGAACTTCTTTTGTAAACACATCCTCTCGAGATACAAGGACATGCATTTATCAAATAAAAAAATAATGATGTAACATCTGAATGTTGCAGACCTTGGCTGTGGTGATGGGCCTGAGGCAGGTGCGTCCGCCACCGGTGAAATTGCACGTCACTTCTATAGAGTCTGAGGAGCAGCCCAGGTTTGGGTCGATCCAATAAGTGCCTGAAAATAACAGAACACAAATATATTAGCAAAACATAACATGCAATTTGAAAGACTGAAATATGACAACTATCTACAGATGCTATAGGTGGTATTTAGCTCTACAATGAAACTCTTTTCAGGCCCAACGCACACGCACCATCGTAGGGCGTGTCCCGGCAGTCGTGCAGGTCCTTGCAGAGTCGAGCGGGGTGATCTCGTGTGCCCAGCGGGTTCTTCAGGTTGTGGACCAGAGAGCTCAGGTAATGGAGAGTCCGCAGGATCTCTGGAGCCTGATCTAACATGGGCATGTCCATCAGACCCCGACCCTGAGAGAGCATCAAGACAGCCTTTAAAACGCAGCTAACAACACAACGTTCTGCCAAGGTTCTTTCAAAGTTACGAGCAATTCACATTCTTCTAGTAATGT